>NW_022437037.1:7016764-7050298 GCF_009761245.1 Sapajus apella
TAAAAATAAAAATAAAAAAAAACATACACAAGGCCCTCGATGATCCATCTTCCGCATCATTTCTTTCCTTCCACACTTACCTCCCTTCACTTGCTCTTCCTAGAACCATTCATGGTGACTGGTATTCCCTGCCTTTATGGAAGCTCATCTATCAGCCTTAAAAACCCACCCTCATACCTCTGCCTGGTTCTTAACTGTGAATGCATTCTTAACTGTGAATGCACATCAGACTTACCTCAGGAACTTAAAAAAGCAAAAGAGATCCTACGGATAAAATTGTTTCCCTTTTAAAGAACTCCACTAAGATTCCGAGAGAAAACTGAATTTGAGAACAACCAGTGTGCAAGCCCTCCCTGAGTGTCACCACGTCTGGGGGGGGCCTGCCCGACCCGTCCTCTCTTCCAGTCTGTCTCTGATGACCTTCTTCTCTATCTTTCAGGACTCTGCACATGTTTCCATCATTGCACTTACCTTGGTGGTCTGATCTCCTGTTAAAAAAAAAAAATTATTACCTGGGCAAATGGCCTACAGAAAAGTGATCGTCTCAGCTGGGCTTAGTTGTGAACAAACACGGATTTGCATTCATAGATACCCAGACTCTGGCCCCAAAAGAACATTTCTGAAATTAAAAAAAAAAAAAAAGAAAAATTGGTAAGTGGCTTTTATACTCTTATCTCATCTGAGCCTGACATGAATCCTACGACGGATAAATACTCCCAGCTGATGAAGAAAACAAGGCAGGTTAGACAACTTGTCTGAGGACTTTCAGGTAACAAACGAACAGCAGAACTGCAATTCTGACTCCCAGTTCCACCGGGGGCTGTCCCGACTCACGGGGATAGCTATGCACTGAGCCAAAATTCCCCCCAAGGTACCCAGCGCAAGTAACATCAGTCCTAGGATACTCGGCCTGTATCACTTATCAAATACCACACTCGGCCTTCTCCTTGTGGGGCTTTTTTACCCCAGGCAGTCAGCCTCCCTTCACTCGGGTCGTGCAAATTGTGGGGCACATCCATGGACTCCGCAACCTGGGGAGGACGGACAAAGCCCTGTTGCCAGCAGCATACGCTCCAGTCCCCCCAGGTGGAAGAAACAGAGTGTTCTAAACGGAGGGACCGGCCGAGCGCGGCGGCCCGGAGGATCGCTGGAATAACTGAGCCCAGCCTGGGCAACCAGCTCAGCCCTGTCTCTGCAACACATTTTTTTTTACTTAGCTGGGAGTGGTGGCACAGGCCTGTGGTCCCAAGCTACTCGGGAGGGGGCGGGGGATGAGGCGGGAGGATCGCGTGAGCCCAGGTCGTCGAGGTTGCAGGGAGCCGTGATTGGGCCATTGCACTCCAGCCTGGGTGACAAGAGAGAGACCCTGTCTCCAAAAAAAAAAAAAAAAGAAAAACAACAACAATCCAAAGGGAGGGGCGCCGGGCCGGAGGTAGGCGAGGGAGTGGAGGGGACCGACACTCCCCACCCCGAGACATCCTGCTCTCCCCGAAGGAAACTATGCAGTGTCCACACCAAAATACAGCTCACGCAAGACCGCAGCGTAGACAACGGAAGGACAGGGGGTATCAACGACCGGGTCCAGCATGCAGGAAGGCAACAGGGCGGCCGCCAGCCGTCTAGGGGTGCTCCCGCCCCCGCACCGAGGGAAGCGGCCGAGGCGGCGCCGACTCCCACCTATCCGTCCACCGGGCCCCAAGTGCCGCGATGGTTCCCCAACGCGACCCTGCGCGCCCAAGCCGCGCCTGCGCTCACTCCCGCCAGGCCTGCGGCCTCCAGCCCGCCGCTCCCCTCACCGCACTCTGCCTGGCGTCAGCTGGTAGCCCATCTCCATGCCGGGGGCCCCGCTCTCGACCACTGGCGGAAGTGCAGCCCCGCAGCCGCAGCCGCAGCCACCAACCCGCTTTCGCCGAAAGGTAGGCCCCGTCCCCCGCGCCCGCGGCCGCCGCCCGCAGGCCCCGCCCCGGCCGCCGCTTTCAGGTTTGGGAGCTTCAGGGGGCGTGGCGGAGGAAGATCGGAGCGGTGCACCGCCCACGCGGGCCCTGCCGTCACGTCCGGGAAGCCGGGGCCCGACCAATCCCTGGTGCCCGTCAGCGGGGAAGGGCGAGTTTGCCGCGGAGCCTTGACCTCGGCCCCGCCCCGGGCTTCCTGCGGGCGGGGCAGCTCCGGGCAGAGCCTCGCTGGGGGTGGGGTCAGCACCTGCCCCCTGGCCGTTTCCGTTCCGCCTTTTTTTTTCTTTTTTCAAAGCCTCAGGTACTTCAGCAGATGTACTGCGATGATGAAGTCATCGTTCTCTACAGATTCCCCTTAAAGACCTAAGATGTGATGCAAATTACGGAAACGCGTAGTTTTTCGGAGGAATATATCGTGATACATGACCGAAAGGGAGACATCAGGTCTTGCGAACAACGCGCGATGCGCAACACATCACAGTAAATCCCGCGACGGCGCGACGGCTCCCGCCTCTAATCCCAGCGCTTTGGGAGGCCCAGGCGGGGGGCTCGCTTGAACCCCGGGAAACATAGCGAGACACCGGTGTCTACCAAAAAAAAGTTAAAACTTAGCCACCTGGGCCGGGCGCCGTGGCTCACGCCTGTGATCCCAGCTACTCGGGAGACTGAGGCACGAGGATGGCCTGAAGCCGGGAGGCGGAGGTTGCATTGAGCGGAGATCGCGCCACTGCACTCCAGCCGGGGCAACCCAGCAAGACTCGCTCTCAGGAAAAAAAAAAAAAAATTAGCCATCTGTGAGCCTCGCTTCGTGGGAGGCTGAGGCAGGAGGATCCACTGAGCCCAGGAGGTCGAGGCAGCAGTGAGCCCTGACTGTGCCACTGCACTCCAGGCTGGGGAACGACGTAAGACCTTGTCTCAGAAAAGCCTATAAATTTTTTAAAGCGTAAAATCCACACTTTTTTATTTAGTTTTTTTTTTTTTTTTTTTTTTGAGATAGAGTCTTGCTCTGTCTCCCAGGCTGGAGTGCAATGGCGCGATCTCGGCTCACCGCAACCTCCGCCTCCCGGGTTCAGGCAATTCTCCTGCCTCAGCCTCCCGAGTAGCTGGGATTACAGGCGCCCGCCACCACGCCCGGCTAATTTTTGTTATTTTTAGTAGAGACGGGGTTTCGCCACGTTGGCCAGGCAGGTTGCGAACTCCTGACCTCAAGTGAACCGCCGCCTGGGCCTCCCAAAGTACTGGGATTACAGACGACCACGCCCAGCCCCTACCCGCTTTTTTAATCCCTACTGCTGACCCGGATGAGCCAGCGTCACCATCTTACAGTTAATAAAGGAGACAGGGAAATTGTAAAACAATTGCTAGTAGTGACTCGGGCGAGAAAAAAAAGAGGCTGACATGGGCCCTATTGGGAAAAGAGGGTCAGACACAGTCTTACCGAGGAGAACCCTGGCCCGAGGATGAGGAGCAATCCGGGGAACTCTGTCCGAAGCGGCCCAGGCGAAGGAATATTCCAGCAAGGGGGCGTGGCTTGTTGGAAGGGCGTGGTGACCGTTATGCAAATTTAACAGTCCAGGGAGCAGCGCGGGTTGACCGTTATTTTCATCTTTTCCAGTTCCTCTCTATCCCGTCAAATATTTTGAACCTACTTGAATTCTTTTACCATATAACACTAATATATCAACAGTCTATGTACCAACACAGTCATAAAATACAATTTTTACCATTTTTTTAATAATGGAGAAAAGTGCCATGAAGGTAAAATGTGCCCAGAGCCCACAGAAGTCATAATTTCCTCCTGCTTCTGGAGCCTTCTGTGGCGTTGTCATCTTCCTGCACTTGCTTTGCTGCACATTGTTTTTGACACTCAACGTTATGTCCTGAGCCTCCTTGATCCAAGGTGCATTCAGGGATTGTTGAGCCCAAAACTTACACGAGGAGTAGAATGTTATACAGAAGCACTGCAATATCACTTGTAAATACACAGAAGTGAAAATTAATGCTTATTTGGAATGAATAAATAAGTACAAATTACAAACTTCTAAAGCTGATGAAGCCATAAATATGGCCGCGCGCTGGCTCACACCTGTAATGCCAGCCTTGCCGACATGGTGAACCCCCATCTCTACTAAAAATACAAAAATTAGCAAGGCGTGGTGGTGGGCATCTGTAATCCCAGCTACTTGGGAGGCTGAGGCAGGAGAATCGCTTGAATTTGGGAGGCAGAGGTTGCCGTGAGCCGAGGTGGCACCACAGCACTCCAGCCTGAGAAACAGATTGAGACCCTGTCTCAAAAAAAAAAAAAAAAAAATCCAACGGGCATTTTGGCAAAAATGGAAAAGTCAGTCCTCCAATTAACATGGAATTGCAGGGGGCTCTGAATAAACAAACACTCTTTTGACCAAGGGCCCTTAGAAACATCCCTCCACCAGAAGTTGGGGGTTCCCCTCTCTGATATCCTGCCCCCCAAATTTCAGTAGCTATGGATTTTAATTTCTGCTCCCTTGACTCAGTGAGTCCATTGGTCTCCATTTGGACTCCACTTCTCTGTGGCATGTTTGGGAAATTGTACCGAAGTAGAGAACTGAGGTGAATAAAGTTCTCAACAGGTACGTTTTCCTTGGTGCAATCTGTGCTTTCTGTTGTGCAAGCTTAAAAGCACTTGTCTAGTTTGCTGTTGTTCGTTTGCTGGGTTGTTGTGTTTTTTTTGAAACGGAGTTTTGCTCTTGTCGCCCAGGCTAGAGTGCAATGGCGCGATCTCAGCTCACTGCAACCTCCGCCTCCCGGGTTCAAGCGATTCTCCTGCCTCAGCCTCCCAAGTAGCTGGGATTACAGATGCCCACCACCACGCCTTGCTAATTTTTGTATTTTTAGTAGAGATGGGTTTTCACAATGTTGGCCCAGATGGTCTTGAGCTCCTCTGCCTCCCAAAGTGCTGGGATTACAGGCATGAGCCACCATGCCCAGCCTATTACATGTAATTTTAACACAATTTATCCACTCACCATTCAAAAGTAGTGTTTCCATTTTGGCTCTTATGAGTAATACCTATGAACATTCATATTTAAGTTATTTTGTAGATCTATATTGTCATTTCTCTTAGTATATACCGAGGGGTGTAATTACTGGGACGTATGGTAATTTAATGTTTAACTTTTTGAAGAATTGCCAAGCTATTTTTCACAATAACTGTACGACTTCATACTCCCATTAGC
Source organism: Sapajus apella (assembly GCF_009761245.1). Lineage (NCBI taxonomy): Eukaryota > Metazoa > Chordata > Mammalia > Primates > Cebidae > Sapajus > Sapajus apella. The sequence goes on from NW_022437037.1 coordinate 7,021,932, forward strand.
AATGTATGAGAGTTCTAATTTCTCTACATCTTCTCTATCGCTTGTTATTTTCTGTTTTTTTTTTTTTTGTTTTGTTTTGTTTTTTTGTGTTTTTTTTTTTTTTAATTTTAGAGATAGAGTCTTGTTCCCTTGCCCAGACTAGCTTGCAGTGTTGCAATCATAGCTTATGGCAGCCTTGAACTCCTGGGCTCAAGCATCCTCCAACCTCAGCCACTCGTGTAGCTAGAACTGTAGGCACATACCAGCATGCCTGGCCTGAGTTTTAAATTACAGCTGTCCTAGTGGATGTGAAGTGACATGTCATTGTGGTTGTGGTTTGACTTATGTCAAACATTGTTTCATGTGCTTGTTGGTCATGTGTGTATCTTCCAAGAGAAACGTGTGTTCAAGTTCTTTGTCCATTTTTAAACTGAATTGTCTTTTTATGAGTTATGTCATCTATATCTTCAATACTAGACCCTTATAAAGATATACAGCTTTTCATGTTTTCTCCCATTGTCTCAGGTGTCTTTTCACTTTGTCGATAGTGTTCTTTGATAGACAGAAGTTTTTCATTGTAAGGAAGCCCAATTTATCTATTTTTTCTTTTGTTGTTTGTAGTTTTGGTATCATATTGTAAAAGACATTGCCTTATCCAAACTTTTGAAGTGGCTGGGCACGGTGGGATTACATGCCTGTAATCCCAGCACTTTGGGAGGCTGAAGTGGGCGGATCACCTGAAGTCAGGAGTTCAAGACCATCCTGGCCAACATGGTGAAAACCTGTCTCTACTAAAAATACAAAAATTAGCTGGGCCTGGTGGCAGGTGTCTGTAATTCCAGCTACTTGGGAGGCTGAGGCGGGAGGATTGCTTGAACCCAAGAGGTGGAGGTTGCAGTGAGCCTAGATCAAGCTACTGCACTCCAGCCTAGGTGATGAAGCATGACTGTCTCAAAAAAACAAAAACAAAAACAAAAACAAAACAAAGTTGTGACAGTTGTGAAGTGTAACATCTGTGTTTCCTCCTGTTTTATAGTCTTAGCTCTTACATTTAGGTCTTTGTCCCATTTTGATAATTTTTTTTTTTTTTTTTTGAGACGGAGTTTCGCTCTTGTTACCCAGGCTGGAGTGCAATGGCGCGATCTCGGCTCACTGCAACCTCCGCCTCCTGGGTTCAGGCAATTCTCCTGCCTCAGCCTCCTGAGTAGCTGGGATTACAGGCACGCGCCACCATGCCCAGCTGATTTTTTGTATTTTTAGTAGAGACGGGGTTTCACCATGTTGACCAGGATGGTCTCGATCTCTTGACCTCGTGATCCACCCGCCTCGGCCTCCCAAAGTGCTGGGATTACAGGCGTGAGCCACCGGGCCCGGCCGCATTTTTTTTTTTTAAACCCAGAATGATTTTAATGTTTTTTCTTTTCTCTTAAAAACAGCAATAGTGGGCTGGGCAAGGCAGCTTACACCTGTAATTTCAGCACTTTGGGAGGCTGAGGCCAGAGGATCACCTGAGGTTAGGAGTTCGAGTCCAGCCTGGCCAACGTGGCAAAACCTCATCTCTACTAAAAATACAAAATTAGCTGGGTGTGGGGGTGTGCATCTATAATCCCAGCTACTCGGGAGGCTGAGGCAGGAGAATTGCTTGAACCTGGGAGGTGAAGGCTGCAGTGAGCTGCGATTGTACCACCGTACTCCAGCCTGGGTGATGGAGTGAGACTCTGTCTCAAAAACAACAACAAAAAAGCTAAAAACAGCTGCAAAGGCCTTGGAAAAAGTGATATGTTGAAAAAAGTTTTGAGTACATAAAAGTTTCAGGTAAAAAGCAAAGCACCTGAATCCTCCCATATATTCAATAAACACTGAGTAAATCCTCACCAGGGGGTGGTTATGACCAGGCAGTGGCACTCCCATTCAGAGGGAGGGACAGGCATTAGGCTAGCAATTCCCACTGTGCTGAAAGTTACACAGGGTCAGTACAGGGTGTTCTGAAAGACTTCTCCTTCCCAATGAGGTTAACCCCTTCCAGAGTGGCCTGGATTCTCAGTCCTACCTTCAGACCTGGGCAAGCCTTCAGGGACCCTTACTCTTTGGAGTGATTTCTCAACATTTTCTAAGTCCCTCTCTGCTTCCTGGGACAAGTTGGGGCTGGCAGTACTGTTCCCAGACCAAGCCGGGTCTGCTGCGTGTTCTTGTGGCTCAGTAACGAGAAGCATATAAACTAGGAAAGGAAGTTTATTGCTGTTACCAGATACAGGGAGAAGGTTGGAGATTGCTTCACCAGACCAACTCAAAGTGTTACAGTTTTCTCAGTGCATATATGTGTGGGGGTTATATGCCTATGTGTGTTATCGCATTTGGCTAAGTCTATAGGTGATGGATTTTGTTCTAACTGTAAGGTTAGAGGCCAAAAATGCTTTTTAAGTTTAATGAATCCATGAGGGCCCCAGTACCATCAAGGCCTGTCTCCTAAATTCTAATTAATGAGGACTGTGGTACCGAAATGATTATTTCTAACTTATCTCATTTACAGTTTGGCCTGGAGGGCTACTTTAGGCTCTCCAATAAATCTATTCAAACAACTGCCTTAGTTACCTTGACCTGTCCCAGATTTCATTGACCTGAGACAGGTCCTGGCACAAGGAATGTAAGGCTATCTCCATTGCCTTGACTTGCTCCGGGTTTGGGAGAAGGCTGTGCAAAGCTCCTCCTGAACATATGTTTCATTTCTGGCTTCGATGTCTGGGCATCGATTTCTCTGGGTGTAATTATTAGCTCAATGTTAAGCCAGTGCTGTGGAAATTTGTCTGTGTAAGTGGGGTGCTATGCAGGCCTGTCTGTGTGACTGTCATATGGGCCCGTCTGTGTGACTGTCAGGGAGAATTGGCCTGGCGCAGTACCTTCCTTGGATAGAGGGCTAAGAGCCTGAAGCAGGACTTTGTAGTCCTCAGCTCCAATTCTCCCTGTTGGGGGCACCCTCTAACCCTCTACCTTTACCCGCTGCATGCGGGGTTGACCAGATGCTCCCAGGAGCTTGGGGAAACTTGCACTAGGGGCTTCATCCAGGGCTATGTGGCTGGCTCTGGTTCCAGGAAGATGGGCTGGTGGGCCAATTGCTTCAGCTGACCAGGGAGCAATTTCTTTCACAGGATCACATGGTATTGGACCACCAGCATGGTATCTAGAAAATGACTTTGGGGGCTGGATGCAGTGGTTCATGCCTGTAATCCCAGCACTTTGGGAGGCCAGGGTGGGCAGATTACCTGAGGTCAGGAGTTCGAGACCAGCCTGGCCAACATGGTGAAATCCTGTCTCTACTAGAAATATAAAAATTAGCTGGGTGTGGTGGTGTTTGCCTATAATCCCTGCTACTCAGGAGGCTGAAGTAGGAGAATTGCTTGAACCCGGGAGGTGGAGTTGCAGTGAGCCAGGATCATGCCACTGCACTCCAGCCTGTGTGACAGAATGAGACTCCGTCTCAAAAAAAAAAAAAAAATTTGGGACCCAGATAAAGATGCCCTAAAGTGGCGCATGCCCAGTCCATGTAACCCATAACCCTAGGAAACCCCCTCCCCATTATACAGTCAGTATAATTTACATGTTTTTGGCCCTCTGAGTGGGCTTTTCTTAATGAATTATGGGTAAAAACATGCGCAGTTTAACCATAAACTGCCAATCAAATGACATCATCCTGTCACTCAAACACAGCCTCAATTCCTCCCCACAAACCCTGTAAAAAAAACTTGAGTTTTGTAAAGAGGTGCTGATTTCACTTCCCAGAAATCAGCCTGCTCTCCCTCAGAGTGTATTACTGTGTTGCAATAAACCTTGCTTTAAGCTTGCATTTTGATGTTAGCTTGCAATTATTTGCTCACTATCACACGAACTGTGATTGCTGGTCCAGAGCTCCAACTCTGTTGATCTCAATTAAAGAATCCATTCCAACACAGAATCCCCGGTAACAATACCGCTGGTGGAGATGAGGAAGCCTGGGGCACAGGTGACAGGTTTTGAGATGAGTATCAGCAATTAGAAAATTATTTGCAATATGATAATAGATTTCAGGTGTAAGATACCTGAGCTCCGGCCAGTAAGTAGGCAGATGAATTTTTTTAGCCTGGAGTTTGGGGGAGAACGTGACCTGTAACTACACACTTGGGAGGAAGGATCAGCATATACACATGATTTCAAGCTATGGAGAGAATGTGGAAAAGCTCAAAACTGAGCTCTGAGGAACACTAACTTTTCAAAGTTGGGTGCACGGAGGGGAGTGTAGCAGGAACTAATTGATTCCATATATCTACACATACTTTAAGATGAGTTACACTAGAGCCTGTTGTATGCTGTTAATGGTCCAGAACAGAAGGCTGACAATTTAGGAGAAGGATCAACAAAATATCAAAACCTCTGAGAAAATGCAGGGGGTGGCCAGGTGCTCACACTCTGTAATCCCAACACTTTGAGAGGCAGAGGTGGGAGGATCACTTGAGCCCAGGAGTTCAAGACCAGCCTGGGCAACATATGGAGCCCGTATCTCTACACAAAAATAAAAAATAAAAATTAGCTGATGTGGTAGCACATGCCTGTAGTCCCAGCTACATGGGAGGCTGAGGTGGGAGGATTGCTTGAGGCCGGAAGGTCAAAGTTTCAATGAGTTGTGATCGTGAACTCCAGTCTAGGCAACAGAGCCAGACTCTGTCTCTTAAAGAAAAAAAAAATGCAGGGGGATGGGCTGCAGGGGCTTAGGTGTAGGGATTGGCTTAAGTGTGGCTTCAGGTAGGTTTGTCTGGTTGGTGGAGGGAGGAGGGAGTTTATGTCTTATGGCTTCACTTTCCTAAGTGGATTATACCTAAGGCAGAAAGGGAGTGTGAGAGGGCTGACTGTGGAAATGAACTGATGTAGGGAAGAGCAAAGCATGCCTACTAGAGATTCAAAGTAGGATCCTTTGGTAACATTGTGTCCATTTGGGCTTTACCATCAAGAAAGTGAAATCTGCCAGCTCAGTTGTAACTTTCTTCTGGGAATATCCAGCTCTTCAGGTGCAGGTAACGGGCAAATGGAAGGGCTCATCCAGGTCTGGTGTCTTAAACAGGGAAGTGCCACAGGGGGAGAGAATGCCGGAATGGAGGGTGTTCAGGAAGCAGTGATTGTAGCAAGGGATCATGTGACAGCCTGGATAAACTGGGAGTCAGCTGACAGCGTGATATGGGCTGAAGAATGCCTGGGCTTGTATTTCAGGAAATAAACAGGAAACGGTGTTCAGAAAATGCTCGACTGTGTAGCCTCAAAGAAGGCAGGCCCCCAGGATGTACTGTCAACGCTTCTTTCTTGAGCTCCTAACAGTCCCTGGCTCACTGCAGGTGGTCACCCATGTTTGCTGAGCTGAACTTGTTGAAATGAACATGGTGCTATGCAGTGAGTGGACGTCTTGGTCTGGCTAAGACGCTAATTTCCGACCTACTTGATATTTGCCATGCTGGGCCACTTCATTGGGTAATGAAGTCCATCAGTGAAGACAAACAGCTGAAACACATGCCTAGGGACAAGGACAAAATGACCAAGGACTGGGCCAATAACTCAAATAAAGCATAGTCAATACTGTTTAAAAACAATTTATGGGCCGGGCGCAGTGGCTCACGCCTGTAATCGCAGCACTTTGGGAGGCTAAGGTGGGTGGATCACCTGAGGTCAGGAGTTCAAGACCAGCCTGGCCAACATGGTGAAACCCCGTCTCTACTAAAAATACAAAAATTACCCAGGTGTGGTGGCGCATACCTGTAATCCCAGCTACTCGGGAGGCTGAGGCAGAATTGCTTGGACCCAGGAGGCGGAGGTTGCAGTGAGCCAAGATTGTGCCACTGCACTCCAGCCTGGGTGACAAAGCCAGACTCCGTCTCAAAAAAAAAAAAAAAACAAAAAAACTCCACCAAAACCAATTTTATGTGTTCCTCAGCCTTATTTCTTGCTAGGTGGGTATTGCCTTTCTCTCTTTGCTTTCTGAGTCATTTTCTTTAGTAAAAGGTGAGATTTATATGATCTGAAACCAGAGCATTGACTCACTTTCATCTTTGTTTTGTTTTGAGACAGTCTTACTCTGTTGCCCAGGCTGGAGTGCAGTGGCATGATCTCAGCTCACTAGAACCTCTGCCTCCCGGGTTCAAGCGATTCTCCCACCTCAGCCTCCTGAGTAGCCGAGTCTAGAGGCGCAGGCCACCACACCTGGCTAATTTTTGTATTTTTTGGTAGAGATGGGATTTCACTATCCCATGGCCAGGCTGGTCTCAAACTCCTAGACTCAACTGATACACCTGCCTCAGCCTCCCAAAGTGCTGGGATTATAGGCATAAGCCACCATGCCCAGCCTCTATTATTTCTTTTTTGAGACAGGGTCTCACTCTTTCACTTAGGGTGGAGTGCAGTGGCACCATCTCGGCTCACTGCAACCTCCGCCTCCCGGGTTCAAGCGATTCTCTTGTCTCAGCCTCCCAAGTAGCTGGAATTACAGGCACATGCCACCACACCCAACTACTTTTTTTTGTATTTTTTTGGTAGAGAGGCAGTTTCATCATGTTGGCCAGGCTGGTCTTGAACTCCTGACCTCAGGTGATCTGCCCACCTTGGCCTTCCAAAGTGCTAGGATTACAGGTATGAGCCACTGTGCCTGGCCTCTTCAGGCTTTGATGTATCTTACCAAATTGCCCTCCAAAAGGAACATACAATTTATACTAAGTTCTTCTCCACTTGAAATATCTAGGGTTGTTTTGCTTTCCTGATTGATGGAATAGCTCACCATTGAAATTATCTTTGAATATCTGACAGTTGTGCCTGACACCGACACTTTTGAGAACCTGGTTTGCCTCTGTTGCCCAGGCTGGAGTACATGGCACCATCATAGCTCAATGCAGCCTCTAACTCCTGAGCTCAAGTGATCCTCCCACCTCAGCCTCCCCACTAGCTGAGACTATACTCGTGGACTACCACACCTGGCTAACACCTTTTAATGATGAGTGTAACAGAGAGTTCCCTCTCTCCCTTCCTTTTTTTGAGATGGAGTTTCGCTTTTGTTGCCCAGGCTGGAGTGCAATGGTGTGATCTCCGCTCACTGCAACCTCAGCCTCCCGAGTAGCTGGGATTACATGTGCCACCATGCCCAGCTAATTTTGTATTTTTAGTAGAGATGGGGTTTTCTCCATGTTGGTCAGGCTGGTCTTGAACTCCCGACCTCAAGTGATCCACCTGCCTCGGCCTCCCAAAGTGCCGGGATTACAGGCGTGAGTTACCACACCTGGCCCCTTTCTTCTTCTTTTGTGGAGACAAGGTCTCACTGTGTTGCCAGGCTGGTCTCAAACTCCTGGGCTCAAGTCATACTCCTGCCTTGACCTCCCAAAGTGCTGGGATTATAGGCGTGAGCCATTGCACCTGGCCTGAGCCAGTTTTTCTACAAGCAATGGAAGAGATTGCTGTTTTTTGTTTTTGTTTTCAGTTAAACACAAGGTAGGTTCAGTGACTTGCTTTGACAGGACATCTTGTATGAAAAACACCTATCTTTGAACACTAGAATCAAACTCAGGAAGATATGCACACTATGATAGGTACAAAGGAAAGAGATGAATATGAGGGAACAGTGGATTCACAATTTCCATCTAACACAAATGCGATACATACATACATGGAGAGCAGCAAGCTAAACAACTGGAAACACAGCAGAAGGGCATGCTTTTTTGAAATTGCTAACTTTCTCATTTTCGCTCAGTACCCATATAGCTGAACTTATGTAATGAAATGTTCATAGGATGTGACCCTATTCTCTGCTACAGTTAGAGGGATTTGTGAAACTTTTATCCTGTAATAAAACCATTACTTGTCATTATTTATTAAATCAATTCATATATTCCTTTTTTCATTCAAATACACTTTTATATAAATGGTAATACATTTTAATGCTCCAGAGGAAAGAGTATAAATGATCATTTCATACTCTTTCTTCTGGCCATTGTACATTCTTTATTCAACATCAATACTGAAAATAGCTTTACTGACATGTATATAAATATAATCAACTGAGAAAAAGGGACAAGAAATAGTAATCTCAGTTTCTCTCTCTCTTTTCTTTCTTTGACAGAGTCTTGCTCTATCTCCCAGGCTGGAGTACAGTGGTGCGATCTTTGCTCACTGCAACCTCCGCCTCCCAGGTACAAGTGATTCTCCTGCCTCAGCCTCCTAAGTAGTTGGGAGTACAGGCGCAGGCCACCACACCCAGCTAATTTTTGTATTTTTAGTGGAAACAGGGTTTCATCATGTTGGGCTGGCTGGTCTCCAACTCCTGATCTCCGGTGATCTGCCGGCCTCAGCCTCTCAAAGCGGTGGAACTGCAGGTGTGAGCCACTGCTCCTGACTTTCAACTTTCTTTTTCTCCGTCCTCTCCTTCACTATCGTCTTCATAATAAAAGATGTCTCGGAAGAGGAACACTTGCTTGGGTGCTGCAGGAGTCTGGATTTCAGTGCCTTTTTTCTCCATCATCTTTTCTAACTTTTCTTTAAGCAAAGGTAGAGTAGTCTCATAAAGGTAGTCGATGATCTCTACAGAAAATAAATTTAATTGTGCAGTTATCTGTCTGTACAAGGCCTCTTATCAAAGTCAAGGCATATAGGAGGCTGGTAATGACTATGAACCGTTCTAGTTGTTGCTGTGTGTAGGGTTTGGCTCTAACTGGTTTACTCACATTCACTTCTTCAATCCTTGCAGAAATCCTGTGAGGTACGCACTATTTTTAACTTGTTTTTCAATTGAGGAAACCAAGGCATTAAAGACATTAAGAGACTTGCCCATGGCCATGGAGTTCATAAGGATTCAATCCCAGGTAGTGATGTGCGCTGAACACAAAGATGCATTTCATCATAGCCCAGGGTACAGTATCATCCAAATGGTGGGTCCAGGAGAAACACGAGTGTTGCGCAGATGGCATGAGACAGCGCAGGCCTGCAAGCTCGTCAGAGAAAATCCAGGCTCTGGACTCAGTCTGGGGACTAGGAATTGTTAGGTCTGAAACGAGGCCCAGAAATCTGTATATATATTTTTTGAGACAGAGTCTTGCTCTGTTGCTCCAGTTGGAGTGCAGTGGTGCAATCACGGCTCACTGCAACCTGGAACTCCCAGGCTCAAGCAATCCTCCTACCTCTGCCTCCCGAGTAGCTGGGACCACAAACACGCACCACTGCCTGGCGAATTTTTGTATTTTTTTGGTAGAGATTGGGGGTGGGGTCTATGTTGCCCAGAATGGTCTTGAACTCTCACCTTAGGCGATCCTCCCACTTTGGCCTCTGAGAGTGTTGGGATTACAAGCATAAGCCACTGCATCTGGCCAGAAATTTGTGTTTTTAACAAGTTCCTCACGTGGCTCTGATGACTGACTTTGGGACTTACGTATCTAAACCATCCACAAATAGCTACAAAGAAGGAACTGGGTGTCCTTCATTCTTTCTGGAACATGTGTATGCTTCTCTGTGTGTATGGATGTGAGTGCATGTGGATGTGTGTACGTGGATGTGTGTGTGAGTGCATGTATTGTGTGTGAGTGCATGTGTTGTGTGTACATGCATGTGAGTGCATGTGTTGTGCGGGTATGTGTTGTGCACGAATGCATGTGTTGTGTGTATGTGCATGTGTTGTGCCTGAGYGCATGTGTTGTGCATGTGGGCATGTATTGTGCGTGAGTGCATATGTTGTGTGTGAGTGCATGTGTTGTGCATGCGGGCATGTATTGTGCGTGAGTGCATGTTGTGTGTACGTGCATGTGTTGTGAGTTGTTGTGAGTGCATATGTTGTGTGTGAGTGCATGTGTTGTACATGCGGGCATGTGTTGTGTGTACGTGCATGTGTTGTGTGTACGTGCATGTGTTGTGAGTGCATGTGTTGTGTGTACGTGCATGTGTGTGAGTGCATGTGTTGTGAGTGCAGGCATGTGTTGTATGTGAGCGCATGCATGTGGTGTGCACGGCATGTCATGTGTGCATGTGCTGTGTGCACATGAGTGTGTGTGTGATGGCAACACCAGCAGCACTCAGTTATTTAGAGTGGTCACTAAGTGTCAAGTACCATGGTGACCACACCTTACATGTTCATGATCTCATTTAGGACTTCTGAAAGTCCTGTCAAGTAGGGATTATAATCTTCACCATTTTGCAACTGATGAAGCTGAGGCTCCAAGTTCAGTCACTTGCCCTGGTGACTCTCATTACCAGCATGTGTCACCAAACACCATGTTCTTAACCATAAAATATGAAGAATACTGACCTGGAAAAGTCTTTTTCTGCCAAAATGGGACATAGATAGCTTTCAGCCTAGAAAATTTAGTTTGGACGTAAGATGGAGGAACATCACTTTAGAACGGGAAAGAATAGAGAAAAAGCAAGTTAGTTTAAAAATGTATCATTTCAATACAGTGTAGTAAGTACATTTATCCAGGTGAGTTTTATGGCTTTCTTATAAAATCATCATACATGTGTGATAAAAATATGACACAATTTTTGTGGAATATGGAAAGCTATTGTTTACTTGGTTTAAAAAAAAATGTAAAGGGGGCTGGGTGTGGTGACTCACGCCTGTAATCCCAGCACTTTGGGAGGCTGAGAAGGCGGATCACGAGGTCAGGAGATTGAGACCATCCTGGCTAACATGGTGAAATCTCGTCTCTACTAAAAATACAAAAATTAGCTAGGCATGGTGGCATGTGTCTGTAGTCTCAGCTGTTCGGGAGGCTGAGGCAGGAGAATTGCTTGAACCCGGTAGGCAGAGGTTGCAGTGAGCCGAGATTGAGCCACTGCATTCCAGCCTGGGCGACAGAGTGAGACTCTGTCCCCCAAAAAAAAAAGAAAAAAAAAAAAAAAACTGTAAAGGGGAAAAAGAATCAGTAGTACAGAATAGATTCTGTTTAAATTAAAATAACTTGAATGACTAGTCGGTAAAGTATAAGGCCAGCTAATGTGCTGACGCTTATCTTGTGCCCTAAGTGCAGCAATAAATAATCCTCATGACAACTCAATGAGGGAGTTACCACTCTCCTCCTCATGCCGGAGAGAGGAAACTGAGGCACAGGGAAGCTGCCCAAGCTCACACGGCTAATCAGGGTTAGAGCTGGGGCTTCACTGGGTAGTGTGAGTCCAGATCCTACCCTCTTAACCATTACACTCAGGACATATACATACTGGTCACAATTCAAAGACAGATGTTCCCTGATGTTTATTTTTCAAAGCTAAAAAAAGCAGATGCTTATGACGTTTTGGTATGTGTTCAATTTACAATACATTTCAATTTACAATAACTAGGTCAGAAATTGTTCTTAAATTGTTTTTTAAAGTAAAAACCACTAATGTAACTTTTTGGGTGCTTTTTCCTAATAAAAGGGGAACATTAAAAAACAACTAATCCAGTTGTTAAAATGATTACATGAAGAATTTGATCTATTAAGTATGTAAAGGTGAAAGATGATCAGATTCTTCCGACCTCTTCATCACAGCAACCACTAGTTGGGCACATATGTGCCAGGTACCAGACTATGTTTCTTTCCTGCATTGTCTCCTTTTTTTTTTTTTTTTTTTGAGACGGAGTCTCCCTCTGTCACCCAGGCTGGAGTGCAGAGGCATTATATCGGTCCACTGCAACCTCTGCCTCCAGGGTTCAAGTGATTCTCCTGCCTCAGCCTCCCAGGTAGCTGGGATTACAAGCACCCGTCACTGTGCCCGGCTAAATTTTTGTATTTTTATTTTTTTTTGAGATGGAGTTTTGCTCTTGTTACCCAGGCCGGAGTGCAATGGCGCGATCTCAGCTCACCGCAACCTCCGCCTCCTGGATTCAGGCAATTCTCCTGCCTCAACCTCCTGAGTGGCTGGGATTACAGGCACGCGCCACCATGCCCAGCTAATTTTTTGTATTTTTAGTAGAGACGGGGTTTCACCATGTTGACCAGAATGGTCTTGATCTCCTGACCTTGTGATCCACCCGCCTCAGCCTCCCAAAGTGCTGGGATTACAGGCGTGAGCCACCGCGCCCGGCAATTTTTGTATTTTTAGTAGACACAGGGTTTCACCATGTTGGCTAGACTGGTCTTGAACTCTTGACTTCAGGTGATCCACCAGCCTTGGCCTCCCAAAGTCCTGGGATTACAGACTGAGCCACTGCACCTGGGCCATTATCGCCTTTAGCCCTCCAAATGGCCTATTAAACCATTATGCAGATGAGGTAACAAAGGCTCAGACAATTAGGGAACAATTGCCCAAGGACTTTAAGTAAGTGGAGTCCCTGGACTCTATGCCAAATCTGTCTCACTCTGAAACCCCAGCTCTAAGGCAGCTGGAGCCTTTCCCCTTCCCATAATGCTGTGCGCCCAACATGATGCAGACCCAAGCCCATGCTTCGAGGAATAACAATAATTGATCTGGACATTTTAAAACTAAGCAAGTGTTACATCTCATTAAGTGGAGATGCTATCCTTAAATCCTGCTTATGTAATTCACAAAGAAGTCTTTAAGAATCTGAGGAGCCAGGTGTGGTGGCTCATGCCTATAATCCCAGCACTTTGGGAGGCGGAGGCGGGCGGATCACCTGAGGTCGGGAGTTTGAGACCAGCCTGACCAACATGGAGAAACCCTGTCTCTACTAAAAATACAAAATTAGCTGGGCCTGACGGCACATGCCTGTAATCCCAGCTACTCGGGAGGCTAAGGCAGGAGAATTGCTTGAACCTGGGAGGTGGAGGTTGCAGGGAGCCAAGATAGCACCATTGCACTCCAGCCTGGGCAACAAGAGTGAAACTCCTTCTCAAAACAAAAGAAGAATCTGAGTAGGCTGAACCTTCAATACAATTTTTACTATTATAATTTGTTATTAAAACTTTGAGAGTATATAGTATTTCAAACAGTATTTGAGTAGATGCCATAATCTCTATTTTAGAGTTTTGAGATTTCTAAATATTAAACAGATAATCAGTTCATCAGTTACCCTGTCCAGATTTTGTGGAGCCCTTTTATTTATTTTTATTTAATTAATTTTTTTTTTTGAGACAGGGTCTCACTCTTCATCCAGGCTGGAATGCAGTGGTGTCACCTGGGGTCATTGCAACATCTCCCAGGCTCAAGTGATCCTCCCACCTCACCTCTAGAGAAGCTGGGACTACAGGCACGTGCCACCACACCAAGCTTATCAGTTTTAAAATATGTAATTTTACTTAAAACCATAAAAACCCATTTTAATTTAAAAAAAAAATCATGTGATCTGAAGCAATGTCACAAAGTACACACAAATCTAATAGAAAAGTTGAAATTTTTTTTTTTTTTTTTGAGATGGAGTCTCACTCTGTCACCCAGGCTGGAGTGCAGTGGTATAATCTCGGTTCATTGCAACCTCTGCTTCCTGGGTTTGAGTAATTCTCCTGCCTCAGCCTCCCTAGTAGCTGGAATTACAGGCGTCCGTCACCATGCCCAGCTAATTTTTGTATTTTAGTAGAGATAGGGTTTCACCATGTTGGGCAGGTTGGTCTTGAATGCCTGACCTCAAGCAATCCACCCACCTCGGCCTCCTAAAGTGCTGGGATTACAGGCGTGAGTCACCACGCCCCACAGAAAAGTTGAATTTTTAAAAAGAGGTTTGACATTATAAAGGATGGCTTTGTCAATATGAGTCATTCTCAAGATGGGAGCTGGTAGGGTACACATCAGTGTCACCTCCTTCAAAGCCCCTGGCATCCTCCCCTTTTGGGGCCTATGGTACTGAAGAGTGGGTGCCCTGTCCCTCAGATGAGCTAGAAAGGAAACGGCTTTGGGACCAGGGCATGTGTCTGAGAGTCCTGACAGGCCCTGGACTAAGAGGTTCCAATTCTCCAAATTCAAGAAGGGAAGAGACGGACTGTCCTTTCTTCTTAGATTATAATCCCAAACCATAAATAACTAACCACTAGAACCAGTTTAAACCCTTCCTAATGGTTCAGCAGAATACTGACTAGAAACAAAACAAAACCCTTCCTAATGGACCAATGGCAACCTCACACCAGTAGCCACGCTCTGGAAGCCAGCCAGGCTGCAGCAGCCTCACCCTACTGTCTACCTTCCAAAACCAAAGGCCAAACAATCCCTCAATATCCCTGAATCTGAAAGTCACTGATACCTGAGCCCCATGATGCTTGGCAACACATAGAGGGCCTGTGCTCTGCAGCCTAGCTCTCCCTTGCTTAGCAAGCAATAAGTTCAGATATCGAGAGTGGTGGCCTCTCCAATGGCAGGAAATTGATTAAAATGCAAGAACTATGTGCAGTGAAGTCTCACAGTGAAGGTAAAGACAGACAGCTTATAAACACAAGATCCATGTTCAATCTCACTTGTCAGATGAGAAATGCAAATGAAAACCACAGGGAAACTGACAGATGCTTAAAGAGGAACCAGATCTTTATATAGTCTCAAAATGTCTCCCCATAGCCATTTCTTACCACCAAAGGAAGAACTAGTATTTTTATATAGTGGAGAAAAGAGGCAGATGCTGCCTTAGCCAAATAATCAAAACGAGAAACACGTGCCTTGTGACATAATGCAGTGATAGAGAACATCAGGAATATGCTGTACTCCTGCCTGGAGGACACAGCCTGAATGTCCTCAAGAGGAAATATCAGACAAATGCCAACTGCAGGCATTCTACAAAACAGCTAGCCTGAAATCCTTCAAAATTTCACTATCATCAACAGCAAAGATGGAAGATCTTCATAGATTAAAAGACAGTAAGGAAGGCTGGGTATGGTGGCTCATGCCTGTAATCCCAGTACTTTGAGAGGGATCACTTAAGGCCAGGAGTTCGAGGCCAGCCTGGGCAACATGCCATAACCACATTTCTACTAAAAATACCAAAACAACAACAACAAAATGGTTGGGTGTGGTAGCTCACACCTGTAATCCCAGCAATTTGGGAGGCTGAGGCAGGTGGATCACCTGAGGTCAGGAGTTTGAGACCCCATCTCTACGAAATTTTAGCCAGGTGTGGTGGCAGGCACCTATAATTCCAGCTACTCAGAGGCCGAGCCAGGAGAATCACTTGAACCTGGAAGGTGGAGGTTGCAGGGAGCCAAGATCATGCTATTGCACTCCAGCCAGGGCGATGAGAGTGAAATTCTGTCTCAAAATAAATAAATAAATAAATAAAAAGCCAGACAGGGTAGTTCGTGCCTGTAATTCCAGCTATCGGGTGGCTGAGGCACGAGAATCGCTTGAACCTGGAGGCTGCAGTGAACTGAGATCACACCACTGTACTCCAGCCTCCAGCCTGGGCAACAGAGCGAGACTCTTGTCTCCAAAGAAAAAAAGACATTGAGGAAATGGAACAGTTAAGCAACGTGTGATCCTTGCTTGAATCTTGAATTAGGGGGAAATGCTATCAAGGGCATCACTGGGACCACTGGTGAAATCTGAATGTGGACCGTGTTTTGGAGGGTGGTGCTGTGTCAATGTGAAACTTCCTGATTCTGATTGTACTGTGGTTATGTAAAATAACATCCTTGCTTAGGAAATAGTATCTACCACTAACTCTTAAACAGTTATGAAGAAAATTGTATTCCTTTGGAGGAGGGAGAGAGGGATGATAAAATGAATGTAGCAGAATGTTCAGAAGAGGTGATTATGGGTGAAGGGGATCCAGGGTTCTTTCTATTATTCTTACCACTTGTTTAGCTTTTTGAAGCCTTTAAGAGACTTTGCATACATTTCATTTCCCTTTCTTGGGTGTCTTCAGTGGCAGGTGGGGTGGAGGGTGGGCTAGTCTGATTTATTTGGTCCAGAGCACAGAGACAGGAAGTCCCGAAACACACGCATGCATCACAGCTTCCCTGTGTTCTGTGGCGCTGGCACACCACCCCAGACCTACGCAGCGTTTCCTTACCCAAGACTGTGCCCCAGCACTGAAGGGCTGGCACTCTCTGTGCCCCACCACTGAGAGGCTTTCTCGTTATTTTTTGTAGCTATAAGGAATTTCACTGTATGGGTAAAATACATATATATAGCCAGTCCCCTATTAACAGGCATTTTGCAGTCAGTTATTCTGTATACAAGTCATTTCACTATGTGTGAAGTTATTTTGTCGAATGTATTTCTAGAAATGGAATTATTTGATTCCAAATGGAATTACTAGAATTATTTGAATTTTGAAAGGTACTAAGGCTGCAAAGTATGTAAAATTTACCAAAAAAGATAACGATACTTGGAGGCGAATGTAGACGTTTAATAAGGACGGCTGGATTTTGAGTTGCTGAACTGGGGTGATGGGTACGTGAAGGTTCATTTATTTTATATCTGTCTAAAATTTTCCTAATAAAGTTTCTGAAAAAAAAAAATTGGGCTTTGCTAATAAAGCAGTCCTTAGAAGAAAACATACAGCCTTAAATGTACATTACAAAGAAAGAAAAATGGAAAATGGAAAATGAGCTAAGAACCCATCTCATGAAGCTGAAAAAAAACAGTAAAATCAACTCAAAGAGAGCTGAAAGGAGGGTATGATAAAGAGCTGACCGTACAATAATCACAAGATGGGGTCAGTGCAATCAGGGCTGGGGCTGTGAAAAGACGATCTCTGGTAACTCCTATTCAGGGAGAAAAGAGAGTAGGCATGAACAGCCAACGTTAGCCATCGAACATCACTCCGATTCTGCAGACATTCTGCGTAAACCATCTCTGGAAAATAGACACTGGTTTCCTGCAGGGCTGCATGGCTGGTGGGTGGTGAGGGGATACTTTTCACTGTGTTTCCTTTCACTTTTCTTCAATTCTGGACTATGTAATCTATTACCTATTCCAAAAAACAGGTAAAATCAAACTGAACAGTCAAGTCCTTTTTCCTTATGGGTGGGGCATGATGTTCAGTTCTGCATTTGAATTCTTACACACCACTAAAGCGTTCTAACTGGGAACCGACCAAGTCATTTAATCAGCGAGAAAGCACCGGGTCTCAGCAGGGCAGCATATCAGAATCACCTGGAGCCCTGAACAGTTCCCGATGGCCAGACCCCACAGCAGACCAATCCCGCTCGTGTGGCACTCGTATTTTTTAAAAGTTCCCCAGATGATTCTTAAGTGAGAGCTGGGCTGAAAACCACCGAGCTAGAGAATTGCTAGTGTTGAGAAAGGTAATTGGAACTCCTAGATGTCTGGAGTGTGTGCTGCGCTGTCAAATGCCTGAAGTATCCTGAGGCATGGGGGTCTGGCCCTGCAGACCCACCCAGCCTGTCTGCTGCCATCATTTTACACTGTCCTGGGCCACCCGGCCCCTTTCCAGTCCCTTGGATGTGCCCAGCCAGTGCCAGCTCAAGGTGTCTGCGTTCACTCCTCTCTGTCCGAATACTCTTCAATCTCATCCACACATGGCTACCATTTCTGCTTCCCAAAGTCTTCCCTAACCACCCTATCTGATTGCCCCCCGACCCCCAGTCTCTTCTACCCTGTTTTTGTTTGCTTTTTGGTACCATGCTGTCTGAAATGAGCTTATTTGTTTACAGTCTCTTTCTGGAACGAAATGTGAGTTCCTTAACTCCTTATTTATCTCTACCTTTTGTGCTTGGTATACAGAAGGTAGCCAATAATTATTATAGTTTGCTATCATTATCATCAATGTAGGCTTTAATTTAATTAATTAATTTATTTATTTTAGAGAAGGGGTTTCAGCGTGTTGGCCAGGATGGTCTCGATCTCTTGACCTCATGATCCGCCTGGCTGAGCCTCCCAAAGTGCTGGGATTATAGGCGTGAGCCACCATGCCTGTCCTATCAATGTAGTTTTTAGGTTAATTCTATAATATACAAAACTTGGTATTTGTGTCAGCAGAATGAAAGCTCCACCAGCCAAGGAATTTGTCTTTTGTTCAATGTTGTATCCCCAGAGCCTAGAAAAGCGCCTGGCATATAGGCACTTGTATTTGGTAGGTAAAGAGTAAGTCTAAGCCTTTGATTTTTCAATAATTGAACTTGATAAAATGTATGTATTGGGAAAATACCTACAATCTCACCTCCATTGCCTGCCGAGGTCAACTCAACTGTATGGTAATACTGCCTTACGCAATTGTTTTTCCACTGGAAAACTGAAATAGGAGGGAAGTGGGTGGGCCATACATATTACGCTCCAGCTAAAATCTGTAATCACAAAACATCTGAGGTGTGATGATGTATGTGACATTAAAAAAAGGGAAGGAAAATAAATAGCATATCTAACTAATGAAATATTTACTATCATAAAAACCTCATCTATCTAGCAGCTGACAGCCTTTATGTACAGTTTGCTCCTAAAATTATGTTTTCCTCTGCATTAACAAGTTGGTTTCCTAGCAAATACACTGAATTTTAACCACCACTTAAACAAAATTCCAAATACAGCATCATTATCAGCCCAGTAAAATGATAGGCAGTTATTATATTGTCATCTCTAATTTTAATTAGATTTTTATTTTTTTGAGACAGAGTCTCACTCTGTCACCCAGGCTGGAGTACAGTAGCACAATCTTGGCTCATTGCAACCTCCATCTCCTGGGTTCAAACAATTCTCTGCCTCAGCCTCCCAAATAGCTGGGATTACAGACACCTGCCACTACACCAAGCTAATTTTTGTATTTTTAGTAGAGACAGGGTTTCACCATATTGGCCAGGCTGGTCTCAAACTTCTGACCTCGTGTTCCACCCGCCTTGGCCTCCCGAAGTGCTGGGATTACAGGTGTGAACCATCTAGTATGACATTTTAGTTTAATATTAAACAAATGGTCTTACCCTATGGCACTAGCAAGATCTTCCCAGTCTATTTCATTAGTATCTTCCACGTTTATTTCATACAACCTGTGGGAAAAAATAAAAATTAAATTTTCAAGCAAAATCAGCATGACAGACATCTTCAGGGACACATGGAATGCTGACAGCTGGAAGGTTCCTGTGCATTTGCCCCATTCCAGCTCCCTCATTACACATGCCTGGTGAGGTCAGTATCCCAGCCCAAGGTTAATCCAAGGTCAGTGAGTTGGTGGGCTACAGAGATGGGCTGAAAAGACCCCTCTCCTCCTTCTGAGTCCTTTACGTCTCTCACCAAACTATGTTGCTTTCTCATAGTAAAAAACACCACCTCATGATTCAGCACAGACACACAGGAAGAGTGCATCTGTACTATGTGACAGACACTGTGAAGGTCTTTTTTTTTTGACACGGGGTCTCGCTCTGTCATCCTGGCTGGACTGCAGTGGCATGATCATGGCTCACTGCAGCTTCAGCCTCCTGGGCTCTGGCAACTCTCCTGCCTCGGCTTCTCAAGCAGTTGGAACCACAAGGGCGTGGTATGCTGCCTGGCTAATTCTTAAATTTTCTGGTGGAATTATGGGCACGATCCACCATGCCCAGCCAGTTAAAATGCACAAATTCATTTACAGTAACCCTGCACACCATTGGACTCTACAGACAGGGAAATGGTGCCAAGAGAGTCAGTCACGGGCTCTTGACTGCATGACTAATGAACCCAGGCCTCCTTGAGATGCCCTTCTTGGATCTGCTAATCAATGCTCTCTCTCTAGCAGGGAAGACTGGGCGGGGCATAACCACCCCCTTGATCCACCCCTAGGAAAGAGGATCAGGAAACCCACAGTGAGCCTTAGGCAGGGTTCATGCGTGAGGTAGAGGGAATGAAGGCGGAGAGCAGGGCCAGGACCCAAGGCTTCTGCTGCTCTTTGCTGTTCCTCAGTAGACATGGGCCAGGTCCACTAGTCTCACACGTATCACAAAATAGGCCCATGTCTCCCTTTCCCTCGCCACCCTTCAACACTTCAGGGGGGACCCTGCAGGGACCAGAAACTCAAAGACAAAACCAAAGACAAGCCAGGATGACACCAGCAAGCTGGTGCTGGAGCACAGGAGGGCTCTGTCTGAATCACCTACCCCCATTTTCCATTGGGCATAATAATTTATATCCATATGAAATGCTTCAAAGACTAAAATAACTACATGGAGTACATAGTATGTTTCACGTTATTTTCTTTTATCCTCCTGAAAGCACGAAGAGGTAGGTACGACTATCATCATCCTCAGTAGGTGAGTTAAGATGGGTAAACTGAGACTTGGGTAGGTCATATGCCCACAATACATGCAGGAAGTGCTGGAACAAGGATTTGGACCTTGGCAATCTCACTGCAGACTCTGCTGGGTTAACAGCTTCTCTTTGACTAGAGACAGAAACCGTTAAGAGGCCACTGTTTCTATTTCCGTACCTTTCAATTAGGTTGACTTTGGCCCGCAGGCCATTAACTCCATAGTATATGCGCCGACCATTGGTCATCCTCTTGGTTAGAATTTCTGTCCTACATTAAAAGGAAGAAAAATATAGTTAATTTTCAAGGGTAGAGTTTTCATTAAAATTTCCTGTATGTTTCTCATCTAAATTGCTCTCATTCAGAACCAACTTCTAACTTTTCTTTCTTTTTCTTTTTTTTTGAGACAGAGTCTCACTCTGTCGCCCAGGCTGGAGTGCAGTGGTACGGTCTCAGCTCATTGCAACCTCCGCCTCCTGGGTTCAAGCGATTCTCAAGCCTCAGCCTCGGAGTAGCTGGGATTACAGGCGTGCACAACACCAGGCTAATTTTTGTATTTTTAGTATAGACGGGGTTTCACCATGTTGGCTAGGCTGGTTTCAAACTCCTGGCCTCAAGTGATCCACCTGCCTTGGCCTCCCAAATCGCTGGGATTACAGGTGAGAGCCACAGTGCCTGGTCCTCAATGTATTCTGACTATGCACACACAGCCATTGGTCTTATTACCATTGCCAGCCTTGGAACATCAAATAAGACAAATTTAGTAAAGTGATAAATAATTTGACGATTGCTCTAATGCCAAAGCTAGCAGCTGCAGGCTGACTGGGGTTTCTAGTAAGGGCCGTGGCCCAGTTAAAAATATTTTAAAACTACTTATCTTGAATAGCAAAATGTGTCACAATCTGATAGATCATTAGCTGTTATACTTACATTCTTGGTAACGGAGTATATGATACACACTCTGATCAACAGCACTGTTGCTCTTAATGACAGCCATCCACGTTTACAGGTTGAAATGTACCAGTGGTCACTTCAATGTTACGTAAGGTACATATATGTTCAGAGTTTAAGTTTTCTATTTTTATCTCAAATTAACAGCAAACTCTTGCATGATTACCTTAATTATGCTGATCTTGAAGCAGTATTACCCTTAATAATCACTACATCTTTTTTTTTTTTTTTTTTGAGACAAAGTGTTGCTCTGCCACCCAGGCTGGAGTGCAATGGCATGATCTCAGCTCACTGCAACCCCAGCCTCCCCAGTTCCAGCAATTCTCCTGTCTCAGCCTCCCAAGTAGCTGGGACTACAGGCACGTGCCAGCACACCCAGCTAATTTTTTGTATTTTTAGTAGAGATAGGGTTTCACCGTATTAGCCAGGATGGTCTCAATCTCCTGACCTTGTGATCTGCCTGCCTCGGCCTCTCAAAGTGCTGGGATTACAGGCATGAGCCGCCGTGCCCAGCCCTCTTTTTAACGCCGGTGTATCATCCTCCAGTCGAGGCTTACTACTCACTCTTCTTTTAGCTAAAAATAGAGAGTAGAAAGAGCTCTGGTTCCTTCAACATTCCCGGTTCTTTGGAGTTTATTTCCCCGGAGTTGTAAGGTACATAAACAGTGTGATCCAGGAGTCTGCTTTTAACATAAAATATGCCTACTCTGGATTTCACTCCTATTTATTATTCAAGAGCCACTGAGTGCCCTTCGTGTGCAATGTGGGGTGTCAGGAGCATCCCGAACCACTGGTTTAAGGAGTCTCTGCAGCTGGACATCCAGCTCTGCAACTCTCCAGGTCTTGGAAGAGCTATATGCAGCAGAGAATGTGTGGCAAGAGCAGGACTGAAACTATCTCTATGTGACTGATGCAGCCAGGAGTATGCCTACCTCACTTCCTCTGAGGAACTGCTGAAGTAGAAAGCATATTAGAAGGGCGGAGCTGCTACTGATCACTACACTTGTGATTTCTCTCTGTATGTTCCCTCCCTTCCTCCCGCCTTAGCCTCCTGAGTACCTGGGACTATAGGCATACGCCACGACATCTGGCTAATTTTTGTACTTTTGGTAGAGACAGCGTTTTGCCATGTTGGCCAGGCTGGTCTTGAACTCCTATGATCTGTGATCTGCCCGCCTCAGCCTCCCAAAGTGTTGAGATTACAGGCGTAAGCCACCATGCTCGGCCCCTGTCTTTTCTTCTAATGTTACCAACAGACTGCTACCTTGTTTTATTAAAGACTTAGAAAGACAGTAAAGAAATCAGAAGTCAATATTCAGTTTTAAAAACGTTCAGGTTCTTGCAGCTTGCACATCCTGCACACGTACCCTGGAACTTAAAATAAAAACTAAAATTTTTTTTTTTAAAAAAATGCTGGGTGTGGTGGCTCATGCCTGTAATCCCAGCACTTTGGGAGGCCGAGGTGGGTGGATCATGAGGTCAGGAGATCAAGACCATCCTGGCCAGCATGGGGAAACCCTGTCTCTACCAAAAATACAAAAAAATTAGCTGGATGTGGTGGCACACGCCAGTAGTCCCAGCTACTCAGGAGGCTGAGGCAGGAGAATTGCTTGAACCCAGGAGGCAGAAGTTGTAGCGAGCCGAGATCGCGCCACTGCGCTACGGCCTGAGCAACAGTGCGAGACTCCATCTCAGGGGGTTGAAAAAAAAGGTTCAGGTTCTTTAGGAGAAAACCATATACTCTTCAATGCATCAGGGCTAGTTAGGTGCTAATTTAAATCAGACAGCGATACTGAAGCAGCGGGGCAGGGGACTAGACATGACACATAAGCTTCCACACGGCAGTTACGCAGATGTTCTTGGTAACCTCACCTCTCCACAGAAGATGGAGAGATAGAGGGAGAACTTACCACTTACTTTTACACTGCATCCAATTTCTGCTCTTCACTTTAGCTTCTACTTCTACCCAAGATATGCCTTTGTAGAGTTTTTCCCGAACAATTGATAGGCAACTTTCAGGATCTTCCTGGAGTTTGGAATCCACGTCTTCTAACTCCTGGGGAGACATTTTCTTTAGAATCACTTCTTCAACAGCCTTGATTAGTTTCTGGGTTTCTGACTTACTCCAAGCACCACGATTTCTTTCTGTAGATATAAAAGGATGGTCTTACAGTTGCTAATCTATTTGCTTTCAAACACAATATTAAAAATGAAATGATAAATCAGGTACTTTTCAGAAATAATGGGTATCTCAATTATAAAGCAATAAAACTAATAAACACAATTATGTACATATTAAAATGAAATTATTAACATGGTCCTGGACTCTTTTTAAGAATTAAAGCCAGAAAGTATTAAAGAAGTCCCTTCTTTTTTTTTGACATGGAGCCTCACTCTGTCTCCCAGGCTGGAGTGCAGTGACACAATCGCTGCTCACTGCAGCCTCCGCCTCCCGGGTTCAAGCGATTCTCCTGCCCCAGCCTCCTGAGTAGCTGGGACTACAGGCGCACGCCACCACGCCCGGCTAATTTTTTGTATTTTTAGTAGAGATGGGGTTTCACAGTATTAGCTAGGATGGTCTCGATCTCCTGACCTCGTGATCTGCCCACCTCGGCCTCCCAAAGTGCTAAGATTACAGGCATGAGCCACCACGCCCGGCAAAGAAGTCCTATCTTAAAGCAATTTTTTTTTTGAGACAGATTCTGGCTCTGTTGCCCAGGCTAGAGTGCAGTGGTGAGATCTCAGCTCACTGCAATTTCCACCTCCTGGGTTCAAGCAATTCTCCTGCCTCAGCCTCCCAAGTAGCTGGGATTACAGGCACCTGCCACCACGCCCAGCTAATTTTTGTATTTTTAGTAGAGACAGGGTTTCACTGTGTGGGCCAGGCTGGTCTTGAACTCCTGACCTTGTGATCCACCCGCCTTGGCCTCCCAAAGTGCTGGGCTTACAAGTGTGAGCCACTGTGCCGGCCAAAGCAATGTTTTATTTATTTATTTCAAAATAGTTGTTCATCCTGTTTCTGAGAATAATGTCTCCTGCATGAAATTGTGAGGTTCCCAACCGTTTAATGGGGGAAAAAACCAACCAAATGACTTTTATGTTATGTACATGTCTCCTGGTCAAGCATTCCTAGTGTAACATTAATAGCCACAGTGATACCAACACAGTACTTGATGAAGGCACCTGAGGATTTCTGAAGGTTGATCTATGGCGGATGCCCAAAGCATCGATGGTTCACCCTTCTTCACCAGACACCCACAGTCACGCTAAGTAAGGAGCCTCACACTGGCAGCCTGCAATTCTCTTTGGTTTGGCCCACTGAATGTTACATTTTCCCCTCATTAACAATTTGGATGAAATTTAAAAATCAAGAGATTTCCAAGAAAGAAAAAACATATCTAGAGTTCACAAAATTAAAAAAAAAAAATTCAAGATTTTCCCTTTACTTCTTGGAAACCTGAAGAACTGGCTGCAAGGCACTACCTGTGTGGCTGGAGTGTATGAGCCCCCGTGCTAAGCAGTAACCCCGATAAGGACTGTCTTCTTAAAGGAAACCTTTGAGGACAGGGAGATAGAGACAGGAGGTCACCAACACTGGTTTTGAGAGAAGTCCCCGCCCGACAGGCACGAACTGCACGCCTGCCTCCCTCCCAAGGTGCCCCGCGCCACCACAGGGAAGTGACCCTCCGCCCAGGCTCTACCACCAGTTTCTTGGGGATCCTGGTCCACTTGGCAGTTACATTTGCATGGACAGTTACTAACGTGTAGTAAAAATCAATCTAGTAGGTAAAGGTTGCATGGTTTCACTGAATATACATGAGGAAACCAAATGAATTAGTATAGAGAAGAGCTTAAGAAACAAAGCTCTCGGCCAGGCATGGTGGCTTACGCCTGTAATCCCAGCATTTTGGGGGGCTGAGGCAGGCAGATCACAAGATCAGGAGATCGAGACCATCCTAGACAACATGGTGAAACCCCATCTCTACTAAAAATACACAAAATTAGCCAGCATGGTAGTGCATGCCTGTAGTCCCACCTACTCAGGAGGCTAAGGCAGGGGAATCACTTGAACCCGAGAGACGGAGGTTGCAGTGAGCTGAGATTTTGCCACTGCACTCCAGCCTGGCAAAGAGTAAGACTCCGTCTCAAAAAAAAAAAAAAGAAAAAAGAAAGCTCTCGCAGAAGATAGGTCTATGGTGATTTCTAGGCACTGGATCAGTTATGGCTGAACAGGCCTGTCAGGGTTAATTTCTTCACAGAGGTGGGCACTGGTGGCCGCCACTTACGACTGCTGATCTGGGAGAACTTCAGGGCCACGGAGAGGCTACTGCGGGCCACCATCTCGCCAATCGTTTTCCAGTCATTCCCAAGGAGAGACTGGTACATCTTTAACTTCTCGGTATCTCTGTCACTATACCTGAGAAAGGGAAAATGTTTTAGAAGTTTAAACTAACTATGAGGTTAAAAATGATACTCTCATCACGGTACGCAGCAACTGTGGGAAAAGCTGAATGGGGCCAGCTGTCAGGAAACCTGGTCAGAGCTCTCTTCACTTCCTGTTGGTGTCTCAATGGTAGTTATCCTACCAATCAATCAATCACTGAAGTCCCAGACCAGAGGCCTGGCTCAAGTGCACAGCAGCCAGAGTAATCAGCCCTTACTTAGCTCAGAGCCTCTGTCCCTGTGGTGGAAATGGCCTTCCTCCACCCTGCCTGGACAGCGCCTGCACACTCGCCAGTGCAGTTTAAAGGGTGCATTTTTAGGGAGTGCCTCCCTGACTCCCTTAGCCTGAAGGCCCCTTGTTGACTGCTTCTGGAGAGCCCCGTGCTTCTCTTTCCCAGCACTGTTCACACCTGCGTTCACACACGCACAGGCTCCCTCGTTCAGGTCTCCTCCTCGACACCCGCACTGCCCGACAGAAACATAATGCGAGCCCCTGACAGATTTTCAGTTTCCCACAGGAAAATTCACCTTAACTGAGTTTTAATAAAACAAATTTCAAGAATATGTTTCTTACATGGACGTGTTGTTTGATGAAAAACAAAAACAAAGAAATATATATTTAATTGAATTCAATATATTAAAAATGCTGTCATTTCAATGTGTTAGCAGTATCAAAAAATATCAATGATATATTTTACATTCGGTTCTTGATCTTGAGCCTTCAAAACCCAGCATGCGTTTTACTCTGACAGCACACCTCAGTGTGGACTAACTACATTTCAAATATTTGACAGGCCCAGAAGGCTGCTGGTCACCATATGGGCAGACACAGCTCTAGAAGGTAAGTTCCATGAAGGCAGAGACCTTGTCGGTTTTGTGTACTATGGTATCCATAATGCTTGACGGACAATAGGCATTCCATAAACATGCAACAAATGGCTTGCTCTCAATATGTAACTACTTAAGAAATTTAAAGTGCATTAGTCCTACATAAAAATTCATATATTAAAGTACTAAAAAAAAAAGCACTATAATATTATAAATAGATTTTGAGATTAAACACCCAAATATTTAAGTAAAGAAAAAGCAATCTTTATAACATCTTAAGACTCCTATCTGAATAGGAATGTGGTTTACATCATCACTAAGGCAACACAAAAGAGTCCTAGGAAAATGCTAACAATTTCTTTTTTCCTTTTTTTTTTCTTTGAGACAGGGTCTGGCCCTGTCACCCAGGCTGGGGCACAGTAGCGTGATCATGACTCACTGCAACCTCCTGGGCTCAAGTGATCCTCCCACCTCAGCCTCCCAAGTAGCTGAGACTACAGGTGCATGCCACCATACCAGGCTAATTTTTGTATTTTTTGTAAAGCCATGTTGCCCAGGCTGGGCAAACTCCTAATCCAGTGATCTGCCCACCTTGGCCTCTCAAAGTGCTGGGATTACAGGCATGAGCCACCGCACCCAGCCAAAAATAAACAATAACATTGTAGAGTTTTCAGACATTTGTCTGTAAATGAAGCGTATGGTGAATAGAAACTGGTTATTCTTCACTATTTTCTTTTTTGAGACAGAGTCTTGCTGTGTTGCCCAGGCTGGAGTGCAGTGGCACGATCTCGGTTCACTCTAACCTCTGCCTCCCGGGTTCAAGCAATCTTCCTGCCTCAGCCTCCCAAGTAGCTGGGATTACAAGCATGCACCACCATGCCCGGCTAACTTTTGTTATTTTTAGTAGAGATAATGTTTCACCATGTTGGCCAGACTAGTCTCAAACTCCTGACCTCAAGTGATCTGCCCAGGCTGGTCTCAAACTCCTAATCCAGTGATCCACCCACCTTAGCCTCCCAAAGTGCTGGGATTACAAGTGTGAGCCACTGTGCTTGGGCTATTCTTCATTATTAAGAATCATGGCTATCAGCCAGGTGTGGGGCCTCAAGCCTGTAATCCCAGTATTTTGGGAGGCCAAGGTGGGTGGATCACTTGAGGTCAAGAATTTGAGACCAGCCTGGCCAACATGGTGAAGCCCTGTCTCCACTAAAAATACAAAAATTAGCCAGGAGTGGTGGCACATGCCTATCGTACTAGCCTCTCGGGAGGCTGAGGCAGGAGAATCACTTGAATCCAGGAGGTGGAGACTGCAGTGAGCCAAGATTGTACCACTGCACTCCAGCCTGGGTGACAGCGTGAGACCCTGTCTCAAAAAAAAATAAATAAATAAAATAAAATAATAATTCTTCGATTTTTCACTGTATACTTTTTTTTCAGTCAGAAGTTGCTTAACTTATAAAAATATTCTAAGGGGGAATGATCACTACAGCACAAATAATACAGCACAAGTAGATGAACTGTTAGAGAATGACTCTAAAAATTACTCTAAAAATTTCATTCCTCTCTGTGTGTCGCAGGTGGAAATACATTACCTCAGCTGCCACCATTAACTTGCCAAAAGCATTCTTGTAAGTTCCATTTAAAATGTCACCTTTAGTGGATTTTCTTAAAGTTCTATTCACAACCGTCTAACCTTGGGGTTCGGGCAAAGCAGGCAGGGCAGGCCCCAGTCTGTGTGTGAACTTTCCTCACCTAAGGCTGATTTCTTTCAGTAAAAATTTTCAAAAGGAAACTGCGGTCTTATCAATTTGGAAGTTTAGGTAATGACCTATATCTTGGTTTAAAATCAGAGCTAAGCAGAACTCAACTGCCATTGCCAGAAGATTTACGAAACTCGCCTCTCGGAGAGGTCAAGTAGTTGAGTAGAAGGTAGTTTTCCGAAGCAGAGCTAACAGCTGACTGCTTTGCCCTCTGTCCTTGAGCAGAGTGCTAACCCAAACACTTGATCTAGGTTTGTTTGTTTTTATTTTTTTTTATTTTTTATTTTTTTTTATTTTTATTTTTATTTTATTTATTTTTTTTTTTTAGACGG
>NW_022437037.1:7050398-7147076 GCF_009761245.1 Sapajus apella
TTTATTTTATTTATTTTTTTTTTTGAGACGGAGTTTCGCTCTTGTTACCCAGGCTGGAGTGCAATGGCGCGATCTCGGCTCACCGCAACCTCCGCCTCCTAGGTTCAGGCAATTCTCCTGCCTCAGCCTCCTGAGTAGCTGGGATTACAGGCACGCGTCACCGTGCCCAGCTAATTTTTTGTATTTTTAGTAGAGACGGGGTTTCACCGTGTTGACCAGGATGGTCTCGATCTCTTGACCTTGTGATCCACCCGCCTCGGCCTCCCACAGTGCTGGGATTACAGGCTTGAGCCACCGCGCCCGGCCGGTTTGTTTGTTTTTAAATGTGGAATGTTGGAAACAAATTATAGTTGGTATTGTATCTGGGGAAAAGGGAAGAGAGAATAACAACCGAGTTAAGCACTCTGGGTTGATACCACTGAACTGCACTTAAGGGACCTAATCCCAGCACTTACCTCCACCTTCGGATAGTTAAAACCCACAGCACTGTGCTAAGGGCTGAAGGGGACATCTGTCGAGCAGGGATGTTTGGGTTCACAAGGAGCTTCTGACGTAGCGGAGAGCAGAGAAAACAGGAGTAACAGCACACGAGGCAGAGTAGGGAGTGCTAAAGAAAACGCATAGAGAAAGCTGCAGATGCAGGAGGTGGGAGGTCACTCAGGCTTCGCTAAAGAGGTGGGAATGGAAAAGGGCCTTGAAGACACACATTTGACAACGAAGACACCATCTGGCTTCACACATACAAATCTTCATGATTTTCATTTCTAATCCACTGCTGTGAGTATTTTGATTTATGGATCAGCAAAGACTAGAGAAATGTTCAGTCTCAAGCTGCTAAGACTTTTTTCTTACCTGCCTTTGTAATTGTTGACATCGAACATCTTCTTTGCTCGATAGTATATAAGTTTCCAGGGCCGGGCAATGTTCCTACCTAAAGTCGGAAGAAAGGTGATCAGAGGGGCTCACGTGAAATGAAGTAGCAATTGTAAAAGGAGCCCAGAACAGCCCTTATAGCAACGTGAACTATCCTAAGCCTGTGTTAAGGCTGGGATTTCCTATGTCCTGAAGAAAGCTGTCTTGAAGAACAGATAGACACAATCACCGGTTTCCTTGGAGAGCTCTGAAAACAAAATGTTTAGTACCTTAAGGCTCCAGCTTCCGGTCTATGCAATTTGTGGGAAGAATCCTTATGAGGCAAAGTAATCTAAACATAATTTGAATTAAGAGGAAGAGAACACTAAGGTGGAGAATACAGGTTAACAGTTCTCCAGAAGATGAACGACCATCTTTCCCAAATCAGCCTTTCTCACTCTAAGGTGAAATCATCCCTCAACAGGGGTGCACTAGTCTGTTTTTCTTCATGCATTCCACGGAACATCTAAGAAATGATCCTCTTTAAATTCAAGAGAGATTTTCTTTCGTTCTGATCCTATATGACTGCGTGACCTTCTAACTTCACAAGCAGCACCTCCAGTCCGAGGGCTCCAGCTACAAAGCACACATATGGCCACACTTAAAAAACATGGGAGACCAGGGGTGCGGATAAGGATGTGCTTTGTGTAGCGCACATAAAATTTCAGTAAGGAACAGGAGGAGAAACCAAAACTAGAACTATTGCCAAGGAAGAAAGGTAAAAGTTGATCTTTTTTTTTTTTTTTTTTAAGATGGAGTTTCACTCTGTTGCCCAGGCTGGAGTGCAATGGCATGATCTTGGCTCACTGCAACCTCTACCACCTAGGTTCAAGTGATTCTCTTGCCTCAGCCTCCTGAGTAGCTGGGATTACTGGCATGTACCACCACACCCGGCTAATTTTGTATTTTTAATAGAGATGGGGTTTCTCCATGTTGGTCAGACTGATCTCAAACTCCCAATCTCAGGTGATCTGCCTGCCTTAGCTTCCCAAAGTGCTGGGATTACAGGTGTCGGCCACCGCACCTGGCTTTTTTTTTTTTTTGAGACACAGTCTTTCTCTGTCGCCCAGGCTGGAATGCAATAGCACAATCTTGGCTCACTGCAACCTCTGTCTCTGGGTTCAAGTGATTCTCCTTCCTCAGCCTCCTGGGTAGCTGGGGTTATAGGCGCCTGCCATCACACCCAGCTAATTTTTGTATTTTTAGTAGAGATGGGGTTTCACCATATTGGCCAGGCTGGTCTCGAACTCCTGACCTCGTGATCCACTCCACCCCCTCACTCCCCGCCGCACTCCCAAAGTGCTGAGATTACAGGCATGAGCCACTGCACCCGGCTGATCATTAAATTTTTCACACTGTACTTAGGAGACATGAACACATTCCAAATCCCCAAAAGTATAGATTGGCCATAAGAATACCATCAGCCATCACAGCAGTTAATGTGTGCTGCATGCAGACAATGTCCCAGGTACCTATGCTAGCATTACCCTGCGTTCTCTTGTTTATGGCTGGAAGGCCGTGGGTGGTCAAAGAGTGATCGTTTCTAAACTTACCAATGTGCAATCTAAATGAGTGTCTCCTTTTTAAGTTGGTGATCACAGATTTTTCCTCTGGGTATCTGTCTGTGTACAGCAGCTTGTCAGCGCTCTCAATTCCTGTCAGGGCTAGAAAGTCTTGCACATTTTTCTCTAACTGCTTATTTTCCTTGACAGAAAACTTTCCAAATTTAATAGCAACACCTAGGATCGGGAGGGAGCAGGGAGAGAGTGTGTATTGTTAATAACAAACAAAAGCAAACCAATGACTTAGTTTTTCATCAGCAATGGGAGTACCATGGCCCAACAGTCCCAACACCTGACACTTGCTCTCTGGCCCCATGTGCAGATTAGCCTTTCCTTCAGGGTTCAGCACAAGCCACGCCTCTTCTTCAATGTCTTCCCTGGTCATCCTATTCCAAAGGGACCTATTTCTTGGTCAGACTGTGTCATCAATCTTTTTTAAAAACAGTTTTCCAACTGATTTGTACATTCTTTAGAGATAAGGTCTTGCTTTTTCACCCAGGCTGGAGTGCAATGGCATGATCAAGTTCACTGCAAACTTGAACTCCTAGGCTCAAGCAATTCCCCTGCCTCAGCCTCCTGAGTAGCTGGGACCACAGGTGTGTGCCACTACACCTGGCTAATTTTTTATTTTTTTGTAAGATGGGGTCTTGCTGTGTTGCCCAGGCTAGTCTTAAACTCTGGGCCTCAAGCAATTCTGGGTTGGCCTCCCAAAGTGCTGAGATTACAGGTGCAAGCCACCTTGCCTGGCCTAGGTTTACTTTAAAAACACCTTTTACAAAATACACACTCATACAAATTTCAACACAATACATCAGTAAAATGGGATTATATACTACTCTATAATTGTGTGCACATGTGTAGTGCATCTTTTTTTGCTTAATTTGTCTTGTCTATTTTTTTGAATCGCTCCAATCTCATTGATTCTGGAAGGCTAGGACTCCTCTTTTTACTTTTTTCAATGACCAATGGTATTGGGTTTCACACATCAGATACTCAGTAAATATTGCTCATTTGTAGTACACAGCCTTACATTTGCAGTTTATTCTCTTTTTTTTATTTATTTTTTTATAAGACAGGGTTTCACCATGTTGGTCAGGCTGGTCTTGAACTCCTGGCCTCAAGTGATCCACCTGCCCCACCCTCCCAAAGTGCTGGGATTACAGGCGTGAGCCACTGCACCCGGCCTGCAGTTTATTCTGAAATCCAATAAACTTTATGATTGGATTTAAGAAGAATAAAGGTTATTTATTATCCTTAATAATTCTTAATAAAGGAGGTTCAGAAACACAGTGAAATCAAGAAGGAGATCAAGTCCACCGCAAATGGCTCACCATCAATTTAGTATCTTCGAGAAACGATACCTGAAGTTGATGATTTTAATTTAACAGCATTTTAATGTTGTATTAACTGTTGTATCCTTTCTAGTATCTCAACCAATTAACCTTTCACCCCTTCTCTTCTTGCTGCGAATTAATTATCTGGTCCCTTTACTAGAAACTGGTCAGGAAGAGGAAAAGCAGCCCACTTCATTTTGCTAATTTTCCAGCTCAGACAGTTCTGGTAGGAGACAGAGCTGAAGGCAGTGACAGGATGCTTCTTGTTGATCTATAAATCTGAATCATCCATAAAAGAAAGTCAGGTGCTAGCTATGCATACAGGAAGTTCAACAAACACTAAGGCTCCACAAGCTCACCTTGTGCTTTAAATTCCTTAAACCGGTCCAGGTCGTCCCGGTACATCCGCCTGATCGTGCTGGTGGCCCTGTCCTTGATGTTAGGGATGAACTCCTGAAGCTGTCTCACGGCAGAACCCAAATCTGCATCTGAATCATCAGCATCTCCTAAATCTTCAGATAAAGATCTTGTTTCGGGATCTTCAGCTGATTCCACATTGTGTTCTTCATTTGCAGGTTCTAACCTAAGTGGGAAAATTGGGTTGACTAACATTAACACATCACTTGATCTCATAGCTTTTAAACTTTTCTTTCTGTTTTTTTTTTTTTTTTTTTTGAGACAGAGTCTCTCTCTGTTGCCCAGGCTGGAGTGCAGTGGTGCAATCTCAGGTCACTGCAAAGTTTGCCTCCTGGGTTCAAGCGATTCTCCTGCCTCAGCCTCCTGAGTAGCTGGGACTACAGATGCACGCAACCATGCCTGGCTAATTTTTGTATTTTTAGTTAGAGACAGGGTTTTGCCAGATTGGGCAGGCTGGTCTCAAACTCCAGGCCTCAAGTGACCCACCCATATCAGCCTCCCAAAGTGTTGGGATTATAGGCGTGAGCCACCGCACCCAACCTTAAACTTTTCTTAAAATGGCTTTCACTTAGACTACTAGAATATTAAAGCAAGATGAGATCCTGGGGTTGACCCAGTCCATGATTTTCAAACTCTTTACTGGAACTTGAATTACTTAGATATACTTCAGAGGCAGCACAGAAGTTAAACATGCAGCCCTAAGCCCCAGATCCACTCACACTATTTTTCATTTAAATTTACTCATAGATTTTCAGGGCTGGAATCGTTCTTAGTGAAAATCGAATCTAACTGCTTTATTTTTTATTTTATTTTATTTTATTTTATTTTATTTTGAGACGGAGTTTCACTCACGTTACCCAGGCTGGAGTGCAATGGCGCGATCTCGGCTCACCACAACCTCCGCCTCCTGGGTTCAGGCAATTCTCCTGCCTCAGCCTCCTGAGTAGCTGGGATTACAGGCACGCACCACCATGCCCAGCTAATTTTTTGTATTTTTAGTAGAGACGGGGTTTCACCATGTTGACCAGGATGGTCTCGATCTCTTGACCTCGTGATCCACCCGCCTCGGCCTCCCAAAGTGCTGGGATTACAGGCTTGAGCCACCACGTCCGGCTCTGCCTGCTTTATTTCATACATGAAGAAATTAAACTACCTGCTCAGTTTACTCAATTAAAGATGTATGATATTCTGTACATTGAGGATCTACCTCTTGATGATTTCTGCCATTTAATATGTACATGCTAAATAAAGAGGCATGGGCAGAACCCATACAAGAGACATACACCAACAGCTGGGATACCATTCCCACATTACCTTGGCACCTCTTGCACACGCCTGTTTTCTGAATAGGCCTGGGTTTTCTTTGGTTGGGGCCTGGGATTCACACTTTCTTCAATTATAGTGCCACTGCCTTCTCCTGAATCAAAGAGCGTGCTCGCAGATTTCTTACTGGTCACTGGAAAATCATCGCCAGACGCTACGGCCCCTTTGACAGACATAAGCTTCCTTTTCTTAGACTTCTTCTTTGTACTGCTGGATTCCTTGATCCCTTTCAGTGCCCTCCTGCCTTCCACAGTCCCGACCTCACTGCCCACTTGTGATCCTTCAGGGTATGCCCTCTCAAGGCTCTCAGGCGTGGCCAATGCCTTCAATCCCGGGTTACTGGACTTTTTCTTTTTCTTCTTAGATTTGTTTTTATAAGCAGGTGCTGGCACTTGTGCAGTTTCACCATGTGGGTCTGCAGCAGGCTGGTACTCCTGTGGATCAGTCCCAGCCTCACTGCCCGCTTGCGATTCTTCAGGCACGGCCAATGCCTCCAATTCCTGGTGAGTGGACTTCTTCTTCTTTTTTTTCTTAGACTTTTTTTTGTGAGCAGGTGCTAGCAATTCTGCAGGTTCACCACCCAGGCCCACGGTAGGCCGGGATTCCCACACATCACTCCCAGCCTTGCTGCCCGCTTGCAATTTTTCAGGCACGTCCAATGCCTCCAATTCCTGGTGAGTGGACTTTTTCTTCTTTTTTTTCTTAGACTTTCTTTGGTGAGCAGGTGCTAGCAGTTCTGCAGGTTCACCACTCAGGCCCACGGTAGGCCGGGATTCCCACACATCACTCCCAGCCTCGCTGCCCACTTGCGATCCTTCAGGGATGGCCCATGTCTCATATTCTTGGTTATTGGACTTTTTCTTCTTCTTTCTCTTAGACTTGTTTTTATGAGCAGATGCTGGTAGTTCTGTAATGTTATCCCCTGGACCCCTAGAAGGCCAGGACTCCTCCCGGTGGGATTCTGACTGAGGCAGGGTGTCCCTTGCCTGCTGGCTTTCCTTTAGAGCATCACAGGGCGCAGCTTTCCTCCGATGCTTTGTATTCTTTTTCTCTCTAACTTTATCGTGCAGTGCTTCTGATTTACGTGTATGTGACTTAGCAAGTCCACGAAGTTTGTCTGTTTTTGGCTCTCTTGCTGACTTCTGCTCCATGCTCGTGTCAACACAAACGACAGCAACATCCTCTCTACAACACTCTGGTGTGTTTATATTTTCTTTATCCACAAGAACAACTCTAACACCTGCTTCCTCGTCTACCTCCAAAGCACTGTGTCTTCTCTTCTTTCTCTTTCTGAGCGTAGAAGTGGCATTTTCAGTCTCATCACAGACTCCGGACTTTTTCAGAGGAGAAGAAATGAGATGCTGGCAATCTTTTTTCCTCTTTTTCCTCCTAGTTATTTGAGATTGTTCATTCACCAGAGAGGAGTCTCTGAAAATTTCGTGGGAATGTTTCTGAGGTCTTTCCTTATGTACAGAATATTTTTTCTTTTTCTTGTCAAAAACTGGAGTGTGGACTTCAAATCTGCTTGATTCTCCTTCCATTTTATTCCTATACGGAAATGTGACAACAATGGTTTATCTGTGCATTTTAAACATAGCCTCAGGGGAAAAAAATCACAGCAAAATGAAATTGTATGACAAATGACATGTCTGTAGTAATGATTACACATTTTCTTTTTTTTTTTTTTTTTTTTTTTTTGAGACGGAGTTTCACTCTTGTTACCCAGGCTGGAGTGCAATGGCGCGATCTCGGCTCACCGCAACCTCCGCCTCCTGGGTTCAGGCAATTCTCCTGCCTCAACCTCCTGAGTCGCTGGGATTACAGGCACACGCCACCATGCCCAGCTAATGTTTTGTATTTTTAGTAGAGACGGGGTTTCACCATGTTGACCAGGATGGTCTCGATCTCTCGACCTCGTGATCCACCCGCCTCGGCCTCCCAAAGTGCTGGGATTACAGGCTTGAGCCACCACGCCCGGCTCACATTTTCTATTATTCTAGATATATAGGTAGCTCACAGGAATTCTCTCTGTCTGATCCCACTGCCTTTATGATGGAGAAAAAAAATAGTTAACAGAGAACAACAGTGCCTGAACAATCAGGCCCCTGTTCCCCACAGCCTCACCTCTGAACTCATCTTTCCAACTCTGTGTTTAAGCCACAAGCAGCTTGTTTTGGTTCTTCAAACATGTCACCACCTTTCCCTGCAGCTCTCCATGAAATGCTCTGCACTGCCTGCCCACCCTTCCTGCCTCCTGCCATCCTTCAGAGCTTGGTTTGAAGATCTGTTGCCCTGGCTAAAGTGCAATGGCACAATCTGGGCTTACTGCACACTCTGCCTCCCAGGTTCAAGAGATTCTCCTGCCTCAGTCTCCGAAGTAGCTAGGATTACAGGCATCTGCCACCACACCCAGCTAATTTTTTGTATTTTTTGTAGAGATGGGGTTTCACTATGTTGGCCAGGTTGGTCTCGAACTCCTGACCTCGTGATTCACCTACCTCAGCCTCCCAAAGTGCTGGGATTACAGGCGTGAGCCACGGCACCTGGCGAAGATCAGTTCTTCAAGAAAGTTTTCCTTAATTCTTTGGGCTTGCCCTGATTCCTAAGTGATATACTTTCATATTAAAAAATAATAATAAACACTTAATTAGTCATTTAGAGGCTGTCTTTAAAAAAAAAAAAAAAAGAAAAGAAAAAGAAAACAAGGAAGGAAGAAAAAGATGGTTTATCTGTCTTGTTCCCCTCTGTGTTTCCACCATGAGAAGCCATTAGACTCTATTATAGAGTGCAGGCTCCACACAAGAGCCTCATAGTGGGGATATCAGGTGTCCACTGACCTCAAACCAGAAGTCTGCCTCTTTGTGAAAGAAGTTGGATATGCCTTGTTAGTGTCCAACAAGGAGTGAACATTCTGCAATACAGTGGAATAAATTTCATAAGCCACTAACGTTAATACATATAGGGTGTGTGCACTTGGAAATTAAAATACAGTAATAGAGGCACACTTTCCAAAAGAGATGGTTAAAAATATAATTTTGCAAACATGTCTCATTGCTCTCTTTGCTCATTGCTTCTGGTTTCACTTCTATATACTGTGATCTGCATTTGCTATTTTTACTTAACAGTAGATCCTGGAGATTTCTCTATAGTGGTCTTTAAAGCCTGAACGCTAAGCACATTTTCTGCAGAAGCCACCAAATTTATTCAGGGTAGCAAATACCAGCTGTATTAGACAAGAAATATGTTACTCCCCCAAGTCTAACACACCCGGTTGCATTGCTACATCCTCTCTCTTGCTGCAACAAAGGAAACGTCCCTTCTTCTGTCAAAGGCTATGCCTTCCTTCAGAGGAAGGAAAATGTGTGCGGGCTCCCAATCCCCTCCGGCCTTCTCAGAGAGATGGTGGTCCCCCAGGTATCCCATCTCTCTCCTGTATCTTCAGCCTGTCTTTTCGAGCAAAACACCAACAATATTTAATCTCCCCTAACTTAAAAAAAAAATGCAACTGTCCTCTAACCCTAAAGTCTCATCCAGCTGTTCTCTTTCTTCCCGTTCATAGCAAGGTTTCCTGATAGGGAAATCACTCTCTCCATTACCTCACCTTCCACCCACTTCTTAACCCACATCCTTGTAGCTTCCACCCCACTACTCCATTGAGACTGCTCCAGCAAGAGTACCTGTGTCCTTAAAGCCACTAACTTCAACAGAGAGTTTTCAGGCCCATCTTTTCGGACCTCTTAATAATCATGAGCAGAGCAGATGATTTCTTTTTTGGAGACAGAATCTCACTCTGTCACCCCGTCTGGAGTAAAGTGGCGCGATCTCGGCTCACTACAACCTCTGCCTCCTGGGTTCAAGTGATTCTCCGGCCTCAGCCTCCAGAGTAGCTGGGATTACAGGCACGTACCACCACACCCAGCTAATTTTTGTATTTTTAGTAGAGACCGGGTTTTGCCTTCTTGGCCAGACTGGACTCAAACTCCTGACCTCAGGTGACCCACCTGCCTTGGCCTCCCAAACTGCTGAGATTACAGGTGTAAGCCACAGCACCCACCTTGATTTCTTTTTCCTTCTTTTTTCTTTTTTTTGAGGCAAAGTCTCGCTCTGTTGCCCAGGCTAGAGTGCAGTGGCGCAATCTCCGCTCGCTGCAACCTCCACCTCCCGGGTTCAAGTGATTCTTGTGACTCAGCCTTCCAAGTAGCTAGGATTACGGGGGCCCGCCACCATGCCCGGCTAAGTTTTACAGTTTTAGTAGAGACGAGGTTTCGCCATTTTGGCCATGCTGGTCTCAAACTCCTGACCTCAGGTGATCCACCTGAGGCTTCTTAAAGTGCTGGGATTACAGGCGTGAGCCACTGTGCCAGCCGATTTCTTTAAATAATATTTCCTCTTCCATCAGTTCCTTTCCTTCTTTTTTGTAAATACCTGCCAGGCTGCTCTCTGGAGCCCAGTACAACCTTCTAAATATATAGTCTCTATCTGCTAAAAACTTTTCAGGGTTCCCGTTATACTTAAGTCAAAATCCTTGCAGACCTGCAAGGGTCTTCATTTTTTCATAATCTAGCCCAGAGGTGGAGAGGTAGATCCATGCCTATCTCTCTGGGTTTCAGAAACCCTGCTTTCAGTTCCTAGAATATACTACCTTCCCTTTCGGACTTTGCAAAAATAGCTCATTCTGCCAGGAATGCTCTTCCTCCGCATTACCTTTTCTGCCGTTTAACTGGTCCAACCATGAAAGCCACTTTCTCAAGAGGACCTCTCTTAACAGCGTTTCCCAACAACCAGCGGCTTCCTCATTGCACTTTTGGCAGTTATGATATGATTGGCTTCTTGAGGGCTAGAATCTTGCCCATCTTGCTCCCAAATTGCTCGATACATACAGAACAAACGGATATGCATTCATCCCCCCTTACTCGGAACATACACTTCCCGCCCTGCAGGGTGCGTGCCCAAGCCTTGTCCCGGATTCTCTCACCGCCTTTGCGGTGCGAGAGAGACCCGCTCTACTCCCGGGTGGGCCCTCCGGGGCTGAGAGGGGAGGAACTAACCAGATGTGAATTCTGCACCTTCTCAGTCCCAAAGACCCAAGCCTCGACCGGGCGCGGTGGCTCACACCTGTAATCCCAGCATTCTGGGAGGCTGAAGCGGGTGGATCACCTGAGGTCAGGAGTTCGACCAGCATGGCCAAAATGGCGAAATCCCGTCTCTACTCAAAATACAAAAATTAGGTGGGCGTAGTGGCGCGCACCTGTAATCCCAGCTACTCAGGAGGCTGAGGCAGGAGACTCGCTTGAACCCAGGAGGCGGAGGTTGCAGTGAGCAGAGATCACGCCACTGCACTCAAGCCTGGGCGACAGTGCAAGACTCTGTCTCAAAAACAAAACAAAAAACCCCCCCACAAAAACCAGAAACAACAAAGGCGCTTTCAACTTACTCTCCGAAAGCGCCGCCACCTTTCTTTCAACCCGGAAGTGCTGTTGTAGAGGAAGCGGAAGTAGTCTTGCGTCATCTTCCGGCCCACTTGGCGTCGTGCTGCCATGGTAACACGGCTGCTGCTAGGTCCTGAACGCGCGCGGTTGCCTACCCATTTTCTTTATGGGGCCTTTAGAGGTCAGGTTGAGCAGAGAATACTCCTAAAACGAAGAAAGTAGGACAGAATCCCTCCACTGACGTACTAATGCATGCATGCATTCCATTTATTTCAGTTTTTGGTGAACTCCAGGAGCAGCTTGGGAAGACAGATGACAAATCAACTAAGATAATTTCAGATTATCTTGTAAGGAAAATAAAATAGGGTAACCTGATGGAGAGTGACTAGGGAGTGGGTGCTACTTTAGATGTAAGGGAGGGCTCACTGACGAGTGACATTTGAGCTGAGTTCTAAATG
The DNA here is from genome assembly GCF_009761245.1 of Sapajus apella. Taxonomy (NCBI): domain Eukaryota; kingdom Metazoa; phylum Chordata; class Mammalia; order Primates; family Cebidae; genus Sapajus; species Sapajus apella. The sequence goes on from NW_022437037.1 coordinate 7,061,834, forward strand.
AAACGTGCAGGAAAAAATCTAGGCAGAAGAGTGTTCCAGGCTGGAAGTGAGTGCAAAGGTCCTGAACTTGGTTGCTGGAGGACCTAGGAGAAGGCCGTAGCAGCTGGAGCACAGTGAATGCAGGGAAGAGTGGTGGGAAATGAAGTCAGAGGTCTGCAAGGGCTAGCCGGTGCAGACTCTGATGGATGTTAAGCTTGGATGAAGTCTCAGAAGGCTAGAGCTAGCAAGAGTTTTGGAGATCTAACCCAGTCTTCCCATTTCAACAGAGTCCTGAAGAAACTTAGCTGAAGGGGAAGCTTTAACCTGGCCGTCAATTCGAGGCCATTATATTTACCAACCAAACGTTTAATCTTTTTGGATGGTGAACGTGTATGATATAGGCAACAAGTTTTCTCACTTAATCCCTGTAGGTATCTATGAGGTATTATTAGCCCCACCTTGTAGATGAGAAACCTGGGTTTACGGTAACTTGTCCAAGGTGACTTACATGGGCCAGCCAGAAATCAGACCTGTGCTCTTTCTACTACTCCATTATCTTGCCCCTTACTGTTCTATCTGACTTCTATGTGATCTACCAAGTGACTTTGATTAAAAAATGCACAACCGGCCAGGTGCGGTGGCTCACACCTGTAATTCCAGCATTATGGGCGGCCAAGGTGGGTGAATCATGAGGTCAGGAGATTGACACCATCCTGAGCAACATAGTGAAACCCCGTCTCTACTAAAAATACAAAAATTAGCTGGGCGTGGTGGCACATGCCTGTAGTCCCAGCTACTTGGGAGGCCAAGGCAGGAGAATTGTTTGAACCAGGGAATCAGAGGTTGTAGTGAGCCGAAATTGTGGCATTGCACTCTACCCTGGCGATAGAGTGAGACTCTGTCTCAAGCAGGCTGGAGAAATGATGAGCATATGTATGCACTCGTGTTGCCAGGCAAAGGCTGCTCCGGGACATGGATGTGCAGTTCGAATTCTGTCTGCAGAAGTCTGTAAATGTGGTGTTGTCCACTGTTGATATGTAAGGCCTTGAAGTCCAGGTTTGTCATTGGTGTCACTTGTTCTGTGGTGAACCCACTTACCTAGAGCCTTGTGGTGTTAGTGGTGCATGAATGAACCCACAAAAGGCCGGCACTAGAGGAGAGATTAGAGATCATTCAGGTTAGTGGTTTCCAATCCTCCTCCAACTGCACCAATCACCTGGGAAGTTTTTTTTTAAATGCAGATTTTCAACTTTGCAATGCATTTTATATTAAACACTATTGTATCACATTAAAATCTTTGGACATGATAATGACCTTGTAGTTATACATGGGAATGTCCTTGCTACGTGATGAAGTACCTAGGGTTAAATATAATGTTGACATATTTTCAAGCGATTCTGTAATGTGCGCATGTGCATGCTCACACAGTCACAGAGAGAGAGACGGAGCAAGAAAATGTGGCTGGTGCTGGGGACTCGTGAATCTGTCATCCAAACTACACCACTTTGTAAGCCCCCTGCCATTTCGCAGAGCTTGGTTAAAATGAAACATTCCACAGGGGTTCAGGCTATGAGAAACAGCCTGCCTTTTATCATATTCTGCTGGGAGAAAATGCCAGGAACATCACATTCTGCCGGAACAATGGCCAAACTGCCTCATCATGGGAATACCTTATCAACATCTTCCGGGGCAGCAGGCCATACCCCCCATGCCCCTCCCCACCCAGGCCTATAATTGCCCCAGCCTGTAAGCAGCAGTGGGCACTGGCATTAAGCTGGTCTCTCACCTTTTCAGGTCTTATGCTGGACAGAAAGCCAGTATTTGCTGCAGAGCCGCCTCTCTCTCTCTCTCTCTCTCTCTCTCTCTCTCTCTCTCTCTCTCGTGTGTGTGTGTGTGTGTGTGTGTGTGTGTTTCTTTAACCCTCGCCTTCCCTTCAATACCTAACAGAATCTAGGTGAAGCCTATGTGGATTTTCACTGTATTCTTCTTTTGACTTTAAACTTTTCTGTAGGTTTGAACTTTTTCAAAAAGTTAGGTGTGGGTGGGTAAGGGCATTTTTAAAAATGCAGTATCTGGCCTGGTGAGGTGGCTCATGTCATCATCAGAGCAAGACTCCATCTCTTAAAAAAAAAAAAAAAAAAGAGGTGAGCCTCAGATGCCATTTTCGGATTTCTGATTCAGTGACTCTGGGGTGAATCCTGTGAATCTTCGTTTTTCCTTTTTTGGCGCATGGTCTCATTCTGTGATCCAGACTGGAGTGCAGTTGCCCAAACACGGCTCACTGTAGTCTCAACCTCTTCAAGCGATCCTCCTGCCTCAGCCTCCCTCATAGCTGGGCCTCCAGGTGTGTGCCACTACACCTGGCTAATTTTTAAAATTGTTGGTAGGGATGAGACCTCACCATGTTGCCCAGGCTGGTCTCAAACTCCTGGGCTCAGGCCATCCTCTCTCCTAGGCTTCCCAAAGCAATGGGATTACACGGGTGAGCCACCGAGCCCAGCCCAAATCTATACTGTTCAATTTCCCTTCATTCTGTTGCTTAGATTTGGGAACCATTGATCTAATCCTACTCTAGACTTTCCTTGTCACCCATCTCACAGGAAGAAGAAGAAAACAGTCCTTAGGATCCAAGAAGGTGACTCGCTTGAGTCCACCCGGTGGGTCGACATCAGCATCAGGGTTGGAATGCGTTTTGTGCTGTCTCAGGTGTGTGGGGGGCGCAGGGAGCAGAGGTGCGGACAGGTTGTGAGTAGAATGGGGGTGGGCGGAGGATGGAGTCTTTAACTTGGAAGGCAAGTGTAAATGACCCTCTAGAGCCACGCTGCTTTGAACAGAGCCCACTGGAGATTCTCGGTTCTCCTATATCGATTCAGGAAAACTCCAAGAAAGTCCACACTGGTAGCCACCAAGAGTTTCTTGAAGGAAAAGGACAAGCAGAACCAGGCACTGTTGGCGTCCCGTCGCCAAGGAGACGGGCCGTTGCAATCGTCCTCCAGGGGTGGCCTTGATTTCCTTTCCTCTCCCAGTTCGCAGCACGAAGCCCAGGAGACGCCCTGAGGATCCCGTGGGGCTTCCGCAGTGATTGAGGGATGCTTGCAACGAGGGGCCGGCGCGGGGGTGGCGCACCTGGCTCCGGAGAGGTCCCGGCATCCGAGTCCCCCCCCCCAGGGTCCCGGTGGTGCGGCCCGGGTCGAGAGGCCGGAACCTTGGAGCTCCCGGCTGGCCCCGGCGTGGGGAAGTGCGCCTGACCCAACCTTCGGGCCGGCTCCCGGGAGACCCCAGGGATGCCAGAGGTCAGGAGCTTCCGCCAGGACCTCACGCGATGGAAGAAGCAGCAGCAGCCTGTGCGCCGCACGGTCAGCCAGATCTGCCCGCCCCCGCGGCGGCCCCTGACCGTGGCCGACATCCGTCCCGGCATGGAGAACGAGCGGCTGGGGGTCGTGCGGGACTCCATGTTTCAGAACCCACTCATCGTCAAGGTGAGCACCCCACGCTCACCTCGCTTTCGCGCTCGCCGGCTCAGGGCACCCGCGCCGCTGGGGGTCCCCACCCTCCGCGCCCTGGCCCCGCGGCCCCGGGTCCGAGCGCAGGTCGGGAAGCTCCAGCTCTGGTACAGACAGGCCTGGACCCCCGTGCCGGTCGCGTCGCCTCTCTGAGCCTCGGTTTCCCCATCCTCAAAGTGGGATGATAATGGCATCACCAAAGGGACTGATTGGGAAGATTGAATAGGGTAATTTTGTGGGACCCCAGGACAGCGCCTGACATGGGGTAAGGCTGCAATGGGGGGCTGCTGTGGTTTCCCACAGAGTGACAGGTCGCATACGCCCAGCCTAGGTCCTGGCTGCCAGCCCTCCCAGGCTAAAGGCCGCCTCTCCGGTTCCCCTGCAAGCCTGGGCAACATCTACGCAGCTGGGGCTCCGAGTCTGTCCGGAAGTATCACGTCTTAAGTTTGTTTCCGTCCAATCACACTCATTCTTACCCAAATCACAAGCCTCGGGGCGAATTTATCTTTCGCCACTGGAGGGCAGTGAGCCTTTAAAAATGCGCTCCGCGTCCCAGGTGCGGGAGTGGAAGGCGCAGGTGGTAGCGGTGGATTCAGCAACAATTATTTGTGTGACCGCCAGGCGCTGGGTAGAGCTCAGAGGTGGTGGCGGCGGTTTGTTTTTGTTTTGGAGAAAAGGGAACCCTTGCTAGAATTAACTGAGTTAATTGGTTCCTGGCAACATTGACTTCCTCCTCTTGCCTTCCCTGAACTCTGTCCCGCAGAGGAGGGCTGACTTACCGCACTCGTGCCTTTCCATCGAATAGCCCCTCCCCTCCCAAAGTGGAACAAGGTCCTTCACTTACTTCTAGGTGAGAAGAGCCACTCTCCGTGGACAGGCAGGACCGGCAGGGGGGGCTCACTATCCTGGGATCAAGGAGGGAATCACGTCCGCCACCTCTGACTACCTGCGTTAAGGTTAGGTCGTTGCTTTTGTTCAAGTGGTTAGTAGTGAGCCAATTTCTTCCTACTGAAGTGTCAAGTGAGGGCGTGTGGGGTTATTCTCCATGGTGAATTAGGGTGCGGTGCCCACCTGACCGATGTGTACATACACACATACACATGCATATATGCATTTGTGTATGCACCCATATACATAGTTTACATCTATCATGTATACATGTGTGCATATGTACAATACACATGTACATATGTGTAAAATGTATGTACACATATATGTACATTTCCCCCTTCTTTTCCTTTTGCTTCCCCCGCCCCACCCAGCTCTCTCAAGGACAACATTTGGCCTCTGGATGGCACTAGCTGAACAGCTTTCAGGACCAATTCAATCCCTGATTTCTGAACCCAAGCTTAGGAAAATGTACAGGAGATGACTCACCGGCGACTGGGGTTCTGTCTTCAGGGCACAGGATGCAGAGCAGGTCTGCCCTGGCACCTGGTGACCGTGGCCGAGCATCAGGGACCCACGTCCAGGCTCCTGCTCTCGGGTGATGGAGGCTGGGGTTCTTTGCTTCCATCAGGGGCCGCCAGGGGGCAGCCTTTACCTCTGACTTTGCTTCGCGTGTTCTCTGTAAGGTACTTCCTGGGGCCGTTTCATAGAGTATTAGACTATCTTATAACTTTAGAGGTCAAAACCTGACCTAAATAAAAGTTGGCAGAGAAATTGACCACAAAAGGGAACCTTGACTGTTACCAGACCCCTTTTGCAAAATGAGCACACTGAGGACACCTCTGTTGGGTTTTTTTTTGCTCAAGGTTTTGGCAGAGCGTGGGTTTGCAGCCACATTCACTAACTCCCAGCCCAGCATTATTTTTACCACTCCAAGCAGCTTCCTGCATTAGTTTTTTTAAATTATGAAAAAACTTTGGGGGTTTTAACTTTAAGGAAAAAGAGAAAATGGAAAATATGTGAGGTTGTAGAGCTTTAAGATGTTTCTCTTTTCATGTTATGGGATATTTCTACTGAGCTTGGCTTGTGGATTTCTTCACTGTGGCATGTTAGTTTCACCATCACAGATTTTCAGTTCTCGGTGGTAGTGTGTGCCTCCCCGCTATGCGTGGTAGAGGTTGGGAGTGCAATCTGCCTTGGTGTCTTTAGGGGAGTGATTAGAACTAAAGCATATTTTGGTTTCGTCTAAGTCTGAACCTGAAGGTGTGCATCTATATTGGAAGACTATAGCATCTTAGAAATAGGCATTTATTCTACCATATTGGGAGATTGTTTCTTGAGTTGTTTTCTCCAATGAATAGGATCTGCATCTTTTTAAAATTAAAATGTAGAAGCACTGACTGAACAAATCTAGCAGTGTTATTTCACATCCAACGAATTTACCAAGCTGTGTACAAATCAGTTATTCAAGAACACGTCTGCAAGATACCACAGTAAGCAACTGAAAAGTGAAAAACGGAGACATCCAAGCAGGTATTTACAAATGCTCAACAACCATTTGCCTCATTTAAAACCAAGTCAACTGGTTATTTAATGGGAGTGATTGAATCAAGTCGGTGCTTTATGTGGCCACAAACGATGTCTCTATTTTCCATTAGAAAAGCTTTCTACCCTCGTGTAGACAGTGATGTACAGTTGGCCAGTTTTCCTTCAAATGTGACTCTCTGGGAAGAATAAAATTAAATAGAGAAAGAACCAAGCTTCTCCCTGCTTGATTCTCATTTCCCCAGAATTCTGTGACTCCACATAGAATCCTGCTACAATAGCCTTCAAGACTCCTTCACAAAACCTGTCAGGGTGGCACCTTTCCTGCCATCAGAACTCAGCTGATAACCTGTCAATACAATTATAGGGAGAGACTGCTTGGTTTGCGCCCCTGACAGCCTTGAATCTTCTGTCACCCTGGAGAGGCTGCCTGTGTACAGGGGTGGAATTTATGGAATCGAACACCCTTAGAAAGTGCAAATGATTGCGGCACTGGATTTTTTCATAATTTATTACTGACTTTGTTTTTCTGTGGGGTTTTATGTCACCAATAAGAAGTGCATGCATTTGTAAAATAGAATCACAGAATAGACACAGCCTTTGGGGCTGGAAGGAATCTTACAAACACCTATCTAGTCCACCTTCTTTTTGGAGGAGATCAAGGCCTAGTGAGGGGAACAGACTCATCTGAGGTGCTATCCTCACCTGGTGGCAGAAGGGGGATGAGACTCGGGTCTCTCCTGGATTCCAGCCCCATGTTCTTTTGGCCACAACATACGGTTAATTAACCAATGACAATTCAGGTTGGTAACATCTTGTATAGCAGGCAGTCAAAAAGTGTTCACAGATGAATCAGATTCCAGTATCATTTCATTCAGTGTTCCTTCCAAAGTGAGCTCTACTGATTTCTTAGGACTTTTTGCAGCCAAGAAATATTTGTTGGAGGTTTACTAAGTGCCCAGCACCACCCTAAGCTTTCGTGGGGGCATAGAAACAGGGTTAGAATTCAGCGTTGCTGCGTTTCACAGGAGTTAACCATTTACTATTTAGCTGGGGAGATGGTATATGTACACACGTTTATAAATGCAGATAGAGATGAACGCACAGGGGCACAGCACAGCACCTGACGTAAGGAATGCTCTTGGGAAAGGTTAGGTCTTATTGTTACACACACACACACACACACACACACACACACACACACAAGCTTGCATGCACAAATCAGACAGACACTGTGATGGGTGACCACCCCCATAAGTTTTTGAGTGAGCTGCATTGCCCAGCAGAGTTCAGATTTTCAGGAAGGGAACTCAGGGCAGGTCTCAGGGACTTGGAACCAGACCTTGAAAAGTGAAAAAGCAGAGTTGGGAAGGTCATTCAGCTCAATTCTGCCTTCCTTAGATCCTAAATGTTTGTAGGTTTTCACCCCAACTTGAGTCCTAGTTTACAAGACCCGGTGCTGCTGCTGGGATCATTATCATGATCATCACGAGGAGGCGTTTATTTAGAGCCAGTGTGTTCAAATTGGGTGCTCTGCAGAATTAGGCAACCACACCGTGCCCACTAATAGCTTAACATCTCTAATAAATATTGATGCCGGTGAACATAAAGGCACGGAGAGAGACCAACACAAAGAAGGCAGGCAGACAAAAGTGCAGTCGTACAAATATCCCAGCGTGGGTCAGTATTTTTATTACATTTGAGTACAATGTGAAAATGTTACATGCAGCTTTATTGTTGAGGAGAATATACCCCTGATTGCTGCAATCCGTTTACATTCAATTACAATGTAATAGGAGAAAATAAACCCTTAGGAAGGGATTAAAAATCGAGCTGCCCGTCCTCATGGCCCCGTCTTGGCGGGCCAGTGGGCTGTTTTCCTTTTTCTAGGGAGTGCTGTGGGTTTATCCATCCTTGCAGCTCTCTCCCTCTTGGTCCTTTTTCCCTTTTTTTTTTTTTTCTTTTTAAATCAAAGCCTCCCGATTCCAGGTGCCCAGGCACATTCTTCAGTGAGTCGGGCTGAGGCAGGAAACTCACCCCCCTGCCCAGACCTGTGGCCATTTCAGAAAGCCGAGCTGCCCCCTCCACTGGCTTGTCACCACCGTGGGGCAGCCGCTGCCCTGACGGAGAAGCCTGCTGTCCTCTTTGTCCCTCTGAAGAAGGTGTGCTTTGGCTCTGAAGCATTAATTAACAGCAGACCTCAGCACTTGGGTTCCTCCTGTTGAACTCAGCACCTCCCCATTATGTGGCTCTCAGGACGCTGCGGTGGCGTGGCGGGAAGGCCATTTCTCCAGGAAGAATTCTGAGGCCAGAGTGAACTAATCAGAGGTCCCTTCTCACACCTTCTAGAGCGTTCCAGGCTCAAGCGTTCGTCACTGTATAATTCTGCCTGCTTGTTCCTCATTTTGAAAGACAAAGTTTCCTTCGTTTACAGCTGACCTTGCAGACAAAATTTCAAAACCCCATTATTTATTTATTTATTTATTTATTTTTGAGAAGGAGTCTTGCTCTGTTGCCAGGCTGGAGGGCAGTGGTGCAATCTTGGCTCACTGCAACCTCCATCTGCCGGGTTCAAGAGATTCCCCTGCCTCAGCCTCCTGAGTAGCTGGGACTACAGGTCCACCACGCCTGGCTAATTTTTTGTATTTTATTTAGTAGAGACAGGGTTTCATCATGGCTAGGCTAGTCTTGAACTCCTGACCTCGTGATCTGCCCACCTTGGTCTCCCAAAGTGCTGGGACTACAGGCGTGAATCACCGCGCCTGGCCAAAACCCCATTTTCTATTGCAGTGGTCTGCAAGCTCTTCTGTGGTCTTCAGGAGCATTGGAGGTCTCATAAAATATCTGATTCCAAAAGCCTTTTAAGAAAATGCGTCTTTAAAGTTTAATACAAAATCAATAAAATTAAATGTAATTTATATGAAATGCTAACGGTGGAGACCACCATCACGTGAGCTATGCTTGGAGTTTGCTAGTTTTGGAGTGTTAGCTCTGTGTTTGTGTGTGGAGTGCTCGTAAATGTGTCACAGACAATGAAGATTATACCAGGCATAAGACTTTGAGGCTGAGTAGGACAGTGTGCCGAGGGCTTCGCGATGGGTCCTGAGACCTAGGCTGTTGTTAAACCTTAGACCCGCCTGTTGGGCTCTCACGACTGCTTCAAGACTCTAAGGTTGGCTGGGCAAAAGCAAGGGAAGGCACACAGTCACCTCATCCAGTGTCTGGTTGATTTTAGCCTGTGCTAAACTGTTGAGTGCTTCTCATCTGATCTTTTGTATTCTTTTTTTTTTTTTTTTTTTTTTGAGACTGAATTTTGCTCTTATTGCCCAGGCTGAAGTACAATGGTGCCATCTCCGTTCATTGCAACCTCCACCTCCTGGGTTGGAGCGATTCTCCTGCCTCAGCCTCTCAAGTAGCTGGGATTACAGGCATGCACCCCCACGCCCAGCTAATTTTGTATACTTTTTTAGTAGAGACTGTTGTATTTGACCGGAGCGTAGAAAGTTACCACAAGACAAAAGTATGCCAGATTGCAGGGTCATTTATTATGCCGGCGACCACAGAGGACTCACGTCTCTCCAACCTGTGGTGGTAACAGGAGGGTGCCACGATTTTTTATACCCGAAAAACCACCTTGGGAGTGGGGGTGAGGGGCGGGGATGGGGATGAAAAGGCTTCAGACATTCTGAGGGCTAGTGGATTCTGTAAATTACCTCCTGGGCAGAGATGAGGGTGGGGGTCCCCGGACATTCCAAGGGATGGGGACTTTTGTCATTCCGTTTGTTACTTAAGTGGTTTACAGAAGTCAAGATAAACATTTGTTTACACATTATCTGGTTAAGGTGGAAATCACAGACCTTAGTTACTTATTACAAGCCACAGGAGCCAGGATGGAACTAGCTTGGGCTGCTTAGTCTGGCAATTGCCGGTAAGCAAAGGCTAGCAATTCTGGCAGTTACTGATAAGAAAAGGTAAGCAGCTTTACATAGTTTTGAAGAACAAACAGCAGTTCTATTCACAGAGGCCAAGGACAGTAGTTATTGTGAGGAGAATGGGGCAGCCACTTCAACTTATCTAAAAACAGTTTTGCATTTTATAAAATAGTTTTGCTCTGGTTCTGGCTCTAGGCCAGCACAATATCACAAGACGGGGTTTCTCCATGTTGGTCAGGCTGGTCTCAAACCCCTGACCTCAGGTGATCCACCCACCTCAGCCTCCCAAAGTGTGGATTACAGGCGTGAGCCACCGAGCCTGGCCTCTTTTTTTTTTTTTTTTTTTGAGACAGAATCTCACTCTGTTGCCCAGGCTGGAGTGCAGTGGTGTGATCTTGGCTCCACCTCCTGGATTCAAGTGATTCTCCTGCCTCAGCCTCCTGAGTAGCTGGGATTACAGGCATACACCACCACGCCTGGCTAATTTTTGTATTTTTAGTAGAGACGGGGTTTTACCGTGTTGGTCGTGCTGGTCTCAAACTCCTGACCTCAAGTGATCTGCCTGCCTTGGCCTCCAAAGTGCTGGGATTACAGGTGTGAACCTCCACACCCAGCTGATCTTTTGTATTAGTTTCTTAAAATGCCAGCATTTGTTGGTCGTTCGTAATGATTCGACTTTAAATAAAATTGTGCCTGGAATCTTCCTTCAAGTCCCTGCATCAGTATGTGAGGACCACAGTATAAATGAGGACGGCTGTTAAAATGATTCCAGGCTGCAGCTTTTGTTTAGACACAACCACAAAAGATATAGAAATAGGTTGGTTGCCCAGGCAGATAGCAGAGCACAGCTAGTTGAGCAGAGCGGAAGCCAGCGGAGTGGCGTAGATGCCCAGCTTTGGAGCAAGCAGATCCCAGAGTGAGTTCTGTCTCAGCCACTTACTGGCTCTGCCATCCGAGCGAGGCTACTTATCCCTTAAGCCTCAGTTTCCCCTACTTTAAAATGGAATGGTAGTAGCACCCCAGCATGGGAGAGTTTTGAGGATTCAGTGGGACATGCAGGCAGGATCTGGCCCAGGAGAGAGCTTAATAATTGAGCATTTTGTTATTTTCCATTATCCCGAGTCCAGATGTTTATGTTTCTCAAAGCTTCCTTATTGGTCTCAGCAACTGACTTTAAGAAAATGTTAAACGTCTGAACTTAAATACAGAATGAGACAAATCCACCTAAGTGCTAACATTTTTCCCCCTTTCTGTACTCACCGAAAAATACTGTCGCCCACTGTTTCCTGTGGCCATGTGCCCTGGGGCAGATGGGCGTGCCCTAGCTGAGAGTGAAGCCATCCAATTCCTAACACTCATGCCGAGCTTACCTTTGAGGGTTCTTGGGCAAGTGGCTTAATTTCTCAGCCTGAGTTTCCTCATTTGGAGAGCTTGGGTACTAAGACCTACCCCACCTACATCTCGAGGTTGTAATGTGGTTGGATTCAAATGAGATATTATATGACGGAAGAGATTATGGCATTGTGGAATGAGGCCTGGAGTGTTTGTTTGTTTGTTTGTTTTGAGACAGAGTCTTGCTCTGTTGCCAGGCTGGAGTGCAGTGGCATGATCTCAGCTCACTGCAGCCTCCACCTCCAGGATTGAAGTGATTCTCCTGCCTCAGCCTCCTAAGTAGCTGAGACTACAGGCATGTGCCACCATGCCCGGCTAATTTTTACATTTTTAATAGAGACCGGTTTCACCATGTTGGCCAGGATGATCTTGATCTCTTGACCTTGTGATCCACTTGCCTCGGCCTTCCAAAGTGCTGGGATTACAGGCGTGAGCCACTGTGCCCGGCCCTTTTTTTTTGAGATAGTTTCGCTCTTGTTGCCCAGGCTAGAGTGCAAATGGCACGATCTTGGCTCACTGCAACCTCTGCCTCCTGGGTTCAAGCGATTCTCCTGCCTCAGCCTCCTGAGTAGCTGGGATTACAAGCATGTGTCACCATGCCCGGCTAATTTTTGTATTTTTAGTAGAGACGGGGTTTCTCCATGTTGGTCAGGCTGGTCTTGAACTCCTGACCTCAGGTGATCCACCTGAGGAGGCCAGGAGTTCTTAATTGAGGGGGGCAATTTTGCTCCCCAGGGAACATTGGGCCATATCTAGAGACGTTTTTGGTTATTGCACCTGGGGAGGGGGTCCTAGTGGCGTCTGGTGGGCAGACGCCAGAGATGCTGCTCAGCGTCCTGCTATATACAGGACAGTGCCTCCCCACCCCAAAACAAGGAATCCTCTAGCCCCAAATGTCCATAGTGCCAAGGCTGAGAAGCCCCGAACCAGGAGACATAAAGCAGACGTGGGAATCCCGTTCTCCTTCACCCATGGTTCATGGTCTCTTGAAACCTAATGCAAAGACTCTAGACAGAAGGCGGTTTGGTTTTAATTGCTTCTCTACCCATTGCTTGTTTCTGATTGTCTTCCTCCCATACATGTTATGGCTATTTAAAATTCCCCTCTTTGAATCCATTTCCTTTCCCTGCGCGATGTAGCTTACATAAGTTTGCTAGCTTTTGTCTGAGACTTGTCAATCTCTAGCCTCACCCATGTTGTCGTTTAAAAAACTCAAAAGCATTTCCAGCAATCCATACAGTGTGGCTCCATAATTCATTAGATAAGCTAATTAGCAAAGGGGCCGATTTGTTGAGTAATCACTGACCGGGAGACAAGCTTTGTTTCCCTGGTGCACCAGCTTCCAAGCATTTGGTTTGGTTTGGTTTGGTTTTCCCCAGCACGAACTAATCTAAGATTTAAAACAAAATTGATTTAGTACACCAGAAGTTAAACTCACAGTGGGCCAGGACCACATCGAAGACTTCATGCTCTGATTGTGACACTAAATACAGCATTTCAGGGAAGCAAATAAATACGCTTTATAAAGAAAACAGCTGTATTTTTCCACCTATAATCATTTAAAGACACATCAGGGTTTGGGCAGGAAACTGACAGACATGGGTCAATGAACAGAAAGGTCAACATGAGTAGCACACAGGAGGCAGAATGGCCACCAAAAGGATTGCAGAAAACACATGATGAGCCAAAAAGAGGGACTTTGATCTTTTATATGAACCAAACAATACATATTTGGGAGACCAGTGAACTCAGAAGCATACAAGATAAATTTCTTTGTGTGGCTCGAAATCCTTTGTGTTTGTCCAGAAGAATGAAAGCGGAGACTCAGAACTCTTTGATTTCAAGGTATGTGTGGCATTAGTGAGAGGCCACACCACTGCCAGGTGGCTGGCTGTTTGTAACCAATAGTGTGGCGGCTAAGCCGGACCGTGGCATCCGAGAAACAGCCCTGGTGATCCAAAGCTCGGGTTTCACAGCCTCCCACAAAGATGGGGCACCCAAAGGGCAACGAGAGAGGCGATCTTTCGGCCACAGCATTTCTGTGGAGGGAATCAGAAAATGTACTGGCAGTTTTATTAGTTAATTTACTGGACAATAGTGAGTTTGGCTGTGTCACCACATTAAAATGCCATCAAAATGTTCCCATTATGTAGAATTGCATTTATATTTTCCATCTGCCTCCTAGGAGATCTTTAAGAGCCAAGATGTTGGCTTTTTTTTTTTTTTTTTTGGTATCTGCATTTAAGACTGCTAATGAGCCCATCAGCCAATGAGCAAATATTTATCGAACGCCTACAATGTGCAAGGGACCATAGGAAACACAAGAGATTGAAGACTTTGTTTCCAAGAAGTTGTGGTCTGATCAGGGAGAACCAGACTTTGCACATTAAAACCTGTTAGTTATTAAAGGTGGGTGGCTAGGGGCAGTGACTCACACCTGTAATCCCAGTACTTTGGGAGGCTGAGGCAGGAGGATTGCTTGAGCCCAGGAGTTCGAAACCAGCCTGGGTAACATAATGAGACCTGGCATCCACAAAATTTAAAACAATTAGCTGGGTGTGGTAGTGTGCACCTGTGGTCTCAGCTACTCAGGAAACTGAAGCAGAAGGATCACCTGAGCCCGGGAGGTTGAGGCTGCAGTGAGCTATGATCACACCACTTACTCCAGCCTGGGTGACAGAGCAATACCCTGCCTCAAAAATAAGAGAAAATAAAAAAAAAAGGAAAGAGAGGTGATGAGAGGCCAGAATGCCACATTTAAGACTTGAGGCAGGAGCAGTGTCGGGGCTTTCCAGGCAGCTCAGAGAGCTGGTGAGGTTGTGCTGGGCCTGTAGGATAGGCTGGATTCCACTGGGGGAACAGGACGGGAAGGGGACACCTGGATCAAAGTCGCATCACCTGGAATGAGCAAGGTGTTCTCAGCAGGAATAGACACACCTGTAATCCCAGCACTTTGGGAGGCCAAGGTAGGCAGATCACTTAAGGCCAGGAGTTCAAGATCAGCCTGGCCAACATGGTGAAACCCTGTCTCTACTAAAAATACAAAAAAAAAAAAAAAATATTAGCTGGGTGTGGTGGTGCACACCTATAATCCCAGGTACTCAGGAGGCTGAGGCTGGAGAATCACTTGAGCCTAGGAGGCGGAGGTTACTGTGAGCCGAGATCATGCCACTGCACTCTAGCCTGGGTGACAGAATGAGACTCTGTCTCAAAAACATAAAAAAAAAAAAAAAAAAAAAAGAACAGAACAACAGCTCTATGATTCTGTGCATTGATTCACTCACTGCTTTAATTAGACACTTTTTGAGTACATACCAGCCACAGTGCCAGGCACCAATGATACAGGGGTAAACCCACCTGGATATAGGCTTTGTCCTTGAAGAGCTTACAATTTAGCAGGCAGAAGCAGACATAGATGAAAATCAACAGCAAAGTGGTACAGATGTGGCTGCAGCTGTCTGGACAGGATCCATGCCCAGCACTGAAGACAGCTCCATCTTTACCTGGATGAGAGGAGAAGAGGAAAGCTCTCATAGGCTGATGGCTTGGGCTGAGTCTTTCTTTCTTTCTTTCTTTCTTTCTTTTTTTTGAGACAGAGTCTTGCTCTGTTGCCCAGGCTGGAATGCAGTGGCATGATCTCAGATCTCAGCTTGCTGCAACCTCCACCTCCTGGGTTCAAGCAATTCTCCTGCCTTAGCCTCCTGAGTAGCTGGGATTACAGGCACCTGCCACCACACCTGGCTAATTTTTGTATTTTTAATAGAGATGGGGTTTTTACCATGTTGGCCAGGCTGGCCTCGAACTCCCGACCTCAGGTGATCTGCCTGCCTTGGCCTCCCAAAGTGCTGGGATTACAGGTGTGAGCCAGCGCACCCAGCATGGGCTGAGTCTTGACACAAAGATTAGCCAGTATGTGTGGGGGACTGAAGAGGTGGGGGCAGAGGGAGATCCAGGTTTTGCCGGGCTTGACGTTTATGCAATCTTGGTCTCCCTCTTTAAGAAACAGAATGCAAAATTACAAATAATTTTGAAAATTAAGTCCCAGGCTTTGGAATGGGCCCTGTGCTGGAGAGTGATCCTGAAGCTAAACTTCACTAGTTTCATGGTAAATCAACTCTGGGAGAGAAAAAGCTTCCCAGGAAGAGGGATAGCGTGGTCTTCAGGGCTGGAGTTTGGGGGGATGCACTCCGGACCATTAGGCTTGAGGATCCTCGGTTCTTCCCCAGGCCTCGTGACATTCAGTCATTCATTCATTTGTTCACTAAGCATTGCACAGTTCCCACGGGCCGGGCACACGGGCACTGGCACCACAGTGAGGCGTTCAGTCTGCTGCACACTCTCATTGGCTCTGAAACCTCGAGTGAGTTGCTAGATGTTTCTAAACCTTGATTCTGCACACCTGAGGGGCTTCTCGCCCATCTTTCATTTTGCTCATTTGACCATTTGCAAAATGTTTATTGAGGAGCTGTGATGTGTGCTGGGCCTTGGGGAACACCTCAGTGGATAGGACAGTCTTAGTCCCTGCCAGCAGGTGGCCCCTTTTTTTTTTGAGACAGAGTTTCGCCCTTGTCGCCCAGGCTGGAGTGCAATGGCCCGATCTTAGCTCACTGCAAGCTCCACCACCCAGGTTCAAGTGATTCTTCTGTTCAGCCTCCCAAGTAGCTGGAATTACAGGCATGTACTACCACGCCCAGCTAATTTTTGTCTTTTTTGTAGAGACGAGGGTTTCACCATGTTGGCCAGGCTGGTGTCAAATTCCTGACCTCAGGTGATTCGCCCACCTGGGCCTCCCAAAGTGCTGGCATTACAGGTGTGAGCTACCTCATCTGGCCCAGCAGGTGGCTTTCAAGGCCCTGGAGAAGACAGACAGTAAGCTGAGGACTCCTCACTCAGGGATACACATGGTGAAGGAGTGCAGGGCACTCAGAGGCTAGGGAAGTCCCACCTGGAGGATGCCTTGGATGCTACATTTTAGCCCGGCCTTTCAAGCTGTATGGTCCTGGTCAGTGAAGCGGTGCTGGAAGTAGAGTGTGCATGTGTCCGTGTTCGGGTGGGCAGTGGGACGAGACTGTTCCAGCCAAAACAGGAGATTTGAGAAGACCCGAAGGAAAAAGGAACCTGGAGCTTTGTAGGAAGAGGGCCAGGGGGCTGCAGTGAAGCAGCAGGTGAGGCTGGGCAGGAAGTCAGAGGCCAGGGACACCTGCAGGGGTCAAGGCAGGGGGAAGACACCTAACGGAGTACAAAGGGCTGAGAGACAGGTCCAGAAACCAGCAACAGGCGGCGGCAACCGCACCTCCCTCCCTGTACTGAAGGTGACAACAGGCCGACAAAGGGCTCCACTCTTGGCTGCAGTGTGCTGCGGCGTGACAGCTGGGATGGACATGTTAGTTGCATCCTGGTCCCTGCCCGGGCTGGGCACAGATGGCAGGATGTGTGCCTCCAGGCTGGTTTAGGGTTAGTGACTATAATTTGTTTACTTTTTGTAAGTTACACAAGCCCGAGTCTGCCGAGCTCTGTATTTTCACCGAGTCGTTTGAGGGAACCTGCCAGAGCAATTCCGAAGGGTCCCTTAGGGCTGAGTGCTGGGCTTCGCAGCTGCCTCCGAAACCTTTGCAAACCATCACTGAAGATTTTGCTGTCTCTGTAGGCACCCGGTGGGCATAAATTCGGAGGTTTAAGCAAGTCTTTGAAAAACTCCCCCTCTGAAAGGAAAGCGCCTGTTGGGCGAACCTGAAAGCTCAGTCTTTTCTTAGGCAGCCGCTTGCTTCCTGGGGAGATCTTCCCAGGATCACCTCGCAGGATGCTCACGGGCCTGACTTCTCCCGGAGTGGGGGCATGAGGAGGAGGCTGAACCTGGAGTCTGGGCTTCCAGGAGGCTCCTGGCTGTAGACCATTTGACCAGCTGACCCCCGACTGTGCCCGCTGACCGCAGCTGTCTTCTGTGCAATATGCTCTCTGTGTGCGGGGCGCTGTGCCTCTCCCTTACATCTGCATAACAATCCTGAGATGGGATGCCTATCATTCCCATTTTACAGATGCAGAAGCCGAGGCTTATGAAGGTTACACAGATTGCCCACAGTCATCCAGCTCATACCTGGAGGAGTCAGGCTTCCCACCAGGTCTGTCACTCCAAAGCCGGAGGTCATAACCTCAGAGCTCCTGTGCAGATCCAAAGAGCTTAGTGACAGCAGTGGCCATCACTTGTTGAGTACTTGGCCAAGTGCCAGATCTTTTACATGTGTTATCTCAACTCTGCAAGGTCCATGTCATGAGCCCAAAAAGGCTCAGAAACATGCCCAACATCACATGAAGGGTAAATGGCAGGATTGGGGCTTGCAGTGTGACCTGAGTGAGTCCACAGCGTGTCGAGCTTCCTACATGTTATGGCACACTGCCCATTACCCCAGGAGACCCCTTTGTCCTGATGGGAGAGAAGAATCCAGTTAAGCCATGTGCTTATCATCTGTGTCTATATCCATCTGAAGGGTCAAGCTCATCTGGGGATGTGTTTTCTGTTCTCCAAGCACCTTACAGTCTAGTTGGGCAGAAAAGTCGAATCACACACATGCACCTACAGCCAGAAGTTGACAGCACAAGGCTGAAATCAATGCAGCCAAGACGTCCATGGCTGTTAAAAAAAGAGTTAGGGACCAGGTGCAGTGACTCACGTATATAATCCCAGCACTTTGGGAGGCAGAGGTGGATGGATCACAAGGTCAGAAGTTCTAGACCAACCTGACCAACGTGGTGAAACCCCGTCTCTACTAAAAATACAAACATTAGATGGACATGGTGGTGCGTGCTTGTAATCCCAGCTACTTAGGAGGCTGAGGTGGGAGAATCATTTGAACCTGAGAGGTGGAGGTTGGAGTGAGCTGAGTCGGGCTATTGCATTCTAGCCTAGGTGACAGAGCGAGACTCCATCTCACAAAAAAAAAAAAAAAAAAAAAAAAAAAAGAGGAAGAGGGAGCAGCCCTGGCCTGTCCTGGTCCAGAAAGACCTGTGGAGTTGTTGGAGGGCTGAGAAGAGGAGGAAGGACAGGTGTACACAATGGCCAGACGAGGTGAGAAATTGGCTGTCTTGAGCTTGGGTGTGTTTTCAGGGGAAGACTGGAGGGAGCACGCTGTGAAGAAGGCGGCAGAGGAGGTCCCTGGGAAAGGGATGCTGGGATCAAGTGAGGACCGCTCTGGGAGCCTGCACTTTAGGTGTTACCTCTCGTAAGTTTAAAGAAGAGACTCGCATAAGGACACATGGATATCGGGTTTCCCATAGAAGTCAGATTTCAGGTTATTCCAAAGGTGCCTATCCGCCGGCCAGGGAGCCATGATGGCTGGGGGCAAAACCTCCATCAAGGCTGAGCAAAGGGGCCTCCCCCTTCTCAAAGGAAAGGCTCCCCTCCTCCTCTCCCAGCCAAGGCTCCCTCCTTCTCCCCACCTCCCTAATCAGAGAGAGCAAATTGTTATCAGATTAGCGCCAGCAATGAAAAGCACAGTCCCGCTCACCCTCGCAGTTAGTTAGCATTTAGATGGACTGGGACCGGGGCCCACACAATAGGCATCAAAGCCCGGCTCAGGGCGGCGGGAGGGATTAATTTCTTTAACCAACAGGCCTGATCTGGCCTAACTCATTACCCTGCCTTGTCAGTGTGGATGTTAGATTCGATTGAAGATTATACCATTTAGGCCTTTCCCTTGTTTTCTGCCGAAGCCGGGGCTATTGAATTGCACATTCTTGCGTCGCCCGTCAATACTCAGCGGCCTGAGGTTCTAATTCTGCTTCATTTAAACTTCATCAACTTTTCCAATCAAGTGGAAGGATCCGAAATAGGCTCTGTGAGCAGAAAGGCCCGATTCCCTTTGTCAGATAATTTATTCTGTTTTCTCCTCCCCCACTCCTTTGCTCTCTTTCTCTCTCCAGCCTCGCTCCCCAATCCCCTCTCTCAATGCTCCCCCCTCCTTATCCCCATGCTGAAAATGAGATTACAGTATTTAAATGACTATGGTAATCAATCTAGGGACCCCGAGCTGAGATTGAGGTTAATTTTTCTTAGCAGAACAAAGAAGCGTGATGCCTTTGGGGATGTGAAGGTGCAATCTGGGTTTCTTGCTTGTGTTTTTTTCCTCCCCCTGAAATTGCAGTTTTAGGAGTCTTTTCTTGTTACTAACTAGGCGCCGAGTGTGATTTTTAAAGGCGGCAGCACCTAAGAGAGCAGAAATGTAATTTTGAGCTGATAAACAGCTAACGGCCTTCAATCAACAATTTTAATAGGAAAAAAAAGTCACTTACATGATATGGGTACAGATCTAATGAAAGGGTGATCATTTACCTTATTTATTTTTAAACACACACGGAATAATTTCCCACTGTGTTAGAACTAGTAATTACAGCCACACCGTGCGCCCGTAAACTTCTGAATGAAGAGCCTTGTCACTCAGACGGCCCTCTTCCTGGCAGCTTGTGCTGCTATAAAAGTTGAGATTTTGTCATGTTTTGGCTAATTGGAAACCGGGTCATTATACCATTGAAAATCTACATGAAAGTGACTTGTTCAATTGTTACCTGAAGCATTCACAAGCCGGCCAGTCATTCTGCTGGGACCCCCCCCCCCCACCCAGCTTCTAAAACAGAGAGAATCAAAATATGTCTATTTCTTTGTCTCCCTTTGCTATCTTGTCAGAGCTGTTTTACATGCTGCCACCCAATGTTATCTTTTATTTGTGTCAGGAGAAAGGATTTGACAAGTTCAGTATACAATGTTCATTTGGCAAGACAAATTTTTCATACCAATTTTGAGTTCGGAAATGAAACTATCTTTCAACAGAATGAGCAGCATCATTTTTGGACAGACTTATTATGAGAGAGAGGATTGCAGAACTTTATTTCTTTGCATGATCCCAAAAAGTCTAATACATTTTTTTAAAAGTAGGCTCCCGTTTCCACCTGCAGCCCAAGTTGGGGGAAATAAGAAACAACCATAATGACTTTAAACAGGGAGGGCTAATGTCACATTCCCCCCTCCCTGCTCCCTGCCAGTTATTAAAAGGCTGGAATAAATTGTTCCTCTTCTATATTATAATGACTCTGTTGCAGACCCTTTAAACTGTGGGTGAGTTTCTGACAGTCGTCTACATTTGCAAAGCAAAATATTTATTAGCCATCATCGTTGGAAGCAGCAGCGGAACCTGAGGCAACCCTGCTCGTGCAGAGTGAGATCCCCCCACCCCTGTACCCACTTTCCATCACTGTTTGCCTAAAAGAGAAGACTCTCTCACCCTCTGTGCTACCAAATTCATTTGGGGCAGTGGTTTATGGTGACATTTTTCTTTCTTAGAGCAAATATTGACTCACCATGGGGAAATTAAAACTCCATTAGGCACCGCTACATTGTCGAGCAGCCTGCATTACAGCAGTCAAGCTACTATTAATTGGTTTCTTCCTCAGGAATAATTCAGGGAGGGCAGAGGCAGTGGAGAAAGAGAAGATGGATCTCAACCGTAATTCCTTAAAATGACACCATCTAAATCAGCAAAGGTGATCATTATGTGGTTATTAATCTAAATATAAAGAAGACACTGCCTAATAATAGGATGAATTTATCGGTATAAGAAGCCTGCAGTGGAGTTATTTCTGGTCTGGAGAGAATGCATTTTAAGACACAGGCGGGCCAGATTTGGGCCAGAACCGGCTTCCCAGAGCACAAGAAGCCCTGGTTCCTCTCTCCTCTATCTGGGTGAAGAAGTTTTTCTTTCCTGCAGTAAAGTAGTAGGGTGTTCCTACAGCCCGTTCACAGCTTCCTTCTCAGCACCAACGCTCTGCTTTTTCACCCTGGCCATGCCTTCCTTGGCCATCCAGCAATTCCCACCATGCCCAGCCCATCTCTGCCCCACCCACTTCACTAAGACTTCTTCGTCCTTCTCGGGTCTAGTGGCTTTGCCCTCTGTATTAGAGCTGTGTAATGAATGACCACACATCAAGTGGCTTAAAAACTGGTATTTTGGCTGGGTGTGGTGTAATCTCAGCTACTTGGGAGGCTGAGACATGAGAATCGCTTGAACCTGGGAGGTGGAGGTTGCAATAAGCCAAGATCACGCAACTGCACTGCAGCCTGGGAGACAGAGTGAGACTCTATCTCAAAAAAATAAAAACAAAACGGGCTGGGCGTGGTAGCTTATAACTGTAATCCCAGTACTTTGGGAGGCTGAGACAGGTGGATCACCTGAGGTGAGGAGTTTGAGACCAGCCTGATCAAAAATACAAAAATTAGCCAGGTGTGGTGGCGTGCACCTGTAATCCCCACTACTTTGGAGGCTGAGACAGGAGAATTGCTTGAACCGGGGAGGCAGAGGTTGCAGTGAGCCAAGATGACGCCACTGTACTCCAGCCTGGGCGAGAAGAGCAAAACTCCATCTCAAAAAACAAACAAACAAAAAACAAAACAAAACCAAAAACCCCAACAATAACAGTATTTATTCTCTCAGAGTTCTGGAGGCCAAAGTCTAGAACCAAGGCATCAGAGGGCTGGTTGCTCCTGAGAGCTGTGAGGGAAGGGTCTGTCCCAGGCTTCCCTGTCCCAGGGAAGGGTCTCTCCTGGCTTGTAGATGGCTCTCATTATGTTCCCATGACATTCTGCCTGTAAAGGTGTCTATGTCCAAACTCCTTTTTTTATAAGGACAATTGTCTCCTGCAGCATCACCTCATAATTAATAAGTTATCTTGGCAATGACCCTATTTCCAAATGAAGTCACATTCTCAGGTACTAGGAGTTAGGTCTTCAGTGTATGAATTTTGAGGAGACAGAGTTCAACCTCTAACATTCTCCATTGATCCCATGGCTCAAGTTTGTTGAGTATTAGATTTTTTTTTTTTTTCTGAGATGGAGTCTTGCTTTGTCACCCAGGCTAGAGTGCAGTGGTACAATCATAGCTCACTGCAGCCTTGACCTTCTGGGCTCAAGTGAGCCTCCCACTTCAGCCTCTTGAGTAGCTGGGACCACAGGAGCATGTGCCACTGTGCCCAGCTAATTAAAAATTTTTTCAAATAGAGACAGGGTCTTGCAGTGTTACCCAGTCTGGTCTTGAACTCCTGGGTTCAAGCAGTGCTCCTGCATTGGGCTCTCAAAGTGCTGGAATTATAGGTGTGAACCACTGCACCAGGCCAGAACATTAGATTCTTTTTTTAAACAAAAATTTTTTTTTAAAAAAAAGAACTAAAAGAAAATGTAGAAAACTACCTTAGCGGTGTCTATCTTATCCATAAAAATATAGAAAATTTTAGGAACCATAACTGATGAGGTTTAATGAATTATATGCTAAAGCATTAGATTCTTGATAACTTCAAGGAAAAAACACACCTAGATTACCCTGGCAACGAGGCTCCTTCCAAACAGCTGGGGAGGGGCAGAGGCAGGGGCCATTCTCTTGCCATCCATAGTTCTGGGTGTTGAGACTAGGGCACCCACCCGGGTCTCAAGGCCTTCGGGGCACAGTCAGAGCTTTGGAGGGTCCCCTTCTCTGTGTACATTGGCATCACCAGGCTGCGATGGTGTCGGTCAGGGTCCCACCAGGCCAGCTCTGACCATTGGCTTCTGTCATGTCTCATTCACGCGTGACTGCTTTGGGCTTGGGTCCTGGTCCCTGAGTTTCCGTAAGAGTCACAGGGTAATCACTAGAGTGGCACCCTTCATGTTGAACTGGGGGCTTCTGTCTTGTTTGCTTTCTTTCATGAGAATGGTTTTTCTCAAGTGTTTGGCTATTCTTGGTTGGGTATTACATTTTTTTTTGCCATTCCCTAAATGTTTGTCTGTGGATGTTTTTTCTCTCACTGCTAGACATTGCAGGGGAGGGGTGGGCTAGATGGGAAAGTGAGGTAAACTAGTGGTTTTTCTTCTGAGTGAGGGAATAAAGAGCTACATGAGGGTACCTTTAATCTCTCCTTTCTGGCCAGGCAGGTGGCTCATGCCTGTAATCCCAGCACTTCGAGAGCCCAAGGTGAGCAGATCACGAGGTCAGGAGTTCGAGACCAGCCTGGCCAACATGCTGAAACCCCATCTCTACTAAAAATACAAAAATTAGCCAGGCATGGTGGCGGATGCCTGTAGTCCCAGCCTGTAGTCCTCAGGAGGCTGAGGCAGGAGAATCACTTGAACTTGGGAGATGGAGGTTGCAGTGAGCCTAGATCGTGCCACCACTCCGGCGTAGGTGACAGAGTCAGACTTTGTCTCAAAAAAAAAAATCTTTCCATGATCATTGCTTTAGTCTGAATGCAGATGCCACGACTGCTTTCTGCTTGGAAGGGGAGAGGCTCAGTTAACCTGACTGCTCCCATAGCAGCTCCCCAGATTGTCCACGACTGCTGCCCCAGAGCCCTCCTTTCTCTGGTACATCGGGGTCTGCACCTGGCATTCTGCTGAGCACTTCCTGCCTCTGTGGCAGTCATCCCCTATACTTATTTCTGGTGGTGGTTTCTTCTGCTTTTGCTTCTCTGTTTGTCTGATTCTGTCTGATTTCTATCATTCAGAAATTTTTCAAAATTTCTGGTTCAGTGGTGGAGCTCCCTTTCATATTTTCAATACTATTTTGGATTCTTTTCCTTTCGGAAAATACTTTCTCTGTCCTTTCCTGGCATTTGTGGGGTCGGGGAAGAGAAAGTAGATGAATGGCTTCAGTCCTCTGTTTTGATCCAATCTCCTCA
Organism: Sapajus apella; assembly: GCF_009761245.1. Taxonomy (NCBI): domain Eukaryota; kingdom Metazoa; phylum Chordata; class Mammalia; order Primates; family Cebidae; genus Sapajus; species Sapajus apella. The sequence goes on from NW_022437037.1 coordinate 7,085,763, forward strand.
TTTCTCCTTCCTAAGATTTTTGCAAGCATTAGATCTCATAGCAAACTGGTGAGAAACATTCCAAATCATAGCCTCAAGATAGTTATGTTTATTTCCTACAAAAAGAGTTTTAGAAACTACCTTAGCATCTACTTATAACGCAGCCAAGAATGCTTCCATTCTTCCCAATGACCAGAGCTAACCTGTGAACTTGAATGCCCCTTCTTTGCTGTGAGCTGCAGAAGAGCCCTCCTGTCCCGGTCATTCCTACCAGATTGCTAAGATACCAGCATATCTCAGCAGAATCCCTCTTCTTATCTGACACATTCGGGACCTCAGTCAGTATGTCAGAAGAAAGCAGCGGCACTTTAAGGTATTTTTACCCAGTGACAGAAAACTTGTTCCTCTTCTGGTCATGGCCAAGTAACCTCGCATCCTATCAGCCCTCCCAGAAATGACATTTATATAATACTCTAGATAAAATGTAAGAAAAAAGAAGAAAGAAGATGCTAGCAAGTGAACACATGCAGGCAGATGAGGGAGTCAACACGTGGAAGAAGGCAATAGCAGAAAGTGACTTTCCTAGTTTAAATATTATCCAAAGGCCAGGCTAGAGTCAATGCCGCACGATGTGTCTAGAGGTTGGATAGAAACCTGTGATTCTATTCAACCTGTGGCTGAAGAACCAGAAGGCAGAATTGAGGCAACCACCGTCACTGGAAGGTGAGGGAAGAATCCAGGAAAGGAGAGAGCCAGAGAAGGGAAGTCCAAATTCAGGGTCTCTGGGTGATTCCTGAACCCATGTAAATGGGGCAGACTCTACAAAACCCAACTAAGGCTAAAATAATGGAACTTAGATGAGAGCTTCTGTCCACTGTGGAAGGGGCTAAGTTAGCAGTTTGAGTTCAATCAAGTTAGCTTCTTGCAAACAAAACAAACAAAAAAAAACTTTTAAAAGGAACATAAATAATCCAGAGTCTCTACAGTGGGTCAGTCACAATGTCCAAGGCACACCTCAGAATTATAATATTTGACACACAAAGAAATAGGAGAACATGACTCATTCTCTAGTGAAAAGATATTGAATTAATTATCCAGATTTAGAATTAGCAATCCTGAATTTAAAGTGGCTGCTATGACTGCGCTCAGGATGTAAAGAAAAATGTTCTTAATGAATGAAAAGATGGTACAAAAAATAACCAACAGGAATCTAGAAGTGAAAATACAATGTTTGAAGTAAAAATTCACTTAATGAGCCCAACAGCAGAATCTAGATAACAGATGACTCAGTGATCCTGAAGATATACCAGTAGAAGTTATCCAACTGAGGAACAGGGAAAAAACACTGAGAACAGTGGGCAGATCTTCGGGGACCTGTGAGACAATATCAAAAGGTCTGACATATGTGTACTGGAAGAAATAGTAGCCTGGCTGGGTGCAGTGACTCAACGCCTGTAATACCAGAACTTTGGGAGGCTGAGGCAGGCAGATCACGAGGTCAGGAGTTTGAGAACAGTCTGACCAACATGGTGAAACCCTGTCTCTACTAAAAATACAAAAATTAGCCAGGCGTGGTTGTGTGCACGCCTGTAATCATGGCTACTCAGGAGGCTGAGGCAGCAGAATCGCTTGAATCTGGGAGGCGGAGGTTACAGTGAGCTGAGATCACACCATTGCACTCCAGCCTAGGCAACAGAGTGAGACTCCATCTCAAAAACAAAAACAAACAAACAAACCACAGAAATAGTTGCCTAAATTTCCCCAAATTTACTCAAAGACATATTAGTTAGGTGCAAAAGTAATTGCAGTTTTGCCATTAGTTTTGCACCAACCTAATACACCTCGGTGAATTCCAAAAAGATTTCTTTAAGCAATTCTCCTGTCTTATCCTCCCCAGAAGCTGGGATTCCAGGTGTAAGCCACCACTCCTGGCTATCCAAGCAAGATTCCTACAAAATAACCACACCTGTGCACATCATAGGCACATTGTGAAGAACCAAAAATAAAGAAACAATCTTGAAATCAGAGAGAGAAAAATAAGACATTGCATGCCAGGGAACAGCAGTTCAAATAATCACAGATGTCTGGCTGGAAGCGTGGAGCCCAGGAACGGAGGTCTCGGCATGGATTCATCTCTTAGAATTTCCAGTTCTATAGAAGGACATTAGGAGTTAGGACACAATATAAGTCAGCCAGGATTTGGAGTAGAGCAAAAGAGTGACGTGTGGAAGAAATATGTGGTTTCAGGGACAAAGTGCAGTGGAATCCCTCACAATATCCCTGAACAGAGTCTGAGGCTTTACATGGGAGGAGTTGGGTGGCTAGGAACCCGTATTTGAGAACGTCAGCTTGACAGTTTTGTTGGGAGCCAGACCCACCCATAGATTGTAGCAAAGACTTTGAACTTGGACAGGTCTGCAGCAGTTTACCCCTCCTTCTTCTGCTTGCTAGCTGCATAACCTCAGATAGCAAGAGGGTCCCTTCTTAGTCCTTGGTTCTCTTTTTTTTTTTTTTTTTTTTTTTTGAGATGGAGCTTGCTCTGTCTCCTAGGCTGGAGTGCAGTGGCATGATCTTGGCTCACTGCAGCCTCTGCCTCCCAAGTTCAAGTGATTCTCCTGCCTCAGCCACCTGAGTAGTTGAGACTACAGGCATGAACCAACACATCTGACTAATTTTTTATTTTTAGCAGAGATGAGGTTTCACCATATTGGCCAGGCTGGTCTTGAACCCTTGACTTCAAGTGATCCTCCCCACCTCGGCCTCCCAAAGTGCTGGGATTACAGGCGTGAGCCACTGTGCCCAGCCCCTTGGTTCCCTTTCTATAATGAGGACTGAAAATAGCACCTATTTCATGGGGCTGTTGCAAAGATGAAATGAGACATGTGTGTGTAAACAGCTAAGTGCAGAGGTTGCTCAAGGGCAAGGCCCTGAGAAATGGCACCTGCTCTGAGGGCTGCTGGGATTCTGCTTGCCAGGCGTCCCTGTGTGTGAGCTCTTTGAGCCCTTTATGATCCTTTATCCCTCAGCACTCTCCGTGAGGCCTGATCCCTCCGGGCGGTTCTTGCCTTCTCACCTCTACGACAAAGGACAGCCCGGATGGCATGAACCAGTCTCCCTCCTGTGGGCAGGCTGCCGCCCCCGAACTGAGATGCCACTTCTGCCCTCCCCACTCTTCCCCTGTTCTCATGCGGCTATTCATTCATCTTTTAAAACCCAGCTTTGGCCAGGCGCTCATGCCTATAATCCAAGTACTGTGGGATTGCTTGAGCCCAGGAGTTGGAGACCAGCCTGGGCAACACAGAAAGACCCCATCTGTAAAAAAAAAAAAAAAAAAATTAGCTGGGTATGGTGGCATGGGCCTGTAGTCCCAGCTACTTGGGAGACTTGGGTGGGAGAATTGCTTGAGCCAAGGAGGCTGAGACCGCAGTAAGCCATGATTACACCACTGCACTCCAGCGTGGGTGACAGAGTGAGACCCTGTCTCGAAAAAATAAAATAAAAATGAAATAAATAAGGCCCAGCTCTGGGTCACCTCCTCTGGAAGTCTTTCCAGACCGCATCTCCACTCTGAGATATTTTACGTGTCCCCGCTCTTTGCCGCCATTGTATCCAGCGTGCATTTCTGTCATTGTTCTTATCATGTGGATGAAAATGTCGGTCCTTGTGGGTTCCTTGTACCCAGGAACCAGGTCTTTTTAATTTTTTCTAACCCCAGTGTTTACAGTACTTGGCATAAAGTAGGTGTTCAATAAAGGTTTGCCACATGAGCAAATAAACAATTTAATGAGGACCTGGGAGACTGTCACCTAGTGAATAGTAGCCTTGGCATTTCTACAAACGTTCAGATTTATTTTCAGTCCAAACTTAAGATACTTTCATTTCAAGATTCAAAGACAGGCTTTTCTCCATGAACGAAGGCACAGGTATGAGCACAGGTGGGTGGAAGCTGTGGATTTGCAGTTCGGTCTCACTGAGAAGCAGAATATCTGTGTGTACGACTTTGTGTAATTGAAACACGATTCATATCACAACCTGTGTGTTATCAAGCGCCCACGAGCAGTGCAAACGGTTATAGGAACCTGTAGGGGGGGGCGGAGGGATTGCTTCTGGTCTGGCTTTTGATTTGAGCATTTAACAAGTAAATCCAAATGGGCACTTTGAAACTATGATCCCTTCCAGCCTGGCCGTTCTGTCATTTGAGTGCTCTGCCTGGGCTGCCCAGAGCACAAAAGCAAAAAAGGAGGAACACATGGCCAGTCCTAAGCCAGAAAGGGCTTTTCTGTGGCAGGATATTGAGCTGTTTGATAAAGCCCAATATTACGCTTGAATTATGCTTGAATGCTTAGAGAAAGAACATTGTTCAAAGACGCTTAACATGGACTCAAGTGGATCCCTTTCTTCTGCCGCCTTGGAGGTGGTGTTGTGGGCTGTAATGATTTGGTATTGTATTTATAAGCTGACAGGGTAATCCTGGGAACAGCGGGAGGGCATGCAACCCAGGCAGGACTTTTCAACCCTGCTAATTAAAACAATCCTTCCTCTCCCCATGAAGGCTAATGAGACAGAAAGCGAGTGGGCTAATGAAAATGTCACCACAAGATTGCCCACTTATTTATTTACTGAATGTTATAACTTCCATTTTGGGGTTCTAAGAGAGAGAGAGATCTTTAAAAATTTGCTAGAAAGCCCTTTCTCATTCATCACTGCTCTGCCCAGGATGGGCTATCACCATGGGTATCTTCAGTGATCTGAAATTTTATCTCTGGTTGTCGATAATAACGATATTCTAGGAAAAGACTGTGCTCACTTCCAACCAATTAAAAGTGAAGGAATCGGAATGCTTTTCAGACGATTTTCCCCTGAATCCAAGACACCAGTTTGTTTATAAAAGGCTCGGCCCTTGGGGTGGCCAGTCGAGTTGAAGAAGCTTCATCGATGCCAAGTGGTGTTTGGTGGATGGGAGCATTGTGTCCAAACGGACTTAATGTCTACACCCACAGTGTTTGGTACTGCTAAGATGGGAAGAACTCACTTAACGTGGTGTCTAATGGTGTCCAGCATGACCTCACCCTTCAATACCATGAGGGCACCCCAGGGCCCTCCTTCATTTCAAACCCTTGCATTTTTCTAGAATGCTCGATGATGTCAGCTCGTGACTTTATTGGCACCCACTGTACACTGGACCAGTGAAAGAAACACAGAGTTTACCTTTATATAGATTCCGCTAAGTGTGATTTTTTTTTTTTTTTTTTTTTTGAGACAGAGTTTCGCTCTTGTTACTCAGGCTGGAGTGCCATGGTGCGTTCTGGGTTCACTGCGACCTCTGCCTCTCGGGTTCAAGTGATTCTCCTGCCTCAGCCTCCCTAGTATCTGGGATTACAGGTGCCTGCCACCATGCCTGGCCATTTTTTTTGTATTTTTAGTAGAGGTGGGGTTTCACCATGTTGTCCAGGCTGGTCTTGAACTCCCGACCTCAGGTGATCTGCCCACCTCGGCCTTCCAAAGTGCTGAGATTACAGGCATGAGCCACCACGCCCGGCCAATTCTGCTAAGGGAGATTTTCATGTTGGTGAGTCTGAATTTTTGGTTACCAGAGTGCATTTGCTGAGTGAGTGAACCGAGACCAGCAGCATGTGTGCATTCCCCAGGAGATTCAGGGAATGAAGAGAGGATGATGGTCTGGTTATGGACTTGGCAGGCGTATTCATTTCATGGCTGCCGTCACAAATCACCACAACTTGTTGACTTGAAATAATAAGAAATGTATTCTCTCATAGCTTCAGAGGTCAGACGTCTGAAATCACAGGTGTTACCCGGACCAAGCTCTCTCCAAAGACTCCAAGGGAGGGTCTTTCCTGGCCTCTTCCAGCTTCTGGTGGCTCCAGGAGTTCCTTGGCTTGTGGCCCCATCACTCTGATCTCTGCCTCTTTGGTCACATGGCCTCTCTCCGGTGTCTGTCTTCTCCTGTTCTCTCCTCCGAGGGCACATTTCACTGAATGTAGGACCCACGTGGATCATCCAGGATGATCTCATCTCAAGAGTCTTAATTGCATTTGCAATGATCCTTTTTCCAAATAAGGACACATTCACAGGTTCTGGGGACATATCTTTTGCAAGCCACTATGGTAGGGTTGGCAAAAAATTGAGTTGCTCACCTGATCCAAGTCGATTAAACAAGCATTTTTCACTCTTGCTTCAAGAAAGAATTTCCCTCCCTACTTTTTCATGGCATGAAGATACATGCAGAGTAATCTTTATCAAAAGAACAGTCAGGAAAAAAATACAACCTTTTGAAGACATTTAAGTGACATCTAACATCCATTCCACCATTCCGTATTTGAAGTTGGAGGCTTTAATGCTGTGGCAATTCAAAGTGATAATGATGAACACTTCGAGTGAGATTCCTGATGGGGAAAATGCCCATGTTAGGCTGATACGTGGGGCAGTGAGGAGGAGGTAGAACACAAAACTATATGTCTAGTGTTATTGCAATTTTGCAAAAATTATCCTTGTCCATGAACAGGGCCAGGAAGTGAACTCTGAAAAATGAAAAGTGGTAAGTTATGTATAGGGGCGGATATTCTCCCCACCCCTGCTTTATAATTCCTGTTATGAGGATAATTTTAAAAGTTACAGTAGAGCTTGCCTCTGTGGGGAGAGGAGGACTCCTGGGAGGCAGGAACAGGAGGGAGACCTGCTCCCTCGTTTCACACCCTGTGTATTGTCTGACTTCTCTGTCATGTGCAGGTAATAGCCATTCAGATGACCCGATGCATAAAGAAAGATGAAAATTCCTGTCATCATGAGGCCTTCCCTGATCGCCCTGTCCCCAAGCTCTGGGCCTGCTTTCTGAAGACTCCTTTAGCTGTTGACACACTGTGCGTGTGTTTATAACATTACTCTGCAATTATTTGTTTGCTCTTTTCCTCTTGAGCAAGGAGTGAGAGCATGAGCTAAAGCTTGATGCAGAAAGACACTAAGGTGTACTCCACAGACAGAAAGACGGTCAGCATTATGGGTTCAAATTTGAGGCAGGACATGGCAAGAGACGAGGCTGAAGGAAAGCGTCGTGGATGTCATGGTAGGAGTCTGGACTTCGTCCGAGGGCAGTGGGAAAACATCAAGAGGGTGTGACCACTTTTGCCTTTTAGAGAGATCACCCTGGGTGTGGAAATAGGTATACAGTAATTTCGCCATATAGCTATATTAGATGTAAATAAACCTCAAGAGTACGGGTAAAAGTCACACGCTGGCCGGGCACGGTGGCTCATGCCTGTAATCCCAGCAATTTGGGAGGCTGAGGCAGGCAGCATCATCTGAGGTCACGAGTTCAAGAACAGCCTGGTCAACATGGCGAAACCCCATCTCTACTAAAAGTACAAAAGTTAGCCAGGTGTGGTGGCGCACACCTGTAATCCCAGCTACCAGCTACTTGAGTGGCTGAGGCAGGAGAATTGCTTGAAGCAGGGAGGCAGACGTTGTATCGAGACTGTACTCTAGCCTGGGAGACAGAGTGAGACTCCATCTCAAAAAAAAAAAAGGAAAGACATTGTAAAATAATTAGAAAGTGATGACTTTTGAGTATTTATTGCATTGCCTCAATATAACTTTAAGTTTGTATAGTTTTTAATAATGTCCGTATTTAATAATTGGCTTGTAAGTTTCCGGAATACTTAATGATTGGCTCTGGTGAGCTGCTAGAGACTGACTTTGCATACCACTGGTTTCTATTGAGTCTGAAATGCATGTATTTTAGGAAAATGTAATATGCTATCACACATAACAATCTCAAGGATAAGAGGATCCTGCGTTCTCCTTTATTTGCGGGGGACAGATATAGCCTAAATATATATTTTGAGACCGGGTCTCATGTTGCCCAGGCTGGAATATGATATCACATCATGGCTTACTGCAGCCTCAACCTCCTGGGCTCAATCAATCCTCCCTCCTCAGCCTCCTGCGTAGCTCGGATTACAGGTACATGCCAACATGCCTGGCTAATTTTTCTATTTTTTATAGAGATGAGGTTTCACCGTGTTGCCCAGGCTAGTCTCAAACTCCTGACCTCAGGTGATCTACCTGCCTCAGGCTCCCAAAGTGCTGGGATTACAGGCATGAGCCATTGCACCTGGCAGCCAATATTCTTAAATAAAGGCTTAGGAAGCAGTTGAACATGATGTTTCAGGCTCTGCACTGCATTCAGCCCTGAGTCCTAAAGAATAGGACCTGGCTCATGTGGGCAGAAGCTGCTAAGCCAGAGAGGAATTTCCTGGTAGGGGTGTGCAGGCCCAGGCTTTCCTGTTCTTTCACCTGCTTAAATCACTGGCTTTGGCTTCCTTCCTCTGGGAAGCTCTGTGATTAAGGCAACCCAGGCAGCTGAAGCATTTTTCTGGTCACTCCCCGCTCTGAGCTCTGAGCCGAGAGATCCAGCTCTTTGTGGTCTGATTTAGTCTCCCTGACTCATCTTCATATAAATCAGCTACTGTTATAGTTTCAGCTCTTACTCTGGGTAAGAGGCTCTAATCTACCTGTTCAGAGCTGACATCTCTCTTATTCCTTGATCCTGTGGTGCCAGGATCTAGATCACCATTCAGGGAGGAATAGAGAGTGTCAGTCTCATCATAGATCATCATCAGCAACATCAGCAGCATGGCATCCTCCTCATCAGCAACAGAAGCAGCAGCAGCAGCAGTAACCATAATGACAGCTCTGGGAGGCTGAGGTGAGAGGATCACTTGAACTCAGGAATTCAGGCCTGGAGAACACTGCGAGGCACCCTCTCGACAAAAACATCGAAAAATTAGCTGGGCATGGTTGCACACGCCTGTAGTCCCAGCTACTTGGGAGGCTGAGGAGAGCGGATCGCTTGAACCCAGGAGGTCGTGGCTGCAGTGAGCCATGATCATGCCACTGCACTCCAGCCTGGATGACAGAGTGAGACCCTGTCTCAAAATAATAATAATAATATACAAGTCATATTGACTGAGCAGTTTCTACGGCCCGGGCACTGGTTTTACTATGCAGTCTCTCATCAAATCCTCTTAACCTGACCAGAGTAGATGCTATTGGTATTCCCATTTTACAGATCAGAAAACCAAGGCTCAGAGAAATGTAGAAACTTGCCTGAAGTCATGCTGCTAGTGAGTGGTGAAGCCAAGATCTGCACCTCCACTGGGCTGACTCCACAGCCCGTCCTGTTGTTCATAACTCTGCTACAATGCCACTGACTAGCTACTGACAATTACAATTAACATCTAGATCATGTTTCAGAGTTTACAAAGTACCCTTGAATTCCTCATCTCATCTGCTATCACCCTGGGAGGGCCATCATTATTTCTGTTGTCATTTGAGAGTCCAGGAAGCCGAGGCTCAGAGAGATGTAGGGACTTTAAGATCCCACCAATGGTAGGCAGTAGAGTGGTTCTTGAACCTGGGTCAAACACTGCAAGCTGAGCAGGCTGCCCTATATATTTTTTTTGAGGTGGAGTTCCACTTTTGTTACCCAGGCTGGAGTGCAATGGCGCTATCTCGGCTCACTGAAAACCCACCTCCCGGGTTCAAGCAATTCTCCTGCCTCAGCCCCCTGAGTAGCTGGGATCACCCGCATGTGCCACCACACGAGGCTAATTTTGTATTTTTAGTAGAGACAGGGTTTCTCCATGTTGATCAGGCTGGTCTCAAACTCCCAACCGCAGGTGATCCGTCCTCCTTGGCCTCCCAAAGTGCTCCAGGCATGAGCCACCGTGCCCAGCAGCTGCCCTATTTTACATGAACACCTTCTGGGGTCTGGACCATTCTTCTTCAGCAAACACCTTCCATATACAGGACTTTCTGATGCAACCTGTGTGTGTTCCCAAAATAGCTACTGAATGACAATCTAGCCTTCCTGATTTGAAGCTTGCTCGAAGACCACTGTTTTCACCATCACCTTCTCCCCTTACCCCTTATTCCCTTGTCCTCCCCTCTGCATCCTAAACACACAATACCAGGGTCAGTGGGACCCCGCAGCCTTTGTTTTCAAAGTGAAGTGTTGAGAATCTCACCCCACAAATCTGTCATTTGCATACTGTTTCTTTGGGAGTAGGGGGAAAAAGGAGGCTCTGGGCCAGATATTTCCATGCAATTCTACTCATTATTTACGCAGACAAGGAGATATTTCAGTAAAACTGCACTCAACTCTGAGTGACAAGGTATCTTTCTGCAGTGCAAGGTTCAGGGAAATTGTAGTGAAGTTGACAGCTTTTTAATGTACAGTTGCTATTCCACTGAAATACGGCATGTTTTTATTTTGAAAGTACAAGATGACCTATTTATTAGCTGTGATTCAAGCTGAGTTTACATGCTGGGAAACACAAAGGGAGAAGAATAGCATATTTCTTTTGAGGGCCACAGACACCCTCCCCCCTCCCCCGCAACTACACATAAGAAAACATTGAAAACCGAGTGTTCCGAATTGGAGTGGACGTATTTTCCTTGAAATGACAGCCTACCTTGGAATCACGGGAAAAAGTTGCCAATTACCTTAATCATCCTCCTCCGGGTAACAACAAGGAAATGCTTAGGCTGGCTGAGTGTGAGCAGGTAGAGCGAGCAGTGAGTTCTGGGGAGACAAACAGCCTGGGTTCAAATACCGGGAACCCGATCTTCTTCAATGGCAAGGCTCGGGTCTGGCACACCTGGGCTCCTGCTTCTCCAAGGGTGGCTGACGTGCCTGCAGTGTCCACAGCCCTGGGTGCTTGCTGGAGACGCAGAATCTCAGCCCCCAGCTCAGACCTTCCTGATCATCAGAACCTACGTTTCAACAAGGTCCCAGGTGCTTATTCCAGTTTAAGAAGTGCTGGGCCAGCCCAGAGTATCCTCTACCCGTTGTGCAGCTTAGGGAGGCTCAGTTGTACAGTCATTCGCTTATTTGGCACCTACTAATGTGTGCCAGGAGCCGATGACTAGGAATACAGGCAGTAAGACAGACAAAGCCCCCGGCCTCCCTGGGGGAGTTTGCAAGACAGCCGTGATATGGAACAAGGAATCGCAGTGGGGGTGGATTATAAGACCACTCTCACTTGGATAGAATGGGCTTCACATCTTGATGGGATTGAAACTGGCCAAACTTATTCAATAAGAAAGAACAGGATGGGCGCAGTGGCTCATACCTGTAATCCCAGCACTTTGGGAGGCCGAGGCAGGCAAATCGCTTGAGTACAGAAGTTTGAGGCCAGACTAAGCGACATGGTGAAAACCTGCCTCTACCAAAAATACAAAAAATTAGCCAGGTGTGGTGGTGTGCACCTGTGGTCCCAGCTACTCAGGAGGCTGAGGCGGGAGGATCGCTTGAGTCCAGGAGGCAGAGGGTGCAGTGAGCTGAGATAGCACCACTGTACTCCAGCCTGGGCAACACAGTGAGACCCCATGGCAATAAAAAACTCTGTGTTAAAATTTATGCTGCAGCATTTTACATAATCTTATAAACCTTTTCTTATAGGTTATTTTGTACTCAGAGATGATCATGCCCATCTTTTTTTCTGAGGCAAAATTCACATAATATTCAATCATTTTTATGTATGTATTTATTTTCTTTTTTTTTTTTTTTTTTTTTTTTTTTTTTTTTTGAGACGGAGTTTCACTCATGTTACCCAGGCTGGAGTGCAATGGCGCGATCTCGGCTCACCGCAACCTCCGCCTCCTGGGTTCAGGCAATTCTCCTGCCTCAGCCTCCTGAGTAGTTGGGATTACAGGCACGCACCACCATGCCCAGCTAATTTTTTGTATTTTTAGTAGAGGCGGGGTTTCACCATGTTGACCAGGATGGTCTCGATCTTTTGACCTCGTGATCCACCCGCCTCGGCCTCCCAAAGTGCTGGGATTACAGGCTTGAGCCACCGCGCCCGGCTGTATTTATTTTCTGTTTGTAGAGATGGGGGTCTCGCTATATTGCCCAGGCTGGTCTTGAACTCCTGGGCTCAAGTGATCCTCCCACTAGCCTCCCAAAGTGCTGGGATTACAGGCATGAGCCACCATTCCCAGCCAAACCATTTTAGAGTGCATAATTCACTGGCAGTTCACGCATTCACGACGTTGTACAACTAGCACCTCTGTTTTGAAAGTTCTTTCATCACCCCAGAACGTCCCATACCTTTTCAGTGATCACTTTCCCTTCCCCTCTCCCAACCCCCAGCAACCACTAACCTGCCTTTTGTCTCTAAGGATTTGCCTATTTTGGATATTTTATATAAAAGGAATCATAACGTGACTTTTTGTGTTAGGGTTTTTCGCGTGTTATCAAGGTTCATCCACGTTGTCGCAAGTATCAGTACTTCATTCCTTTTAGTGGCTAAATATATTCCATTGTGTAGATATGCTGCAATTTATTTATCCATTCATTTATTGATGGGCATTCATGCTCATTAAAACAAAGAAGTTTTTTTTTCTTTTGAGACGGAGTTTTGCTCTCGTTGCCCAGGCCGGAGTGCAATGGTGCGATCTTGGCTCACTACAACCTCCACCTCCTGGGTTCAAGTGATTCTCCTGCCTTAGCATCCCAAGTAGCTGGGATTACAGGCATGCACCACCATGCCCAGATAATTTTGTATTTTTAGTAGAGATGGGGTTTCTCCATGTTGGTCAGGCTGGTCTCAAACTCCCAACCTCAGTTGATCCGCCCGCCTCGGCCTCCTAAAGTGCTGGGATTACAGGCGTGAGCCACCAAGCCCAGCCAAAAAGCTGTTTGAATTTAAAATAGGCCTGTGTCTATCTTATGTGAAGTGGACCATTTTTGGTAAATGGCCCTTCATGAAGCAGCAGTGCTCAGTTTGGATTATGTCAGTTGTCACTTACATATGTAGCAGCAGTTTTTCAAGATACTAAACCAAGATGTAGCAAGCATTCTTCCCGAGAAGGGCAACACTGTGGTTTGTAAGGCTCACACTGGAGCATGGCGTTGAAAATAGGATTCTAGATTACATGCGCGGGGCTCCGGTCACACTTGAATAGTAGACACTGGACTTGAAAATCACTCGTTTGGGTCTGCAAAGCGTGCGTTTTGCACCCAGAGCACTGCCCAGAGTCAGTGGCAGTTCTGGGCCATTTTCCCATTTTATTCAATCAACCATTGAGTTCACACAAGAGCCATTCCTTGAGTGTCAACTCTGTGCTGGGCCCTGGACAGATGACAGTTGCCCTCTGGTGCCCTCAGGTCAGGCTCCTGGACATGCCCAAGATGAGAGCTGAGCAGCGCCCATGGTGAAGTGTCCACCTCGTCCTTCATTGGATTCTGAGAACACCCTTTCCTCTTCCCCTTCCCGTTTCCTGCAGAGGCGGCTTGGCAGCTCTGAGGGAACTCAGCTTGCACACGGAAGCCGTGGGCATTAGCAGAAGCAACGGAAGAAGGTATTTGTGAGGATAAGGCGCTCAGATGGGGCTTTCCAGCCAAGCAAACCTAGAGCCACCTGCAGCCTTGCCAGGGAGACAAATGCCACATCTGGAAAGATATCTGCATAATCCACAGCTTGTCATTTGGGCAGGAAGTATTCTCTCTCCTTTGAGAATCTGCCTTATTATGGGCTGGATCCATGCCAGGAAAGAGGAATGAGAAGGGAACGAAGCAGCAGGCACTTCCACTCAGCACATTCGTGCCGTGGTTTGTCCTTTTGGCTCGTGGTCTGCCTCCAGGGCCCCACAGGTTCAGGAGGTGCATGTGGTCAGATTCAAGAGAGACGGCCATGGCAAGGCAGGAAGGCTGACCTGAGTCCTCCCGGCTGGCTGGCTGGGTCTTGGCTGTGGTCTCCCGAAATTGTGCAGTGTTTGGATCTATAGTGAGGTGTGTTGCAAATAATTTGTCACTACTGGTAAGATAGTGACTTTTGCAGGTTATTGATATTTTTTCTTTAACATTTTTTTTAAACTTGTAGTAAAATACACGTGACCTAAAATTTGCCATCTTACCCCCCGCTTTTTTTTGAGACGGAGTTTCACTCTTGTTGCCCAGGCTGAGTACCTTGGTGTGATCTTGGGTCACTGCAATGTCCGTCTTCCAGGTTCAAGCGATTCTCCTGCCTCACCTCCTGAGTAGCTGACATTATAAGCATGCGCTACCACACTCAGCTAATTTTGTATTTTTAATAGAGATGCGGTTTTTCCATGTTGGTAAGGCTGGTCTCAGACTTCTAACCTCAGGAGATCCACCTGTCCCGGCTGCCCAAAGTGCTGGGATTATGGGCATGAGCCACCATGCCTGGCCCATCTTACTCATTTTTAAGTGTAGAGTTCTGCAGCATTAAATCCTGAATCGCATTAGACGCTGCATCGTTGTGCCATCATCACCACCATCCATCTCCAGAATTATTTTAAATAACTTCTCCTTCCCCCTTCCCTCCCCCTTCCCCAGCTCCTGACAACCACTGTCCTATTTTCCTCCTCCCTCCCTCCCTCCCTTCCTTCCTTCCTTCCTCCCTCCCCCCCCTCACTCCCTCACTTCCTTCCTTCTCTCTCTCTCTCTCTCTTTCTTTCTTCTTTCTTTCTTTCTCCGAGTCTTGCTCTATTGCCCAGGCTGGAGTGCAGTGGTGCAATATCAGTTCATTGCAACCTCCACCACCTGGGTTCAAGCAATTCTCATGCCTCAACCTCCTGAGCAGCTGGGATTACAGGCACCCGCTACCATGCCCTGCTAATTTTTGTATTGTTTAGTAGAGACGGGGTTTCACCATGTTGGCCAGGCTGGTCTCAAACTCCCAACTTCAGGTGATCTGCTCACCTCGGCCCTCCCAAAGTGCTGAAATTACAGGTGTGAGCCATCGCGCCCAGCCTCACTGTTCTATTTTCTGTCTCTACAAATTTGACTACTCTAAGTACATCATAAAAGCAGAAGACTACTGTGTTTGTGTTTTTGTGTCTGGCCTATGCCACTTAGCCTCATCTTCATCTGTGTTGTAGCCTGTGTCAGAACTTTATTCCTTTTTAGGGATAAATACTATTCCACTGCATGGATAGAACACGTTTTGTGTATCTATTCCTCTGTCGATGGACACTGGGGTTGCTTCTACCTTTAGGCTATTGTGAATAATGCTGCTATGAAGAACGTGGCACAGGTTATCCACTCTTGAAAAACAAAATACACCTGGCACGGTGGTTCACGCCTTAATCCCAGCAATTCAGGAGACTGAGGCGGGGAGATCACTTGAGGTCAGCAGTTCAAGATCAGCTTGACCAACATGGTGAAGAGCTGTCACTACTAAAAATGCAAAAATCAACCCCAGGCACAGTGGCTCACGCCTGTAATCCCAGCACTTTAGGAGGCTGAGGCAGATGGATCATGAGGTCAGGAGTTCAAGACCAGCCTGGCCAACATGGTGAAACCCTGTCTCTACTAAAAATACAAAAATTAGCCAGGCGTGCTGGTGGGTGCCTGTAATCCCAGCTGCTTGGGGCGCTGAGGCAGAGAATTGCTTGAACCTGGGAGGCAGGGTTGGAGTGAGCCGAGATGGCGCCACTGCACTCCAGCTGGGCGACAGAGATCAAGACTCCATTTCAAACAAAAACAAAAACAAACCCCAAAACTAGCTGGACATCATGGTGAGCACCTATAATCCCAGCTACTTGGGAGGCTGAGACAGGAGAATCGTTCAACCTGGGAAGTGGAGTTTGCTGTGAGCCAAGGTCGCGCCACTGCACTCCAGCCTGGGTGACACAGTGAGACTCGATCTTAAAAAAAAAAAAAAGAAAAGAAAAAGAAAACAAAATAAATAAGAGCATTTCTCTGGTCTTGTGTTCTCCCAGTGCTCTTTTAGGG
This sequence comes from Sapajus apella, assembly GCF_009761245.1. Classification (NCBI taxonomy): domain Eukaryota; kingdom Metazoa; phylum Chordata; class Mammalia; order Primates; family Cebidae; genus Sapajus; species Sapajus apella. Next base: position 7,101,523 of record NW_022437037.1, read on the forward strand.
GAGGGGCTTCTGACTGGGCAGGGTGCATTGGGTGCTGCCCTCCACCTGCCTCATGGCTGCCTGCAGTGGGAGGCGTTTGCCGTTGGCCCTTATGTAGCTGCTGCAACTACGACTGCTCATTCTAATGTAATTGTCCTATAAATGATGGTGGTGGGGACTTTCCTCAGGATCTAGGTTTGCTCATGGGCACGGTGAGCACATGAGAACTTGACCCAGCAGAGATTTTTCACTATGGAAAAAAAAAGTTGAGAAGAGCTTCCTTCAAATCTAGGAAATTAAAGAGTCTGGGGGGTCGCCCCAGAGAGCAGGGCTGAACCCTGATCCTGGGGTCCGAGGCTGTGGCCCTTAGCCCTGGGTCTCTGAGTCGTCTGGGCATGCGTGGTCCTGGTTTTCTGTTTTCGCCAAGAACACCAGCTTGAATGAAGCCTGATAGATTGCACATGGGGTTTCACCCTTCACCTAACTACTGAGGGTGCCTGCCAAAAACGTGGCTCTCCGGGCCCCATATCTGGAGTGTCACACTCAGAAGGGGGCGAAGGTATCTGCGCTTTGCTGAGCTCCCAGGTGATTCCCATGCAGGCTGCCTCTGGGCCACACGGATCGGAGCCAGTCTTTGCAGACGTGCTATTGCTGAAAGGGGGAGAGCCTAACTCGGCCTCTCCGCCTTCCAGGCCTCCTGCCTATTGCAAGGTGACTCATGCCAGGGATGAGTGGGGTGAAGGTCAGGAGAGGCATCATGAGCAGTCAGTTCCTTACCAGCAAATCTGGGGGTGGAGGAGTTGCTTACCTTGACTTCAGATTTTTTTCCCAGCTTTACTGAGGTATAATTAACAAAGAAAAGCGGTCTATGTATGGTGTACAAGGTGATGTTTTAATATGCATATACATTGTGAAATGATGACCGCAGCCAGGCTAAGTAACACACCCATTGCCTCACATAGCTTTTTCAATTTTAAACTTATTATTATTATTATTTTGAGATGGAGTCTCACTTTGTTGCCCAGGCTGGAGTGCAATGGCGCAATCTCAGCTCACTGCAACCTCCGCCTCCTGAGTTCAAGTGATTCTTCTGCCTCAGCCTCCCATGTAGCTGGGATTATAGGCGCCAGCCACCATGCCCAGCTAATTTTTTTGTATTTTTAGTAGAGATAGGGTTTCATCATGTCAGCCGGATTTGTCTTGAACTCTGACCTCCCACCCGCCTCGGCCTCTCAAAGTGCTGGGATTACAGGCATGAGCCACTGCGTCTGGCCACAGGTTTTATATATGTATGTATATATTTACCTATAAGCAATGTAGAAAGTTTTTATTTTTTTATTTTTAATTGTGAGAACATTTAAGATTTGCTCTTTTAGCAAATTGCAAGTGTACAACACAGTATTCTTAGCTGTGGCCACCATGCTGCACATTAGATCTCCAGAACTTATTCATCCTGCCGACCTGAAACTTTGCCCCCTCTGCCCATCTCCCCGTTTTCCCTGGAAATCACCTGTCTACTCTCCAACTCTATGAATTCAACTTCTAAAGATTCTGTATGTAAATGAGACCATTCAATGTTTATCTTTCTGTACCTTTTTTATTTCACTTAGTATGATGTCTCCTGGATTCATTCATATTGTTGCAAATGACAGGATTTCCTTCTTTTTATGGTTGAATAATATTCCATCATGTGTGTTTGTGTGTGCATGTGTGTGTGTATATAAATACAAATACATAAGCACACACACACACACACACACACACACACCCCTTCCTTTTTTTTTTTTTTTTAGACAGCGTCTTGCTCTGTCACCCTGGCTGAACTTCAGTGGCATAATCTTGGCTCACTGAAGCCTTGAACTCGTGGGCTCACGCGATCCTCTTGCCTCAGCCTTCTGAGTAGCTGGGACTGCAGGCATGAGTCACCATGCCTGGCCTATATTTTCTTTATCCATCCATTTATTGGTAGACACTTTAGGTGCTTTCATGTCTTGGCTATTGTGAATAATCTTGCAATGAATGTGAGACTGCAGATACCTCTTTGAAATACTGATTTCATTTCCCTCGGATATACACCCAGAAGTGAGAATGCAGGACCATATGGCAGTTCTTTATTTTTTGAGGAACCTCCATCCTGTTTTCTATCATGGCTGTACCACAATTTCAGAATTAATGAGCCTTTTCTCCCCTCCCGTGTTCATTTCTTTAGTTTTTTCCTTTCTATGGTACCCTTTGCATTGGAGGCTTGAATTCTAAGTAGGAGATTTGGTCAGAAAAACCCAGTAAGAGGCCTCTTGTCACCCACGTTGTCACAGGTTGACTCAGCCTCATAAACTTGCTTTGGAAAAGCTCCATGTGGCTCCATATGCAGGAGCCACGTGAGCGTCATTTCTCAGGGAATGACACAATAAAGAGAACACGTGGCTGGCTGAGGGCGCTACTGCGTGGGAACGCATGCCAAGTGCTTTCGGCATCATCTCATTTAAGTTGATCCTCAGCAGCCCTGTAAGATAGGAATCAGTTTCCCATTTTATTTTTATTTTTTAAAATTAATTAAAAAAATAAATAGAGGCGCATTTGTTGGGGGCGGTCTCCTTATGTTGCCCAGGCTGGTCTCAAACTCCTGGGCTCAAGTATTCTTCCCTCTTCGGCCTCCCAAAGTGCTGGGATTACAGGTGTGAGCCAGTAGGCCTGGCCAGTTCTCCTGTTTTCCAGAGGTGAAGACTGAGGCTCAAGGAGGCTAGATGATTTGCCCCAAAGTCTCAGGGTAAAGCAGGGGAGCCAGGATTCAGACCCCAGTCTGACTCTCTCCACATTCCACCCTCTGCCACTGATGTTGCATTTTGTGTTTTTCCCCCTTAAAAATCATCTAATGAGCAGAAACCTGGTGCAGAATGCAGCTGGAAGTCCTACACGTCCATCTGTCAATTAGAACCTGGCTCTTTTTGGGGATGCAGAGAATGAACTAGGTCAAATTAGTTCATCATTTTTTATGTGAGAGGACCCCTTCCAAGAAGAGAAAAGCCATATTATTCAAATTCCAGTTTCATTTTAAGCCTAGCGAATAATCGAAAGCAGACCCCAGACAAGTGTAAGGTGGTCCGCCCTGGCTAGGCTTCGTGGGGTCTTATCTTAACTGGCCAGCTGGGATGTGATACCTGCTCCTGTCATCAGGAGTGTGTGGCCTTTTCTTGGCCGTCCCCATCCACAAAGCCGCGGGTGGAGTGGCTCCGGTCCACACAGTTCAGCAGGTGAGTTACACACAGGGTGCCCTCCGTGTGTTCAGACCTAACACTCCTCTCAAATACACACCAAGCTACTGCCAGCAACAAACGCAGGGACTTCAGGCACCTAGCGCAAGGTATATGTTGAAAGAGTGGTTTTCTAGAATACTAAAAGGTAGAATGCACCAGAAAATTGGGCTGATTAAAGAACCAACCTGCTACTTCCTCTCTGCACCCAGCCCTAGAATATTTCTTAATAAAACCACCCGACGTTCAAAGGATACCCACTGAAGGAAAAGACCTACTTAGGAGTTCAGTTTACAAGGCAGAGGGATTATTTGTTTTACAGCAGCCGCTGTATTATGCAGTTAGGGGCTGCCAGGGGAGGTAGCCATTGGTAATGTGGTGACAATGTTATGTGCTTTGTTTGGGAGTGTGGCTTAATTAGATGGCAACTTGGAGGTGCTAGCTGTTCGCAAGGTAATGCTGGTCTCCTGGGCTGAGGATTAATTTAGCTTTTTAGTTTAAGTCAGAAATGGGGAGAGGGAAGCAGCTCAGGTTGTACTGGATCAAGAAATACACACACACACACGCACACATGCACATACATGCACACATGCACACACACATGCACATGCACACACACACACATGCACACGTACATACACAGGCACACATGCACACACACGCACACACGCGCGCGCACACACACACACACACTGATATTACATGTACGTCTAAACCTTTGGTTGCATGAGCCTGGGAAAGATTAAGGCCTTGGACAGAGTAGGAGAAGAAAGGAATGGCTCTCACATTCAATATAACACATGCTGCTGAGGCCTTTCTCCTCTCCTGCACCGTAGCAGGCAGTATAATGTTGTGTTAAGGCACAGCTTAGGCTCAGGCGGACCGGACATTGGGCAGGTATTCACTGAACCTCTCTGAGCCTCCATTTCTTTGTAAAACAGGGATAGTAACATTCTCTTTCTGGGCTCGTTGTAAGGATCCAGCACTTGACAGAGTTATTAGAATACAGGAAATGCTCCCAAAGTGAAGCCGCTGGTTTGTTTTTTTGGAGTTCCATTCTTGTCTCCCAGGCTGGAGTGCAATGGCATGATCTTGGCCACTGCAACCGCTGCCTCCCAGGTTCAAGCAATTCTCCTGCCTCAGCCTCCTGAGTAGCTGGGAACACAGGTGGACATCACCACACCTGGCTAATTTTTGTATTTTTAGTAGAGATGAGGTTTCACCATGTTGGCCAGGCTGGTCTCAAACTCCTGACCTTAGGTGATCCACCCACGTTGTCCTCCCAAAGTGCTGGGATTACAGGTGTGAGCCACTATGCTTGGCTGAAACCTCTGTTTATTATGAGCAGTGGGGGAGCAGATATATATGAAGGGTCCAAGGACCCTGTCACTAGAATAATCAGGAGATAGTCACCTATGACCCGGAGATGAGGTTATGGGGAAAGCCCAACAACTGGGCTGTGGACAAGGACAGGGCGCTGTGGACAAGGACAGGGCACTGTGGAGGTGGGAAGTCGTAGAAGGCTTCACAGAGGGGGTGGTCGGTTTACAAATTTTCTCTCTTTATCGTTCATGAAGCTATGATTTTTATGCAATACAGTTGATCCATTTTAAGCATCCAGTTTGGCTGATTTTGGCAATTGTGTGCAATCATATAACCTCCATCACAGTAGAGATAAAGAACAATTTCCCCAGCCAGAAAAGCTCCCTTTTGCTCCCTTGCACTCAAATGGAGGCTCAGAGAGTTTGCAGTGAGCCGAGATCGTGCCATTGCACTCCGGTCTGCGTGACAAGAGCAAAAACTCCATCTCAGCCTCCTCTCCTACTCCTGGCCTCAGCAACCACTCATTGCTCTTTGTTGCTACAGTTTGGTTCTTCCTGGAATTTTATATAAGTGGGAACACAGAGGACACATTTTTTTTTGTTTGACTTTATTTTTTTGAGACAGAGTTTTGCTCTTGTTGCCCAGGCTGGAGTACAATGGCACGATCTCGGCTCACCGCAACCTCTGCCTCCCGGGTTCAAGTGATTCTCCTGACTCAGCCTCCTGAGTAGCTGGGCTACAGGCGTGCACCACCATGCCTGGATAATTCTTGTTGTTGTTGTTGTTCTTTCTTTCTTTATTCTTATTTTTTTTTTTTTTTTTTTTGGAGACAGAGTCTGTCTCTGTCATCAGGCTTGAGTGCAGTGGCACGATCTCGGCTCACTGCAATCTCCGCCTCCTAGGTTCAAGGGATTCCCCTGCCTCAGACTCCCGAGTAGTTGGGACTAAAGGTGTGTGCCACCATGCTGGGCTTTTTTTTTTTTTTTTTTTTGTATTTTAGTAAAAACAAGGTTTCACCATGTTGGCCAGGATGGTCTCCATCTCTTGACTTTGTGATCCTCCCACCTCAGCCTCCCATAGTGCTGGGATTACAGGAGTGCGCGACCGCACTTGGCCAATTTTGTATTTTTAGTAGAGATAGGATTTCTCCATGTTGGTCAGGCTGGTCTCGAACTCCTGACCTCAGGTGATCTGCCTGCCTCGGCCCCCCAAAGTGCGGGGATTACAGGTGAGAGCCACTGTGCCCGGCCCACTTGGCTTTTCTTTTGCTGAATATCATGACAGTGGAGCTGGATAGACCTGACACTCAGCCTTCACTCTTCCCCTCGTGACCTCAGTGATCTCCATTTCCTCTTCTGTAAAAGGAAGGAAGTAACAGTGATTCCTAAAATCCTTCCCAAATTTAACGTTCAGCTTTTAAAAAGGCCAATATAATTCATTTATCTGGTAGAAGGAAATATATCTCATGTTGATTCCAATTGAAGCCAAAAGATTCATTTAAAAAAAAAAAACAAAAAACAGAAAGCTTTTGTTTTCATAAAAAGGGCTTCAGTGTGGGGGCTGGAGCCAGGGGCACCACGTAATGAACCCTAATCCTGTATCTTGCTGCCCGCTTTTGCAGCAATTCCTGGATTCTCGGAAAAACTTGGGTCTTCTGGATGTTTTCCCCCTGAATCATCTTTTAGTCTCTCACTTCTGAGCGCATATGAGCCTTTGCTTTTCGCATTTCCACGCCTTTCTTTTGGAACGCTGTCCCTTACTGATTCAGAGAAAGGAGGACATTCGTTTTAATAGATTTGAATTTTATCAGCCTGTGTATTTGCACCAAAGCATAATAATAATAAATTACAGTCCTAATAAGTAGGCTGCCCAGAAGGAGGGTGGTGGCACCCCCAATAATTGATGTACATTCTTTGGAATTTAGGGGCATCATAATTTATCGGGGTTCATTTTCTGTATCCAATTTGAGGAAAGGCAGCTGTGTTTTGTAAGCAATAAACTCTGCCATTGTGTTTCTTGGCTATGCAGAGAAAAGCATTATTATTTTTTGCCTATTTCCTAGTTATGACTGCAGTATCTAGTAGCTTCTTTATGGGAAAGAGTTTATCAATATTTCAATTATAAACTCCAATTTTCAGGAGGTTTGTAACTTGTCTATTTAAAAATCAGCCAGCGAGTAGCTTGTCATCCCAGGAAACTGAGGGCTTTCTAAAATATTAAATAACCAGTGTAAGTCAGCTCGATTTCTTTGAACTTTTAGGGTAAAACTTTGGTTTGCCTTCTTTACATGAATAAAGTGGAACTAATCCTCTTTTTCCATAAAGAGTGTTCAGGTGTTACTGAGGTTTCCATTTGCAGGTAAAGGAAACCCGTGCTGAAATCGGCATCCCTGATATTGTTCATTGGCTGGTGTGTTCTGGAAAAGCTGCCCGCAAATCACATTTGTTACCAGTCGAGTGAAAGTTTGATACAATGCCCTTTTGAATGGAATCATATGGTGAATCCCTTTTTAGAAGTGAAGACTACTTCAGGAAAGCAAGTAAGCACTCCTAATTATGCAACAGCATCCTAGCTTTGAGAAAGCAGACATACCTGTGATGTAGCCAGGGACCAGCATTGCCCTTTCCATTGAGTGGATGGGGACAGGCCAGCTGTCTAGTGGCCCAGGCCTCCTGGAAGACATGTGGACCTCAGGCACCAAAGGCCATCTGTTGACTTCAATCAGTGACTTGAGCCAATCCTCCCCCACCCCCACCACACACTGAGGCACTTCCTACAGCACCGCCTAAGTCAGAGTGAGCGATCACTTAGAGTGTCCCAGGATCACCTGAAGTGAGGACATCACAAAATGTCATAGCATCCTACCAAAAAAGAAAGAGACGCCAATGAGTTAGCCTGCACAAAGAACTCCGGTCCATGGCAAGGCCCAGTGATGTCTTGTGAGGTTTGTTCTCCTCGCAGATCCTAGCTGGGCCTTTCCTACTCCTTATCGGGGCTGGGACCTTGTTGGTGGCAATGCCATCTGTCATTGCAGCAGAGCCCATTAGTGTGGGGTTCTCACCTTAAAAAGCAGAACTGGCTCACATCTGTAATCCCAGCACTTTGGGAGGCCAAGGAAGGTGGATCACCTGAGGTCAGAAGTTCCAGACCAGCCTGGCCAACAGGGCGAAACCTCGTCTCTACTCAAAATACAAAAATAAGCCAGGCGTAGTGGCGGGTGCCTGTAATCCCAGCTACTCAGGAGGCTGATGCAGGGAGAATTGCTTGAACCCGGGAGGCAGACGTTGCAGTGAGCCGAGATGGCGCCACTGCACTCCAGCCTGGGCAACAGAGTGAGACTATGTCTCAAAAAATAAAATTAAAAAAGCAGAACTTTGAGACCAGCCTGGGCAACATGGTGAGACCCCGTCTCTACTAAAAGTACAAAAAAAAAAAAAAAAAGCTAGATGTGGTGGTGCATGCCTGTGTTCCCAGCTACTCAGGAGGCTGAGGTGGGAGGATTGCTTGAGCCTGGGAGGCAGAGGTTATAGTGAGCTGAGATCGCTCTACTGTACTCTAGCCTGGGTGACAGAGCAAGACCCAGTCTCAAAAACAAACAAACAGAAAAAGCAAAACAAACCCCAAATCTCTCTCCACTTAGCTCCCAATGGGATGCAATTGTCAAGGAAAGGCTGCTAAGTCCTAACTGTGGGGTTTGGGGAAGCCACAGAATGTGGTGGCCAGGATGTGGGCTTTTAGGTCTACAGACACAGACCTGGGTTCTCATCCGGCATCAGCCAGTTATTAGCTTTATAACCTTGAGCAAGTTATTAATCCACCCTTAATTTTCCCTTCTGTAAAATGAGGACAATCACACATTCCTGTGGCATTGCCATGGCGTTTCAATGAGAAACTGTGAGTGCTGGGCCTGGCACTCATCCATTCATGAGTATTTTACGAAGCACCTGCCAAGGGTTGGGTACTATCCTAGGCTCTATTGAACGAGACAGGTGAGCTACCTCTCTCGTGCTTACATTTGTTTGTTTGTTTGAGACAGAGTCTCACTCTGTTGCCCAGGCTGGAGTACAATGGCGCAATCTCAGCTCACTGCAACCTCCGCCTGCCGGTTTCAAGGGATTCTCCTTCCTCAGCCTCCCAAGTAGCTGGGATTACAAGCGCACGCCACCATGCCCGGCTAATTTTGTATTTTAGTAGAGACCGGGTTTCACCATGTTGGCCAGGCTGGTCTCGAACTCCTGACCTTGTGATCCTCCTGTCTCGACTTCCCAAAGTGCTGGAACTACAGGCATGAGCCACCATGCCTGGCCTGTGCTAACATTTGAATGGGGAAAGCCAGACAATAAATACAAAGCTGAAAGGTGGCATCTCATATAGTAAATGGCTGGACAGGGAAGGCAGCTCGGAGTGGGTGACCGAGGAGGGGCTCTGTCCGCAGTGGCTGTTGTCTTGCCCTCATCCTGACATCTGCTGCCCCCTCCCAGCCCCATGTGCCTTGTCACATGCCTGTGCCTGTTCCCATTCGTACCCCATCCCCAGCCAGCCCCGGACTCATTCATCTTCATATTCCCTAGGGCACCTCCTGATATGGCTCCGGGCATGCCGTCAGGCTCCAGAAATGTGTTTAAATGAACCTTCTGAAAATACTAGACAGGGGCAGTGCCTTCTAGCCCTGTGGGTGCATAGAATCTGGGCCCCAGAGCTGTTTCTTATTCAGTGACGGACTTGAGCACCTGTGCAGAATTCCATTAAGATTTCTGTATCCTGGCCCCATTCAGCTCCCTTGGTCCTAAGTCTGTTTCCTCTTCCTCTGGTCTTCTTGGAAAACAGCAGCTCAAAGAAACCACTCAGTTCAGGCAACAGCCATCTGGGAGATAGGAAGAGGCTGCTGATCCAACTGGAGATTTAAAAATACCTTTTTTTTTTGAGACAGGGTCATGCTCTGTTGCCCAGGCTGGAGTGCAGTGGTGCAATCTCTGCTCACTGCAACCTCTACCTCCCAGGCTCAAGTCATTCTCATGCCTCAGCCTCCTGAGCAGCTGGGACTGCAGGTGCATGCCACCATGCCTGGCTGATTTATGTAGAAAGAGGGGAAGGTCTCACCATGTTGCCCAGGCTGGTCTTGAACTCTTGAGCTCAAGTGATCCACCAGCCTCAGTCTCCCAAAGTGCTGGGATTACAGGTATGGTCCACCATGCCTGGCCCCAGGCAGATCTTTAAAAAGACCCGTGACTGGTCCCTACTGTGAAGGCAACTCAGGGTGATCCTTCTTATCTGTGCAGGAGCTGACTGAGCCCCTAAACCACTCACCCCTACCCCTGAAGATAAGGAAATGAGGCCAAGGTTTGCGTATCCTCTGGATGAAGCCATCGGCCCGGGTCCAGGGTCCAGGTGTGTGACCCTGGGGACTTGCTCCCACGCATGCCTGCAAGACTCAGAGCCCTAGGAACTGACAAGCGGCCACCTCTTATGACGGGGGGAGAAAAAAGATTAAAATCGAGATTTTGCTATTATTTTTCTCTGATAAAAGTGCAGCGAGGAATAGCTCGATTGTGTCACTGCCTAGTTTTTCATTTGTGTTTTTTGTTTCCAGCTTCAATATCTTCCTCCAGCTGCTCGTGTCTCCTTTTCTTTTCTCCTCACTTTGATCTATTCGTTTTCCCCAGAAATGGGGTTTATAAATCATTGTAATGCAGCCTTGGGAAAGATGGTGCTTAGTGCAGGGAGAAATACATCGCTGCTAACAGCCCCGGCAGGGAGAAAAACTCTCGCCTTGTTGCTGGGTTCTGGCGACAGGTTACTGATGGTATTTGCTTTTTATGTCTGCGCGCGTGCCATCGGGGCAGGGCCGTGGGGAGCGTTCCGCACGCCACCTTGGTAATATTTCAAGTCTCCTCCGGCAGTCGAAAACAAACTGCTCCTGCCTGCTCTCAAGGAGGCAGAGAGAGAAAGGGAAGGGAGACGGGAAGGCAGGGAAGGAGCATAAAGACACGTGCCTGTGATTCTCCAGATCCCACCCTGGATAAAGCCAGCTCCTAAAGCACCTCATTCCCTTCCTGAAACCCATCTGCACATTTGGATTGATATAATTAATCTAGCGTGCCGGATTGTCGGGTCCGACTCTCCTAGGCACAGTTAGGAGTCTTAACAGCCCCGATCCCTGCTTTCCGAAGGCCCAGGACCCCCCTCCCTTGTCATATTTTATGGTCCTATTTTCTCTGCAGCTCCGAGCAGCAGAGAAGTGTGGGGCTTGAGGTGTGGGCCTCCTTCTGACTCGGAGTGGCCTCACTGTGCGTGCGAGATCCAGGGCGAAGCAATGAAAATCCTGCGAGGCCTTAAATCAGAACATAAAGATGGGACCCGTTATGCCGGAGCCAGGCGTGCTTGCACAGATCTGGGCCCCTGGGCCAGCCTGGGATGCGCACAAGTGCTGCTGACAGTCGCAGTGACAAGCTTTTGATTTCTTCCTCACAGACAGGCCTCTCCACCTTCGTCTCCCTGGCAGGCAGGTGTGGAAGGCGCAGCTCATCCCCAGTTTCCCCACATCTTTTCTCCACATCGGGAATTTCGGCTGCATTTTCCCATCGTTGCTGCCTCTCTCCACTTCATCTTGCCTGTGAAGGCTGTTAGTCCTACCCACGGTCAGCAGAAGGAAAAACGTTTATTACCCTTCATGGATCAGGTCTGCACAGGACAGAATGAAATGGAGACAGTGAGTTGGGGAATTAGCACTGGGTAGCTCCCCGCTGTCTGGTGGATCTTTCTGGAGGGAGCTCTCTCTACTGTGTCCAGTCGGGTCACTACAAGCCGCATGGCTAGTGAGACTGAAGACTAAATATCTAACTTGATTTAATTACAACTAACTTAAATCCAAACAGCACTTGTGGCTGGCAGGTGTCATATTAGGTGGCACAGATGTAGCCAGGCACGCTGGAAAATTCAGAGGAGATGCTTCTTTTGGTGATGTCTTGTTATACCTGGAGCTGCTGTTTCCAGCAGACTAACAACACTAAGACACTGAGGCTGTACAAGGAGATAAAAGGGGGAGAAAAGCATGAAATGGTGGAGCCCTTTTGAAATCACACTCTTCCTCCAAGTACACCCAAGGGTGAGGACACTCGCAGACTTGATAACCAGACCAGATCGTGGGAGAAAATTTCCTTTGAGTTAAAAATTAAAAGGTAATCGCGGTAAATTGTGACTTGCCTTTCTGGTGGCAGCCCAGTCCACAGCCCTGGAACGAATTCATCCCATGTAGCTAATGCGTCCTGGATGAATAGGATGTGTGTGTGTGTGTGTGGGAGTGTGTGTGAGTCTGTGTGTGAATCTATGTGAGTGTATGGGTGTTTATGTGTGTGTGTGTGTGTGTGAAAGCATGCATGTGTGTTTGTATGTGTATGTGTGTGTATGTGTGGGAGTGTGTGGGAGTCTGTGTGTGAGTCTCTGTGAGTGTATGGGTGTTTGTGTGTGTGTGTGTGAGAGCATGCATGTGTGTTTGTATGTGTATGTGTGTGTATGTGCGGAAGTGTGTGTGTCTGTGTGTGAGTGGGTATGTGTGTGAGTGTATGTGGGTGTGAATGTGAATGTGCTAGTGTGTGTGAATGTGAGTTTGTGTGACTGTAAGTGTGTGTGTGAGTCTGAGTGTGTGAGTGTGTGCGTGTATAATTCTTTTTTTTTTCTGTGACTCTAGCCAAAGAGTGTATAATTCTTAAAGACTTCAGGACACTTCCCTGACATCCATGTCTTCATTCATCCTTCCACGCAGGGCATCACACCCTGAGGACTTTGTAAGCAGGAGGGCTTCCTGACCAGCCCCTTGGGAGTGAATGGAAGGGTGTTTCCGGATGTACCAGGGGATGGTTCAGAAAAGCCACCGAATCCGTTTCCTGCTGTTGCTCCCTCTGCCTTTGCTCTTGCTCCAGCCCTTCCCCAGTTCCTGGGCAGTTCAATAGTCAGACTACCTGGCCACCTCCTGCCTCCTCCAGTTTATGAGGCACGGGGCCTTGGGTAAGTGACTTGACTTCCCAAAGCCACTGTGTCCTCCTCTGTGGAATGGAAATGATAATAGCACCCATATTAAAAACTGTTCGAATGTCCATCAGCAGATGAATGGATACAAAATATGGCCTATCTATATGGTAGAATATTACTTGGCCATTAAAAAGGAATAAAGTACTGATTCATGCTACAACATGGGCAGAGCTTGAAAGTATTATGCTAAGGGAAAGAAGCCAGACCCAAAGGACACATATTAGATGATTCCATTTGCAGGAAATACCTAGAATAGGGAAATCCATGGAAAACGGATCAAATAGATCAGTGGCTGCTAAGACTGGGGAGATGGAGGTGTGAGGAGTGGCTGTTCCAATGGGTATGAGATAATTTTTTGGGTGATAAAAAATTTCTGGCACGAGATAGAGGTGATGGTTGTGCGACATTGTGAATCTACTAAGTATCATTGGATCGTACATTTTAAAAGGTTTTTTTTTTTTTTTTTTTTTTGAGATACCTCGCTCTGTTGCCCAGGCTGGAGTGCAGTGGTGCAATCTCGGCTCACCACGCCTGGCTAATTTCTGTATTTTTAGTAGAGACGGGGTTTCACTATGTTGGCCAGGCTGGTCTCAAACTCCTGACCTCAGGTGATCCGCCCACCTTGGTCTCCCAAAGTGCTGGGATTACAGGTGTGAACCACCGCACCTGGCCAAAAGGGTCGATTTTATATTATGTAATTTTCACCTAAATTAAAAAATTAATGTAAAAAATGTATGCTCATTTGTTTACTCAAGGCCCTCACACAGCGGCTGGCACAACAGAAAGCGCTGAATGAAGGTCAGCTCTTAAGAACAGTAACGATAAGGCCGGGCGCGGTGGCTCAAGCCTGTAATCCCAGCACTTTGGGAGGCCGAGGCGGGTGGATCACGAGGTCAAGAGATCGAGACCATCCTGGTCAACATGATGAAACCCCGTCTCTATTAAAAATACAAAAAATTAGCTGGGCATGGTGGTGCGTGCCTGTAATCCCAGCTACTCAGGAAGCTGAGGCAGGAGAATTGCCTGAACCCAGGAGGTGGAGGTTGCGGTGAGCCGAGATCGCGCCATTGCACTCCAGCCTGGGTAACATGAGTGAAACTCCGTCTCAAAAAAAAAAAAAAAAAAAAAAGAACAGTAACGATAGGCCGGGCGTGGTGGCTCACGCCTGTAATCCTAGCACTTTGGGAGACCGAGGTGGGTGGATCACCTGAGGCCAGGAGTTCAAGACCAGCCTAGCCATCATGGTGAAACCCTATATAACGCAACACACCTCCAATCTCTGGAAGTCACACTTCTTACAAATGGAATACGTGAGGAGGAACTGGGCAAAGCACCGGCTGTTTTTGGGTTAGACAAAACCCCCGCATGGGACAAGGCATGCGGCCGAGGATGTGTGGGGTTCCGGGACTGCTTTTGCAGGTCTCTCTCTTACACCAGGATGAGTTAAAGACCCCTGGTACAGCCCAGGGCTACTAACTACAATTTGGCCAACGCGTTAATTGCATCTGCTTCAGCAGCCTTCCTTCTGGCTCAGGGACCACGTCTATTTCCCTGCTCCCTGGTCCCCAGCAGCCAACTGGGGCAGGCCCCAGCAGCAGATTCCTCTAGCCCAAAGAAGCTATAAATCTAGAGCTTTAATCATGTCTTCATGATCATTCAGCAGAGTGACCGAGGATTTATTCTACCGGGACGGCCGAGGGAAGACAACAGGGGTTTGTCGTGGGGGATATTGGTTTCGCAAAGGCAGAACTGCTCCCCTGGGCCCTTCCCAGGCCTGGCCGATGAACGATGACACCAATGGCCATAACAAGGCAATTACGGTGTGTGTGCGGGCAACGCTTTGTTAAAGACAGACAGGCTTCCCAGCCAAGGCCTTTGTTGTGCCATTTCATCCGCCTCACGGAGTGCCTGCGATTTCTCCCCGTTTCTGCTCTAGGGCCTGCGTCCTTGAGAACGCAGTAAGCATTTTTTTAAAAGCCCCAAGGGTCCTTTCCAGTTTTCTCTGCAAATGTTAAGGAGGAGGAGAAATCAAGGAAATCCAGAGAGAACTCTGGTCCCTTGCACACGGCAGGCACCTAATATCTAGCTATTGAACATCTCCGCTCCTTCATTTTATGGGTGAGAAGAAAGAGGCCCGGAGAGGTAGCGATTAGTAACTGTCACACAGCTGGTCCCCCAGTCCCCAGTGTGAGCTGGCTGCTTCAGTGCCTGGCCTTGTTTACAAACTGGAGTCTTGGAGGCGCAGAAAGGGAGTGGGCTCCCCTGAGACAGAGGGAAGAAACCCAACCCCAGTTCCTGCAGCTGATCTCTAGGACGCATTCTTGTGAGTTACTCCAGAAAAATTTTAAGTACATGCAAATGGTCCTATCTCTTCCGTTTGTTTGCTTGCTTTGTTTTTCCACGATGAGATGGTCTTCCTTTTTTTTTTTTTTTTTTTTTTTTTGTTGAGACATTCTTGCTCTGTCACCCAGGCTGGAGTGCAGTGGTGCAATCTCTGCTCACTACAACCTCCCGGGTTCAAGTGATTCTCCTGCCTCAGCCTCCCGAATAGCTGGGATTACAGGCACCCACTGCCATCCCTGGTTAATTTTTTATTTTTATTTTTAGTAGAGATGAGGTTTCGTCACGTTGGCCAGGCTGGTCTTGAACTCCTGACCTCAGGCGATCCTCCCGCCTTGGCCTTCCAAAGTGCTGGAATAACATGCATGAGCCACTGTGCCCAGCTGGTTTCCCTCCTTTTTAAATGGCTGTGACTCGATCCATTACACAGATGTACCATAAAATAGGCTTCTGTACCCCCATCCCAACAGCACCCCAGGCAATGGCCATTTTTGTCATCTCCAGGTTTTCAACATAATAAAACTACACTGCAAGAACATGTTTGTAAATATGTGCACTTTGTATATAAGTTTAAATATATTTCAGTTTATATATATTTTACAGTGTGAACTCCATGAAGACAGGCCTGGGTCTGTCTCCCCAGCACCAGGTCCAAGGCCTGGCACGTAGTGAGTGCTCCAGGATTGACAGGCGTGCAGTATCACTGAGCACCCAGTCAGTAGCCAGCAGTCCAGGGTGGGGTGGACAGCAGGACGGGGAGAGGCAATGAGTCCGGAGCATATGGAAGAAGTATATAAGCTCAATAGAGGAGGAATGGGTGGCTGGACGGACTGGGGATGGAAGGAAGGCGGCCATTCTCAGGTGCTGTGGATGGCATCGAAAGTCAGCCAATCTTTGTGAAAGGCATTTTTCGGCACCAATGACATTTTAAAATGGGAGTAACCTTTGGCTCAGAAACTCCCCAACTGAGATTTAACCTCCAGACTTACGTACACATATATGCAAATGTGTTCTTTTTTTTTTTTTTTTTGAGACGGAGCTTTGCTCCGTCACCAGTGGTGACCCAGTGGGTACAGTTTCCTCCCTTCAGCCCAACCACCCAGGGCTTCAGAAGCAGGCCTGGGCCAGGATGGAAGGGGGAATTCAGGCCCAAGGACAGTGGTGTCCCTGCTATCTGTGAATGGGGCTGCCGACAGGAAGGATGCACACTCACCTGGCTTGGCCTTGAAGGGCCCTGAAGTCAGCCCGGGATGCACAAGTGCGGTGAATTCCACTCCAGGGATACCTGGGCTGGGAGGCGCCTGACAGTTTTAGTTCCTGGTCGTGGCTGGGCGACAGGCAAAGGGGTCGGGTGGGAATCATGGGAAGAGGCTGACTTCCCTCATTCTGCATCACAAGCTGCTGTGCTTACAGTGAACATCTCCGTAGAGAAACCGGTTTCTTAGTGACGGACAATAACAGAATTCAGGTATTTCCCAGTAAATGGCACCTAAAACCACTGCAAACATCGTATCCTTTCCTATGTAAGGGCAACATGCAAATCTTGCCATCGGTAGCTGTATTGACAGCACTGATAACTGAGTGTGCCCCGGGCCAGATCTAGGGCTCAGTCTCTGCTGCCTCCTCCCAGGACTCTCTCAGAGTCTCCCATTTGACAAGCAAGGACACCAAGGCTTGGGGAGGTGAAATTGCTCACCCCAATTTAAAAAAACAGGACAAGGCAGAGCTGTGCTGTCTTCAGAGCCCGTTCCTGCAGGCCGCACAGCTGTGGAACAGCGCAGGCCCAAAGGGTGGCAATGCAGGCCTTGTGCAAGTCTGGTACAGCTAGTGCTCGACTTAACGACCACGACTGGTTCTGACAGACCGGTCACAACACGATTTGGTCGTAAGTTGAGTAGGCTATATGTACAGTACTGTGAAATGATGTTATAAAAATCTTTAAGTCATATTTTATTGTAATTTTCTTTGTTCATTTTATGCCATTTGTATCATCTCTACACCATTTTGTTTCTTATTTTTACATTCGTCAGGTTTAAGTAAAACACTGCATTACCAGTACAACTGGTTTAATATTTGCAAAACATACAAAATTACAAAATACAGGTGCATACAAAAATACAAAATACAGGTGTAAAAAATACCATAGGAAACATTTTCCCAATTGCAAAACATATCAAAATATATAAACATGTACGAAACATTTTATTGGCCGCTGGTGCTTGGCTGCGGATCGTTGATGTCGTCATCTGAGGCAGCAGTTGGGGTTACCGGAGTTGGTTTTTTCATAAACATGGTGAGCTTTGTCTGAATTGTATGTTTCTCTTTTTCTTCATAAATTTCACGATACAGACGAAACACATCGTGCGCCATCCGTGCAATCCTTGCAAATCGTTCGATGTTTGGGTCCATTGCTTCGAAATGTATAAAGAGATTTATTCAGTAAAGATAAACCGTCTGATAATCCCTTAGTGGTGAACTTTCTTTCTGGCTCCTCCTCTTCTTTCTCTGCTTCTCTTCTTTCTTCTTCCGCCACTCTTTCTTCTTCCAGTTCGATTAGCTCTTCATTTGTAAGTTCTCCGGATTCTTTGTCTAGCAGCTCTTCGACATCTTCCATTTCACACTCCAAAGAAATGTCTTTAGCGAATTTTACTATTTTTTCCCGAATCGTTTCAAGTGCATGTTCACTGTCCGTCAAAATCATTAACATAGCGCTTAACACAATTTTTCCAGATGCCATTCATGCGCTTTGTCGTCACAGCCTCCCAGGCAGTAGCGATATTCTTGATACACATCAAAATGTTGTAGTGTTTCCAAAAATCTACAGCGGAGCAGTTGTGGCTAGCGATTGTGGTCGTAAAGTCGAATGGTCGTAAGTTGCATAGGCTGTAAGTCGATCAATACCTGTATGTGGTTTTAAGTGTTCCAGAAGCCACATTCAATATGGAGAAAAGAAACAGGTGAAATTAATTTTAATAACATTATTTAACCCGCTATGTCAAAAATATTGTCACTGCAATGTGTAATCAATATAGAATTATGAACGAGCCCGTTTTCCATTCTTTTTTTGGTCTCATGTCTTGGAAGCCTGGAGTATATTTTACACTTACAGCACATCTCAGTTCCGGCCTGCCACGTATCAAGTGCTTAGTGGCCACCGTGGGCTGTGGCTGTTGTACTGAAGAGCATCACTCAAGAGAAAGAATGGTGACTATTTAACTGACTTGAAAATGCAGGGCCAGGCGCAGTGGCTCACACCTGTCATCCCAGCACTTTGGGAGGCTTAGGTAGGCGGATCGCCTGAGGTCAGGAGTTTGAGACCACCCTGGCCAACATGGTGAAACCCCATCTCTACTAAAAATACAAAATTTAGTTGGGCATGGTAGTGAGTGCCTGTAATCCCAGCTCCTCTGGAGGCTGAGGCAGGAGAATTGCTTGAACCTGGGAGTCGGAGGTTGCGGTGAGCCAAGATTGTGCCACTACACTCCAGCCTGGGTGACAGCGGGAGACTCTGTCTAAAAAGAAAAAAATGCTGTCTAGACAGTTCCCGTGACCTTACTTCCTGGTGCTTTTGTGGCAAGTTGTCTGGAGGAGTCTCTTAAAAGTCAAATTCACATGTTCTTACTTCTCTAGCTTTTGGGAATCGTTACTCTGGAGTCCCATTTTGGGTACTCTCTTCTACAGAACTCCGTCAGGCATGGATTTATGTGCAAGGATGTTTTCCGAAGCCTTGTTTGCAGCAGCAAAAAACAAAAATAAAAAACAGCAGACAACTTAACTGGTCATGAGGCTGGTGTGCGGGAAACAGTATATCCACCCGTGGAGCACGATGCAGCCAGGAAAAGGCCTGAGTTAGACCTAGACGTGGGCCCTCGATCTGTGTTTAAGGGAGTGGCAAGGTGCACGTTCCACGTGTGCAGGGGAAATCCCTGCACTTGCGTAGCCGTTTGCATGTGTGCCCAAGTTCAAGTGAGGGAGGCACGGAAGGACACACTGCTGTTCCCTTGGGAGACCTCAGTGGGTGAGATGAAAAAGGGGGTTATCTTACCTTTATACACATCCGATTGTTTGACTTGTACCACAAGCGTGAATTAACTTACAATAGACTACCCATAACATTTTCTTTTCCTTTCTCTTCTTTTTTGAGATGGAGTTTCGCTCATGTTGCGCAGGCTAGAGTGCAGTGGCACGATCTCTGCTCACTGCAATCTCCACCTCCCAGGCTCAAGCAATTCCCCTGACTCAGCCTCCTAAGTAGCTGGGATTACAGGCGCCCACCACGATGACCCACACATTTTTTGTATTTTTAGTAGGGACGGGGTTTCACTATGTTGGCCAGGATGGTCTCGAACTTCTGACTTCGGGAGACCCACCCACCTCAGCCTGCCAAAGTGCTGGGATTATAGGTGTGAGCCACTATGCCCGCCTCCCATAAAGGTTTCTAAAAAGTCTTTTAAATCCCCCAAACTCTGCCAGAGTCCTCAAAGCAGAACAGGCAGCTCTCTGTTCCTTGTCCCCAACACTTCATGGGAGCTGTTAGCTTTTAGAAATAAACAGGGTGAGCTGTGCTGATGGCACGAGGAGACAGAACAACTGAACAGGAGCAAGTGGTTCAAGGTAAGGCAGCGATGAACCGGTAGGTGGAGGGGCCTGCTCCAGAGACCTGAGAACATTTTGGTCTGCCTTTACCTGTGGATAGCTGACATTAATACCGTTTGAACTCGAAAATCTGTGGCAGAGGAGCTTAACCTATTTCACAAAGGATTCTTGACTGCAGAATGTCTAGGGTGGGATGCAGACATGAGCACTTCTTTTTTAAAGACGTGGTCTTGCTCTGTTTCCCAGGCTGGGGTGCAGTGCTGTGATCATGGTTCCCTGCAGCCTCCATCTTCCAGGCTCAAGCAATCCTCACTCCTAAGCCTCCCAAGTAGCTGGGATTACAGGCATAAGCCTGGATGCCATGAGCATTTTTTAAACACCCCTAGATGATTACAGAGAGCAGCTGGGGTTGAGAACGTCCACTTTACTCTCATGACAGGACCCATCCCAGGATGCTTTTAGGCAAAGCTTTGATGGCCACACATTCAAGTCAGCTGGAGTTAGCAGGACTGTGTCTCCACTGCACGAAGCCAGGCACCCTTAGAAACCAAGTCCCGGGAGGAGCACAGATCCTGGAACTTGTGGTCAGGGGATGGGGACATTCTGCAGAGCCAGATGCCAGAGAACGAACGTTGCATTGCCCTCTGCACTGTATCAGCAGTTGGTACCCTCTTCCCAAGGGTCTGATGTGCAAGTAATTTCCTGCACATCGGTGCTTGGGAAAGAAAGACTGGATCGGCATGGGGACGGCTGGCAGAGAGGCACCAATCAGCTATTTTTCGTCTTCAAGAGAATAGCTCTGAGTTAGTTCCCCTGACCTCACAGCTTCCTCCAGAAGCCTGTCTGACCCCTCCTCACCACACCCCAAGGACTTACCCAGCAGAAGGGGCTGGCAGAGATGGCCTCTGGGCTCCTCCACCTGCTCTAATTCTTTGATTCAGATAAATGACATTTGTCACAGCCAGGTGTCCTGGGGCTGGGAACAGCCTTCGTTTTCATTTGAAATTGTAAAACACAGGCTGGGCGCAGTGGCTCACACCTGTAATCCAGGCACTTTGGGAGGCCAAGGCAGGTGGATCACCTGAGGTCAAGAGTTTGAGACCAGCCTTGCCAGCATGGTGAAACCCCATCTCTACTAAAAATATAAAAATTAGCCAGGCATGGTGGTGAGCGCCTGTACTCTCAGCCAGTAGGGAGGCTGACGTGGGATAATCGCTTGAACCTGGGAGGTAGAGGCTGCAGTGAGCTGAGATGGCACCACTGCACTCCAGTCTGGGAAACAGGGAGAGACTCAACTCTATCTCAATCAATCAATCAATCAATCATAAAATGTACGTAACAAAATTTACCATCTTAACTACTGTAGGGTGTGCCATTGTACAGTGTTAAGCACATTCACATCGTTTGTGCAATCAATCTCTAAAACTCCTTTCATCTTGCAAAACTGAGAATCTGTGCCTGTTAAAGAACATCTCCCCATTCCCCTCCTCCCCCTCAGCCCTGGCAACCACCATTCTCCTTTCTGTCGCTATGAATTTGACCATTTTAAGTACTTCATCTCAGTGGAATTATACTTTGTCTTTTTGTAACTGGCTCATTTCATTTAGCATGCTGTCCTCAAGGTCCATCCATGCTGTAGCATGAGTCAGAATTCCCTTCCTTTTTGAGGCTGCGTAATATTCCCTCGCATGGAGGGACTGTTTCACTTGTTCATTCTTCCGTCGATGAACACTGGGTTCTTTCCGTCTTTGGGCTATTGTGAATTATTCAGCCACGAACATGAGGATGAAAATATCTCTTTGAGTTTTTGCTTTCGCTTCCTTTGGGTACCTACCCAAAAGTGGAATGGGAGAATCACATGAATTAATTTAATCAATTAAATTCTCTAATTTTTTGAGGAACCACTGTTCTGTTTCTCGTAGCAGCTGTATCCGTTGGCATTCCCACCAATGGTGCACGAAGGTTCCAATTTCTCCACATTCTTGCCAGAATTTATTTTCTGGTTTTTTTTTTTTTTTTTTTTTTAATAGTCACCATCCTGACAGGTGGGAGATGATGGAACATTCTTGCCAAAGCTCTGTTCATGCAGCATCCCGGTGTGAGAGACACACAAGCAGATGTGGATCTGATGAGCTCACTCTGCCTCCTGCATCTGACCCTTCGAAGGCTCCTTGCCTTAAAACTACAGGGTTTAGGGTCCGGTGCGGTGGCTCACGCCTGTAATCCCAGCACTTTGGGAGGCCAAGGCGGGTGGATCACTTGAGGTCAGGAGTTTGAGACCAGCCCAATCAACACAGCAAAACCCCATCTCTACCAAAAAATAAAAAAAGTTAGCCAGGCATGGTAGTGCATGCCTGTAGTCCCAGCTACTCAGGAGGAGGAGGTGGGAGGTTTGCTTCTGCCCAGGAGGCAGAGGCTACATTGAGCTGAGATCGCACCACTGCACTCCAGCCTGGGCAACAGAGTGAGACTGTCTCAAAAAAAAAAAAAAGAACTACAGATTAGACCCCTTCAAATAGGCCACAGTCTTCCCTTTTCCAGGTGGTGCTTTCCACTCTGGCCCCATTCCAGATGCCCTCTCTAGAACAAGGAGCCCCCCATGCCCCACCTTGCCAGCCCCTCCCCTGCGCCCACCTCATGTTCACCCAGCACTTCCTTACTCTCCCTTTAGGTCTCAACTCAAATGTCCCTCACTCCAGGAAGCCCTCCCTGACCACTCAAGAGCAGGCCACAGCCCTTGCTATGCATTGTCTAACAACTGTCATGGGAAATTCAGTGCTACGTCCTGTGATGTCTGTCTTTCCAGATGGGATGTGAGCATCGTGAGGGAATATGGTGTCTCTTTTGCTCACTGTTATGTCCCAGTGCCTTTCACATTGTAGGTGCTCGTTGATTATCTTTTGAAAGAATAAGCAGACACACACACACACACACACACACACACACACACACACACACAGCAACCATGTGGTCAAGTTTAACTCAGCCTACGTATACAAACCTGGGCAGCCCTTTTCAAATGGGAAGAATCAAAATAACTATGACATGTGTCATATTAAAGGAAAAATTTCCAGCCCCAAGTCTCTTCTTTCTCTAGTAGGTAAAAATAACTCGTCTTTGCCATTTCCATCTTTGTAATGGAGCCAAGGAGCTCTCTAAGAAGAGAAAAACCTATGCTCCGTTGTTAGCAAAAAGGGTGGGGGTGGGGAAATCCAGCTCTTGCCAGGGTAGAGCGAGGTCCCTGCGAGAAGTTGGAGTGCCAGGGACAACCACCCAGCCATAGGAAGACCTGCTGGACCAGCTCGTGCAATCACGGAGATATTCTCCCCAAGTGCCTTACAAAGGAAGATAAAGGCATGGTAAAAAATACCTTCTATTTCCCCCCTAATTTGTAGTTTTCTGGTGTTAGCAAGGCTTATAAGACACATGCTCCCAATTAGCTGCTCCTCTTAATTTAAATGCTTCATAAATTATCTCCTGCGCGTGTGGATTATCACTTCATAATGCGAGTTAGCATTTAAATAAATAGCTGTGGTGTAGAAAATTAGAGAGGTTTACTTCTGAGGCGCTGGCATAATGAAGGAAAATACCATGGCAGCTGAACAGGGGCAGAGGGAGGAGGCGGGGGGACGTAGTGGCACATCCGTGCTTCCCAGAAAAGGGGAGTTATCTGCAAAGTCCATGCATCACTTATGGGTTTCAGCATTCTCTTTCAAAAAGGGTATGTCATTTGCCCACCTTTTTATTAACTTTTAATTTGGAAATAATTACAGACTCACAGAGGAGTCTCAATTACCCTGACCCCAGTGACACCGCCCATCCCGATGGTGACATCTTAAACAACTAATGAAATAGTGAAACCGGGAAATGGTTGACGGTCCGTCCACGGGCCTCATTCAGACTCTGCCAGTTCTCCATGATCTTTTAAAGAGGGGGCTTTTCGAAGCCAACTCTGTGTGCAGCAGTGACAATCACAACAGACACTGGGTCAGCGCTGACGTGCCAAGCCCAAGTGCCTCCAGCCAGTCTCTTGCCGAGTCCTTACAGCAGTGCCAGGAGGGAAGGGCCCTGGTCATCCCATTTCACAGATGAGGGAGCTGAGGCTCAACATGTTGTCCCTTAGTGGAGGCCCCCAGCTGATAAGCGATGAGGCGGGATGAGGACCCAGGCGGCAGTGATCCTCAGCCCCAGAGGCCACCGAGGTGGCAGTGACAGTGGTGGGAGGAGGAGGTGGAGTCCAGTTGATCTCACAGCCCAGTGTTCTCTCTGCTGGCATGTGTGGTGCTCCCTGGGCAGTAGGGTCCTGAAATCTAGATGCTTATTCTTCTTTTGAGAAAGAAATTTGGGCTGTTTCCCAAGCGAGTCCAATGCCTGGAGCATTTGCTGATTTGTGATGGACACAGCAGCGGGCCCACAGGAGAGCCATCGCGGACTGTGGGCACTTCCGCGTTCCTGTGTCCGCTTAAAAATTTGTTTAATGTGGCCAGGCACTGTGGCTCATTCCTGTAATCCCAGCACTTTGGGAGGCTGAGGTGGGTGGATCGTTTGAGACCAGGAGTTCGAGACCACCCTGGCCAACATGGTGAAATTCCATCTCTACTAAAAACACAAAAATTAGCCTACTCAGGAGGCTGAGGCACGGGAATCACTTGAATCCAGGAGGTGGAGGTTGCAATGAGCCAAGATCACATTACGGCACTCCAGCCTGGGGACAGAGAGGGACTCTATCTCAAAAAATTTTTTAATTATTTTATAAATGGATATGTTTATTTTTTTCCTTATGCTTGGAAAATAAAACATTTCTGTGGTTCCCGAAAAGAACGATGGGCCCAGGGCACTGTATCCCACTGCCAGATGGGTGAGTTGGCCTCACATGCAAGGCGTTTGATCCTGAGTCTCAGAGAAGCAGTTAGAGCAGTGTAATCGGTCAGGAGAACCACAGACCTCAGCAAATCCAGCCTTGGAAGCTGTGACCCAAAGCCCACTGGGAAGTGATGCTGAGTGAGAGGCAGAAGTTGGGAAGGTTCCACAGAATTATCTGGAGAAAGTGGCTATGAACCCAGCGCCCCAGAACTCCTTGGCAGGAACCCTAGAGCCCCAGAGTCATCTTGGGGCATCCTGCCTGCCCACAACTGTCTGGGTCCCAAACTGGGGTCCACCCACTTCTTCCTATTCCTTTATGGACCCTCTCCCACCCCCACCAACACACACCAAGTTAATGGCCACACCCTCAGGTCCTGGACAGACTTCTAAAGCCACTTCTCAGAGTTTCATGTTTCTTTCACTTTGGGATATGTTTACGTTGTGCTATAAACATAGTCAGGTAGGTTGGTGATCAGAGAGACTGGCCGGCCCCAGGTTATAGCTAACCTAGCTATTACAGGCTTTTTCTGTACTGGAGCATTGTGAGGGAGGGGGGTTGTTTATTTTATTTTGTTTTGTTTTGTTGAGACAGGGTCTCACTCTATTGCCACGCCGGAGTGCAGTGGTGCTGTCATGACTTGAAACCCTGGGTTCAAACTATCCTCCCACGTCAGCCTCTGGAATAGACAGGACTATAGGCGTGTGCCTGCCACCACACCTGGCTAATTTTTGTATATATATATATATTTTTGTAGGCATGGAATTTCACTGTGTTGCCCAGGCTAGTCTTGAACTCCTGGGCTCAAGCAATCTGCCTGCCTTGGCCTGACACAGTGCTTGGATCACAGATGCGAGCCTCTGCACCGGGCTTCACTGGGCATTTTTATTTGCTAAATCTGGCCGACTAGCTGGCAGCGCAGCACCTGTGCAGACCCGTGCAGACCCGTGCAGACCCGCCGGCCGCTCCCATGACTCCATCTCGTGACCGTGTGTTGCCTCCTTTTTCTTCTTCAGAAAACGTCAAGCTTTAGGGACCAGGAATTGTGTCTCCCACTTCAATATTCCCGGCACCAGGCACAGTCTCTGGCACACGTCTGACCCTGGATATCGTCTGTCAAATACATGTTGAGTGCTGGCACTCAGGGAGGTCTTCGTGAAGAGACCGGCCGGTCGTTTGGGAAGCGATTTGCAAGACTCTTTACTGTAGAATGCAAAAGGCTTTCTACAGTTAGCTGCATTGTGGCTAATCACGTGACTGTTTCCACAGTCTGCTCCGGCATAGCACAGTGCTAAGTGTGGTTATGGCGTGGGCAGGTGTGAACACAACCATAACAATCGTTGGCCAGGTGCATTGGCTCACACCTGTAATCCCAGTGCTTTAGAAGGCCAAGGTGGGAGGATCGATGGAGGCCAGGATTTTTTTTTTTTTGAGACGGAGTCTCGCTCTGTTACCAGGCTGGAGTGCAGTGGTGTGATCTTGGCTCACCGCAACCTCTGCCTCCCGGGTTCAAGTGATTCTCCTGCCTCAGCCTCCCGAGTAGCTGGGACTACAGGTGCACACCACCGTTCTCAGCTAATTTTTGTATTTTTAGTAGAGACAGGGCTTCACCATGTTGACCAGGATGGTTTCAATCTCTTGACCTCGTGATCCACCCACCATGGCCTCCCAAAGTGCTGGGATCACAGGTATGAGCCACTGCGCCGGGCCAAGGCCAGGATTTCAAAACCAACCTGGGCAGTATAGTGAGACCCTATCTCTACAAACAAAATTTAAAGATTAGCTGGGTGTGGTTACGGCACAGTGGTGCCTGTAGTCCCAGCTATGCAGGAGGCTGTGGTGGGAGAATCACTTGAGCCAAGGAGGTCAAGGCTACAGTGAGCCATGACCGCACCACTGCACTCCAGTGTGGGTGACAAAGTGAGATCCTGTCTCTGAAAAAAACAGACAAAAAACAATGGCTCTGATGAACTCAGTGTGTGCTGTGTGCTTGGCTCTGGGAAAGCATTTGTATTGAACCACATGAAATTGCTTGTTTTTCCATTTAGGGCCATGTCTTAGTCCGTTTCGTGTTGCTATAAATTAACACCTCAGGCAGGGAGACTGATAAAGAAAAGAGGCTTATTTGGCTCTGCAGGCTGTACGAGAAGCATGGCATCAGCATCTGCTCAGTTTCTGGTGAGAACCTCAGGCTGCTTTCACTCATAGCGGGAAGCAAAGGGGAGCCGAGGTGTGCAGGGATCTCTCTGTGAGGGAGTCAGCGGGTGGGGGAAAAAGTGCCAGGCTCTTTTTAACAACCAGCTTTCAAGAAACTAATAGAGTGAGAGCTTACTGACCCCTAAGGGTTGCATTAATCTATTCATGAGGTTCCTGCCCTGTCACCCAAACACCTCCAAAGTCATTCAGGATCAACTTTTTTTTTTTTTTTTTTTTGAGATGGAGTCTTGCTTTGTCGCCAGGCTGGAGTGCAGTGGCATGATCTCAGCTCATTGCAACCTCCGTCTCCCAGGTTCAAGCGGTTCTCCTGCCTCAGCCTCCAAAGTAGCTAGGACTACAGGCGCATGCCACCATGCCCAGCTAATTTTTATATTTTTAGTACAGACAGGGTTCACCAGTTGGCCAGGATGGTCTCAAACTCTTGACCTTGTGATCCGCCTGTCTCGGCTTCCCAGTGCTGGGATTACAGGTGTGAGCCACTGTGCCTGGCCTCAGGATCAACTTTCAACACGAGGCTTGGGGGAGCAACCATCCAAACCATAGCAACCCACAAAGTGAGCACTTTTGTGTGGCTGTTAGGCATTCCATCATCTGAGCCCAGACACACCCTCAGAGGTGGTTACTATTTGGCCTCTGTATTTTACAGCTGGGGAGACCGAGGCAAAGAACAGTGATGAAAATTGATCCAGATTGTCCTGATGATGAGTAACAGAGCTTGGATTTCAACCCGGGCAGTTGTAGTTCCCAAGCTTGGACACTGATTCCCTTCCAAACTGTGTACTCATCAAGATATCTTTCTGCCTGGGGAAGGGGTGGTTCCAGCCAAACCACATGTGTCAAAAACAGATGATCCCTAGTTTCGTCCCTGGAGCTTTCCCCAGCGCAGGCGAAGGGCAGCTCCTGGCCTCAACCAGAGCTGTCGTTCACCTTGAAGTTCTATTTTCTTTTTGTTTTTTTGAGACGGAGTTTCACTGTTGTCATCCAGACCGGAGTGCAATGGCACGATCTTGGCTCACTACAACCTCCCCTCCAAGGTTCAAATGATTCTCCTGCCTCAGCCTCCCAAGTAGCTGGGATTACAGGCATGCACCACCATGCCTGGCTAATTTTGTATTTTTAGTAGCAATGGGATTTCACCATGTTGGCCAGGCTGGTCTTGAACTCCTGATCTCAGGTGATCCACCTGCCTCGGCCTCCCGAAGTGCTAGGATTACAGGAGTGAGCCAACGCGCCCGGCCTGACGTTGGAGTTCTGAACACAATCTTCCCATTGATCACGTTGTGTCCTCTCCTCACAAACCCAAGAGTCTATTGCCAGCCCTGGTGGTGTAGTTGGGGTGCCCTGCAGGTGTCAAAAACTGTTTTATAGATTTTGGGTTTTTTCTTGTAAGGGTTTGCATTTAGAGAAAATCTAGCTTGATTAAAAACAAAGTTCATGTGTTTTCACATCTGTATCTTTTTGCTTTAATTAGAGAATACTTGTGGTCTGGTGGATGCTTTGCCCTGGAAAAGTGTGGTTTTCCAAGTCCCTGTACTGTTTGGCTTTCTGTTGGGCAATCATACACTTAAGGCCTTGGGACTTCATTCATTCATTCATTCATTCATTCACTCACTCGTTCACCCAAACACGTAATTATCAAAGTTCGACTCTGAACCCATTCATCCCAGGAAGAAGCATGACTCAAATGAAATGGGATAAACGTGAGGGGGTTGGCAGGACGTTGGGATGCGGCTGGTTCTCATCGCTCAAGTATGCAGGGATCAAAGGCCACCACTGGAATGTTCTAAAACCTTTGAAGCTGACAACAAAGGGATTTCTAAGAAAGTTCAGTCCTTAGGATGGGGGATGGTAATGCACAGATGGAGCTGCTAGGGGTTGGTGGCAGGGACACTCAGATCGGGTGGCGGTGGTAGAGAACGATTAGGGAATTACCGAGTTATTGATGAACAGGCACACAGGCCCAAAGGTTGAGATGAAGTCAGGCAAGACGGTGTGCGTGGCTTAGGGCAGGTTGTTTGGGGGTGTCAGTAGTGCCTGGGGAAGTTTTCTCTGAAATAGTCAAAACTGGATCTGACGGCTTATGTCTTTCCAACTGATCTACTAATCATATTTCTTCAAATTTTACATCCCTGACCCTTGTAAAAGGATTGCATTGAAGGCGTGTTTTAAGCTGCATTTTAATAAGTCAATAAGAAAGCTCAAAATTATTTAAAGCTTCTTAAAGAGGATTATATTTGATTTCTTGTGGGAATTCTGGGGTGTGGAAGAGAAAGAGGCTCAGGCCTTCTGAGGCTGTGTAACACGAAGGAAATGCATCATTTCAGACAAAAACTTTTAACTGTTTTCTTGTTCCAGTAGAGATGATTTAGGACAAGGAGACTTTCATTATCTGCTGGCGGCATTAACTGAGCCTGAGGTCTTTCGGGGAGAAGAAATTGCATTTTAAACTTTCCAGCAAATGTGAGGCCCTCCTTTACAGTTTATTCCCTAACCTTTAAAATGAGAGTTTTCTGATATTCTGAAAAGGGCAGTCGGATTCCCCAGGTGTCTGGAAGAGCCCAGCCTGGGTATCATGCATCTTGGGAAACAGACAAATCTGGGCCCGAGCAGATGTTGAATTCTTGCTTTCTGTGGCTGCATCCACCGCTAGGCCCCTTCGCTAAGGATGGTCTGCAGTTGGGAGCGTTACAGAACCCAGGCGGGCCCAGGCCACCGTCTCCCTGCTGAGGGCATGCAGGGGCGGGGAGGAAGCCCACTTTGGACTGAGCAGATGATCCTCTCTGAATTTCCTTAGTTTCTGCCAGTCTTGAGTGCCCCAGGCAAGGGAGAAATCCGCAGGTTAGGCAGGGAGAAGTGACTTGGTTAGGAGCAGAAAGAAGAAGGAGCCCACGTGACATCGGGCGGGCAGCTTTCTCTACATGCAATCATCTTTGAAGATATTTGGGTCTGAAGAGCTCAAACATCCTGCATTTGCCACAGAGACCCGAGCGTGGCTCTCCCAGTTCATATTCTTATCACTTCCACCTGGAGTGCAGAACCAGACTCCTGGGCATCCCCACTTCCTGCTTTCTTTTCCACTCCCTCCTGTGTCGACTACCAGCCCAGCTTTCCCAAACTGCAGTACTGATCATACACCATGGGCGTGGAACCACAATCATCCATGGCTCCCTATGACCTCTGAAAGAAGATAGCCCAGCACAGCCTGGCCCCACGACTCATCTTCCCTCTGGTCTGCTGGATCATTTGCTGCTGCCTGCATTTCTGTCCAGGCTTTTCTGCCATCTTGGCATGTGCTGTGAAATGCTGCGCCATAGCTCTGCATTCAGCATTCCAAGTCTTTCTCAAATGCCGCCTCTTCTGGGAGGTCTGCCCTGAGCCTGCCAGGCAGATGAGCTTGCTTCCCAGAGTTCTGGTGGCCTGTAAGACTTCCCTTGTGGTGCTCCTCTATGCCCAGCTGTAAGTGTCTATCCTCCGCTTGGTCCTGGGGTTGGATGCTTCCAGGAATGCCCTCAAAATTTACCATCAGAAAAGTCTAACTCAGCCCTCACTCACTGCATCCCATACCACACACTCTGAGAAACCTTCCCCCAGTGACCCACCCTCCTCCTGGGGGGCTGGATGGAGAGCTGCCTTCAGTCTCTGGGTCCCCAGAACGTTGCTTATGTCCCTCTTCAAGCTCCGATCTTCCATCTCCCCACGAGCTGTGATAAGGGGACACACGTGGTGTCCCTCCCAGCAGATGGGTGTGGCTCATCTAGATGCAGCGCTTGGCGCTGGGATGGTCCCCAAGACGTGCCCGCTAATGAGTGCTGTGCAGGGATGATGCCCTTCTGTGCTTGTCAGCGTGGAAGGCTGGAACACTGCTCTGTCGTGTTGCTGGAGGGTGTGGCAGATGGAGCAGCATCCCCCAGAGACCTGTCCGAGCCCTAATCCCTGGTACCTGCGAATGTGACCTTACATTCGCAGAGGTAGGGTCTTTGCAGAGGTCATCAAGCTAAGACTCTCAAGATGATACTGTACTGGATGTAGGGTAAGCCCTAAACCCAGTGACTGGCGTCCTGACAAGAGAAAGGGGAGGGAGATTTGAGGCACAGAGACGCACAGGGGAGAAGCCCACGTGGAAACGGAGGCAGAGATTGGAGCGATACAGCCACAAGCCAAGGAGCACCACAGCCGCCAGCAGCCGGGAGAGAGGCCTGGAACAGGTCCCCCCGGAGCCCCAGAAGGAACCACTGCTGCTAACACCTTCATTTCAGACGCCTGGCTTCGGAGCTGTGAGATTTTTGCTGCCTTCAGCCACCAAGCTGGTGGTGATTCGTTGCCGCAGACACAAGAAGCGGATACAGAGGCGGTGGTTTGGGGCCAGGAGGCACATGGCATGGTCAGGGCTTGCCAGCCACCGGTGCTGTGACGCCAACCTCCTCTGGACTTGGGGCTGCTGGAGCTGCAGGCAGCCTTGTACATCTACCTCCGTGTCTCGTGCCAGGCTGGTTGGTTTCTCTGTGTGCCCGGATGCTCAGAAGGCTGCAAGGCACCCACTGGGGGGCCAGCATGAGGGGCACCCAGCTGGTTTCTGAGCTCTGCCTCTGGCGATTAGCAAGGTGACCCTGGGCACACGTCACCTCTCTGACTAATCTGTAAACCTGGCTCAAGAGTCGACCTGCTTCACAGGTCACGACGACAAGCCTTCTGTTCATTCATTCAGCAAAGATGCATTGAGCACTTACTACGTGCCAAGAACTACTCCAGGCCCCGGAGACAGAGCAGTAAGCAAACCAGCCACCAGTCCCCATCCCACAGAGCTCGTTTTAGGGAGAAGAGAAAGATGATGACCCAAATCCATCAGTAGAATATGTAATGAGTCGATGATCCGTGCTGCAAAGACACACAAAGCCAGGCAGGGTGCAGTTCCAAGTGGGAGGTCGGGTCTGGAAGGGTGAGGGGTCAGCAGGGGTCAAGCACTTAGTCCTGGGCAAGGCATTGGGCACATAGTAATTGCTCAGCACACATGAGCTGTCTGAGCCCCAGGCCGGGAGCCTATTCATTTCTCTCCATAGGATGCTCTTGCTTTCTCTTGCCCTGCTTTGGGTTCTGGTGCCGCCTCCTGGCTCCCTTTCTTGAGCATCTGAAAGCCAAGGCAGGTGTCTGGGGGTGAGTAGGGAGCTGGGCCAAACTCTGATGGAGACATGGAGGGCTGTGGGCTCAGGCGGGCAGCCTGGGAGTCCAGACCCTCTGAGTCTTGACCAGCATTCGCGAGGGAGAAGCCACCGAGACGGCCAAGCTGGGGGCAGCGGGGCTCTGCCACAGCCCCCTGCTCTGTCAGGCATTCCACTTGCTTTTATTTAGAAGATGAGAAAGTCCAAATGTTTGTAATTTCTTTGAAAACTAAGGAGATTATGGAGTCAGTATGATGGAATGTTGTTTCCTTCTCGTCTACCCAGCCTAACCAGGGGAGATGGTTTGTCTCTGTCCCCACCCAAATCTCATGTGGAATTGTAATCCCCACATGTTGGAGGTGGGGCCTGCTGGGAGGTGGCTGGCTCATGGGGGTGGTTTCTAGGTTTAGCAGCAGCCCCCTAGTGCGGTCTCGTGACACAGTTCTCACGCGAGCTGATGAGATCTGATGGTTATAAAGTGTGTGGCAGTGCCCCGCTCTCTCTCTCCTTCTCTCTCTCCCATTCCCTCATCACGAGAGGACTTGCCTTGCCTCGTTTTCACCTTCTTCATGATGGTAAGTTTCCTGAGGCCTTCCCAACTATGTGGAACTGTGAGTCAGTTAAACTCCTCCTCTTATGCATGACCTAGTCTCAGGTCATTCTGTATAGCAGTGTGAGAACGGACAAATATGCGAGGTCTTACAATCCTGTCACTTCCACTGGGGGTGACTGGGAAGAGAGGCTCGGCCAAAGTGCAGGAAAGGGTTAACTCAGCAGGCCTGGGATGTCCACACCCTGCACATTCCAAAGAAAGTTCTGGCCCTGGCCAGCTTCTGGGAGGTACGCCTCTAACTCTAAGCCCTTGGAATGTCTTGCTGAAGAAGGTCTTTATTTGTCTGGGGGTCTTTGGCCAAGCCAGTGGGTCCATGCTAACAGTGTGATTTAGGATGGGTGCCTTGTACCACACAGTATCATCTCAGCCTTTGGAGGGGCTGGAGAGGCAGGTCAACCACACGGGTGTTGACCAACTCCCAGGCAAAGCCCCAGACTCCAAGGCTCCAGTCAGCTTCCCCGATTGCCAGTACTTTTGCACATGGTCTCATGTCATTACTGGGAGAAGTCACTGCTGTTCCGGGAGGACAACTGGAAGCTCCATGCCTGGTGTGTCCTGGTCCCTGCCCCATGCGCCTCTTCCGTTTGCTGATTTTAGCCTGTAGCTTTTTACTATATAAACCATAACCGTGAGTACAGTGGCTTTTCTGAGTTCTGCGGGTCCTTCTGGCAAATTACTGAAGCTTAGGGTGGTCTTGGGGCGTCCTGAATGGCAGCCAAGCCTCAGCCTCTGCTTACCCTGCATGAGGTTCGCAGGTGAAGGCGCTGCGCCGGTTTACCCCCATTCTGCTGTCAGTGCCAGTGGCTCCGGGTGTGCATTCAACCCTCAAGACTTCAGAGGCTGCACTCACAGAGAACGGAAGCAGGTTTCTCTAATAACCAACATCGCCCCCCTTGGCTTTTATTACTTTGGGTAAAATAAAATTTGCTCCCAAACAAGCAAAAGCTCCCTGACAGCCCTGTCGGCTCGAGGTGTCCTATTTGAAAAGATATGAGAGGCCAGGGACAAAAAACACGAGGCTCCTCCAAGGCAGATGGGGCCCGGCGTGGGCTGGAGGTGACGAGGAGGGGACTCGGAATCTAATGAAGAAGAGAGGGCTGGGCGCGGAGACGCTCATCTCAGCCTAGCCCTTTAAAACCAAAATGATGGAGTTCATTTGCATTTAGATCTCCTTGGCTCCCACTTTTCATCTAAAGACAAATCCTCACAAAAGGCTGCTTAATTAGACCAAATTAGATTTCCACCCTGCAGCTTGTCATTCATTACAAAATGCTGTTCTTTTTCTATTTTGGTAATTATAGGCTGGTCTATAACCAGTTTGTAAGCATTCACTCCAGCCACTGAGTATGACTAGCATTCCTGATTTTGTGCAGAGAGGAGGAAAATTATTCAGTTGCACCAAATCTGTCTATTTTATAAGTTGGATCAAGACCATCACTGGAGTCTTTTACAATAATGGGTATTCTCACCCCTAATTCTTTAATGATTAATTGTAGGAGCAGCACAGGGCTCGGTAATTTTCAAGACTAAAAGCTAAGTACAAATAGATTTTCACATGTAGCAATTATGCCGCGTATTCAGAATCTTTACCTTGGTGATGCAACCCTATTGCATCTAAGAAGTCACCCATTAAGGCGTTTATAGCAGAAGCCCTCATGCTGGGCTCACAGTGCCTAGCCATCTTTTGCCCCGAGCACCCTCAGGGAGCTCAGACCTTTCCCCCCAGAGTTCATCCCATCCTCCCAACCACAGAGCCACAGCGTTTCCAATTTTCAGTTGCAGACACGGACACAGGTGGGTGGGTGCACTGGGGAGGGCCTCGGGGGGCTGGGCGTGGTTTGGTTGAGCCAAGGTCCTCCTCGTGGCATTCTCAGATACTCTCCATTCATGGAACCTGCCGCAGGGCAGCCTCGAGAGGAGCTCACCCACATCCCGCGATGCTTCTCTGAGTGGCTGGAGGGATGTGCTGCAGAGCCGTGGCCTGAGCTCCCTCCAAGGACGGCCTGGTTGGCTTTGCTTAGGGCATTCTAGTTGAAAGCACGTGGGCAGGGGGGCCGAGCTGGCTGCTGGGGACGGATGCTGCTGACGGAGGTAGGACACGTAGCGTCAACTCCCTCTGATGATAGTGGCCACACTTTCCTACTGCAGATATTTAGGATGGCCTACTATGTGAGGAGCAGTGAATAGTCTCATCTGACACCAAGCCTATGAATGGGGTGGTATCCAGAGACAGGCTCAAGGGTGAGGTCCTTGCTCACAGTGACACAGCAGCTAACACGCAGGAGAGTGGCAGTGGGACCCAGGTGAGGCTGGCCCTGAGCTCTCCGCTATGTTCCTCTGCCTCCCTCAGCAAGAGAAGCAGATGATGCGGATCTGGACAACACGGATAGAGACGTGCTCCAGAAAGGAAATGGCAGAGCTGGGTGGAGGGACCCTGGAAATCAACCAGCTCCGCCTCCTCATTTTGCAGATGGGACCACTGAGGCCAGAGAAGAGCAGACGGGGCCTCCTCAGCTGCTCTCCTGGACCGCCTTCCCCAGGAGCCACCAGACTCCCTCTTGCTCCTGGTCCCTGCCCACCTGCCAAAGTCACA
Organism: Sapajus apella; assembly: GCF_009761245.1. Lineage (NCBI taxonomy): Eukaryota > Metazoa > Chordata > Mammalia > Primates > Cebidae > Sapajus > Sapajus apella. The sequence goes on from NW_022437037.1 coordinate 7,136,480, forward strand.
AGGTGGGAAACTGCTCAGTTCTGCTGCCCACCCACCCTGCTCTGGATCCAGAGACCCCAACCCTGTGGGGTCAACAGCAGGGCAGGACAGGGCTTTCCCACTGTTTGCCCTCATAGCTCAACTCTCTGGAGAATTTGAGGACAGATTCCAGACCCTGTCCTGGAAGACCTGCCCTCGATGGCCCAGGCCTGGGTAGAGTGAGCTTCCATAGCAGGGCCTGTGCCCTACCCCTTGGTGCCCAGTCACATAAGCATCCCAGAGAGTGTGCTGAAGACCTACTGTGTGCCAGGCACGGGGACGCCACCGCAAATGAGACAGGTCTTCCCTGTGCCCACACAGCTGGCCTGCCAAGGAGTGAGACGCGGTCGAAACCACCATTTGAATGATTCATTCATCTCAAGGCCCCTGTAGCTGGGGCTTCTCATGGAGGATAGAGAGTCTGGGGGCTTCTCCAACGAGGTGACATTTCAGTTAAAGTTAGGGGACCCAGGAGCCAATGAGGAAAGGAGGTGTCTGAGCATGGACTTCATACGGGAAGGGGCCTGAATGTTCCAGGAGCTGAAAGAAAGCCCAAGGCAGGAAGTGGACAGTGAGCAACACGGCGTAAGACGAGGCCAAGCCTGGGAGCAGGGTGTCCTCTTTGTGGTCCAAGGTCCCCTGTTATAGAAACAAGCCACAGACATCCCCCATGTATCCACCTCTTCCCAGCGGGCTGAGACCTGTGAGCTGGAAAGTGCACTAGCACCAAACACATTTCCACACATCCAATTGTTTAAAAAAATCTCCAACAAGCAGAGTTTTAGCCATTTAGAGCCCACCTGCTTTGCACACCCTGCAAAGCTACACCTGGATCTGCCTGCCTTGGATACGACAGAGCCTGGTGACTGTAAGACCCCAAGGTGCTGCTGCTGCCCTTGCGAGCTCTCTGGGCCCAAGACTCCCTGCCATGCTGCTAGATGCTTCGGCCCTGTCTCCCCCAGAACAGCCTTGCCCTCCTCCTTCCTGGGTGGTGGCCCCTCACTGTCACCTCTGGGCAGGCTCAGACATCCCTCCTCGGGGACCTCCCCTCTCCTGAAACCCCGCCCCAGCCCTGCCCACTACAGCTTGTGTGCTCCTACGCTTCCCCCTCGACTAGTCCCCTAATCCTTGAACTCACTCCTTACACTCCTCCCTCCCCAGCCAGATTCTCATCCATCTTTGTGTGCACGAGGTACTGAGCACAGTGGCTTGCACCCCGTCGGTGGCCTGCTGCCTCCCCTCCTGCTAGAGGAGGAGAAGCATTGCTGCAGAGGTCTCTGCATCATCTGCCTTAGGAAATGTCAACCCAGAACCAATCATAAAGCAACCCCAGAGACTGCCAAGAGGAGGGGGTGGGAGGACCCTGTCCTCCAGCATCCCAGCTCCTTGCTGAAATCAAGAAGCACCGCTTCCTCTCCCAGCCGACCCCAGCCTTATTAACAGGCTTCGTTTTGGAGCCACCTCCTCCGCCTCTGCTGCCTGCTATGCTAACAGGTCAGCTGCCATTTTGTGTTAAACTCCTTCTTATTTATTACAATACCACTTTTTATTGACATGGAAATAAAACTTACAATCAATAAGATATTATGAAATATACATCAAAACAAAAGTCACTGGAGCGGGCGTTTTCATCTGTTCTCAGGAAGGAACAAGGGTTTACGGTGGGGGGGGTGGAACACTGAACATTTTTCTTCCCTATTACATGATGTGATTTTCAATGAATCTATAAAGAAAATGAAAACATAAATAGAGTAACCAAACAGAATGATCCCTGCAGCTGTCAAAACTTAAAACAGTTCAGGTTTCCTTTGATTTCTGTTTTAAGTTTTGAAAAGTACATAGATCATTCTCTGCTTTTTCCTTTTCTCTCTTTCTTTCTTTCTTTCTTTTTTTCTCTTTTCATTGGAAGCCTTTTTCTTAACTCTGCTCATTCAGGGTCTGCTAGCTTTGACCCCTGGCAGCTAAACTGACCGAATGATCAAGTGGACTCAGCTTTATTTCTGAGGCCGCCGGCCCTGCCTCGGTGGGAGCCTCTTATTCTGTTTATGAGTCCTCAGTGGTGCAGAAAGTTATCCCTTCCCTTGCTGACACCACATCAAAGGAGGCTCACAGGTGTTTCTTCCTTCTGCTAAAAAAGTGTCACCCTGGAGAAAAGGGGGAAAAGAGGGGCCCCTCCCGGCTTCTGCACACACACTGCGTGCTGGACACCCACGGCCCTTCACCTCTGTGGCCTTATCTAAATCTTGTCATTAAACCATGGGGTGAGGACAGTTTTCGCTGTTTAATGAGTGATGGGAAACTGAGACTCCAAGAGGTCAAGTAACTTGCTCAAAGTCACACAGCACAGAAGGATCAGGGTCCCATTCCAATCCTGGCTGTTGACATCAGGTGGGCGCTGGTGAGGGCTGCCAAGGCAGCCTAGTTGGACTCTCATTTCTTTTCTTAAGAATACACCCTTCCCAAGAGGCCTGACTTGGAGACCTCCATACATAAAGCATATCCTGAGGGGGGCCGCCCAGCTGGCTCAGGACAAGGGGCGTTGAGCCCCTGAGCACCTCTGACCCACGAGGGGTTGGGAGCCCCTGCAGCAGCCACCCGTCTTCTCCCGTGTCCTTGGTGTGGATGAGGCTAATGCGGACTGATACCTGGGTCTCCAGACACCCAGTCCAGTGCGCTCCTTCTCCCCCCGCCCCGCAGCCTTTCAACAGTGAGGCCACGACTGGCGAAGGGGGCCGGACCGTGAAATGGGCTCCATCCAGTTTCATGGTTTCAGACACGCTCCCCCAGCTCCCACCACACCGACTGTCAGAATAGCGAGACTCAGATGGGAAACTGCCTTCACTAATCCATCCGGCCCTAAGCCCAGCCCCCATGCCCACCTCAGCACAGTCTCAGAAGGGAGCACGGTCTCCTCAGGACTGAGCCATGTTTTCTTTTCTTTTCTTTTTTTGAGACAGAGTCTCACTCTGTCACCAGGCACCAGGCTGGAGTGCAGTGGCATGATCTCGGCTCCCCGCAACCTCCACCTCCCGGGTTCAAGCAATTCTGCCTCAGCCTCCCAAGTAGCTGGGACTACAGGCGCACACCATCACGCCCAGCTAATTTTTTTGCATTTTTAGTAAAGATGGGGTTTCACCATGTTGGCCAGCATGATCTCGATCTCTTGACCTTGTGATCTGCCCACCTCAGCCTCTCAAAGTGCTGGGATTACAGGCGTGAGCCACTGCGCCCGGCCTGAGCCACGTTTTCAGAGCACCTTGTCCTACTGTGAGAGCCGTCACTTTGTCTGCTCGTCTTTCCTCTCCCGTCCTCCCATCCTTAGGAGAGAAAGAGTTTCCTAAATTGCTTGATGGGAACCGTGGGATCTCCTTCCTTTGGAGGTGTTAATTTGTCTTTTTTTTTGTTTTTTTGAGACAGAGTCTCACTCTGTCGCCCAGGCTGGAGCGCAGTGGTGCGATCTCACTGCAACCTGTACCTCCTGGGTTCAAGAGACTCTCCTGCCTCAGGTTCCTGAGTAGCTGGGATTACAGACACCTGCCACCACACCCAGCTAAATTTTTTGCATTTTTAGTAGAGACGGGGTTTCTCCATGTTGGCCAGGCTGGTTTCCAAACTCCTGACCTCAAGTGATCTGCCCGCCTCGGCCTCCCAAAGTGCTGGGATTACAGGTGCCTGCCATCACACGTGGCTAATTGTTTTTAGTAGAGACCGGGTTTTTCTGTGTTGGCCAGTCTGGTCTCAAAGTCCTGACCTCAAGTGATCTGCCTACCTTGGCCTCCCAAAGTGCTGGGATTATAGGCATGAGCCACCACACCCGGCCTAACTTTTCTTTTTCTTGAGATGAAATTCACATAAAATTAACCATCAGCCATTTTCAAGTGTGCAGTTCAGTGGCGTTGACTATATTCACAATGTTGCACAACCATCATCCCTCTCTAGTTCCAAGATATTTCATCACCTCAAAAGGAAACTCCATCCCTGAGAGCAGTCGCTTCCCCTTCCCTCCCTCCAGCTGCAGGCAACCACCAATCTGCTTTCTGTCTCTTTGGATTGACCTGTTTGGACATTTGAAATGGGCTCACACACGTGGCCTTTTGTGCCTGTCTGGATCCTTTTCCCTGGCATAATGCTTCCAGGATCCATCCACATTGCAGCACGGATCAGTGCTTCATTCCCGGTTACAGCTGAATACCGTTCCGTTGTGCCACGCTTTGTTTATTCATTCGTGAGGACACTGTGTGCTTTCCACCTGTTGGCTATTGAGAATAACTCTGCTACGAATATGCAGGTACATGTGTTTGAATGCCTGTTTTCTTTTTTAAAAAATTTCTGTGGGTACATAGTAGGCGTATATATGAACACCTGTTTTCAATTCCTTTGGTACATGACTAGAAGTTGCATTGCTGAGTCACATAGGGTAATCTCATCATTAACTTTTTTTGTTTGTCTTTTTGAGACCAAGTCTTGCTCATCTAGGCTGCAGTGCAGTAGAACCATCTGGGCTCACAGCAACCTCTGCCTCCCCGGTTCAAGCAATTCTCCTGCCTCTGCCTCCCCCATAGCTGGGACTACAAGCACGTGCCACCACGCCCGGCTAATTTTTGCGTTTTTAGTAGAGAACGGGGTTTCACCATGTTGGCCAGGCTGGTCTCGAACTGAGAGCCAACTGCGCCTGATCCTCATCTTTGACTTTTTGAGGACTCCTCAAACAGATGTGTTAATTTTATAACTAGTTCTCTATTCATACAAATGGAGATGGAGCTGCCGATAATTCAAAATAGCGAGTCCAACAGGAGCCACTACTGATATGACTACTTTTTATTAAGAAGTTTCCAGGCCCTCTGCTGAGAACTTTGCCTACACTGAGAAATGCTCTGCCGCCCTCCGAGCTGGGGGCTCTCATGATACCTATTTTCTAGGTAAGGAAACTGAGACTTGGAGGTTAAGCTTTAGAACTTGCTCAAGGTCACGCAGAGTTGAGAAAGCCAGAGTTCCACTTCGGGTGGCTTGGCCCCCCAAGCTCATGCTCTTAATCACTAAACTGTCATGTCCCGATCATGTGCCAAATGGTTTCTGTTTGGATTGCAACGTGACAGGGTAGAGGCTGGCAGCGACAGATCTCTGCTCCTAATTATGCCAGGTTCAGACTGTTATGAAAATGAGTTTGCCTTCCTTGAGCACGCCCCAGCTGTGAGCAGTGGGAGCTGGCCGGCGGGTGACTGGAATGAAACCCCACGCAGTGGATAACCCACCAAACAGATAAGTGACACTTGACTGCAAACTATGACGCTGAGTGATTGCACACCATTGGGGCGGTGAGCTTTAACCCTCTGTTCCTTCAGAAAACATCCTGTTGTCCCCATAACAGCTCCCATTTATTGGGCACTTACACCTTGTCCACCACAGTGCAGAGATCATCTGACCACATACCAAGGAAGGGGTATTGTTTTTCCATTTTACAGACGAGGAATCCTGGGCCCAGGTAGTTTGAGTAAACAGGTGCAGAGCATACAGGTGTCATTCACCAAGCTGGCGTCAGTCCAGGTGTTGGGATTTGAGAACACACACTGCTTCTCAATCAGAGGCCTCATTGCTTTTAGGGACCTCAGATTTTGTCCAGGGGGGAAAAGTTTCAGGGAGTTGCTTCCCCAAGGCAATGAGCTGCCTCCTGTGAGTGACACGGATCTGTTCATAACCTCAGATGATACCTAGCCAGTTTTTATTGCTCTTTAAAAAAATATATCCAATCAAGGTATTAGTTCCTTCCAACCTCTCACATTTGCCTTTTGTCAAAACGCTATGCGTTTCCCCCTCATTCCCCTAAACCTGCTGTTGAGTTACCAGCCCCCAGAGGCTGCGGGCTCTGAGCGGATGCATCCCCGCACCGAGTGTAATCAAACATCAAGCTAAGTAGCAAATAAATCTCTCGATCTCATAAGCTGCACAGCGAGATCATGTAAATGCAAATGAAGGACCTGATTTCAAGCTGTCTAGGGGGAGGGGAGGGAACGCTGGGGCCCTGTCACCGTGACCGCCTCACATGGCAAGGGCCATACATCAGCCTCCAGAACAGAGCAGGCAGCGGGAAGGGAGGCCGGGCTGCCCGGGAAAGCCAGGACCAGGCAGGCAAGAGCGCAGGCAGCCTGAGTCCGTGGGAACCAGACAGGGCTGGACGGGGTGGCGGGGTAGGCATGAGAACACCTGGAGGGGCTTCCCAAGGTCCGCGGCTCTTTTTGGACCTGAGCTGGGAGCTGTTTTAACAATAAGACGGCAGTAACAGAAGCCATCATTTACTGAGCCGCCTCCTAGTGCCATGAAACACTCTACAACCTCAGGAGGTTTTGCAGGTGAAGAAAGAGAAGACCAGACAAAGCAAGGGACTTGCCCAAGGTCACACAGGAAGTGGCACAGCTGGGAGTCCAACTCAGCTCCGAGTGAATCAGCATGCCAGCTCCCTAATTCTCCTCCATGACCCCCTGCCCCTCAGCCAGCAGCCCACATTACAAACCCAAGCAGAATTGCAACGACACAGAAGACTTTCTCATAGATAAAATAGAAACATATAACTTAACTCTGTTGGGTGACTTTTTAAATTATAAAAGTAAAACCTCAATACGAAAAGAAGCGTCCCCATCTCTAACCACACACATCACAGTTACAGGGCTGGGTTTCCTTCCAGTATTTTTTCCAATGCATTTTTTTTTTAATGTGGTTGTAACAGTAGTCTATGTAGAATTTTGAATCCGGCTGTGTTTTTTTTTTTTTTTTTTCATTTGATTTTATTTTATACGTCTTTGATCACACATGGATGTGGTCTTCTCATGCGTGGCTTTTTCGTATCATTATGCAATGTTCAACTGACACTCACACAATGCACGGGGTTCAAAGCACTGGGCTTCTGAGAGGATGCCTGAGCGCTTTGATGCATAATGCACCTTATTTTACATGATTGTTTATCTGAGGTTCTCATTACGGAAATAAATAAATATCCTCTATGCTAATAATGGTCACAATTTGCATTTATATTGTGCTTTTCATTCGAGGATCTTAAGTTGTTTTACAATAATGAACTACCCCTCCATGAGCACAATGGTATGTGTGTGCATATGTATGCATGCGTGTAGCGATAGACAGATATTTATTTAATAACTACCTGGCAATGGGATTTCACGTAACTGCGCTTTAACAGAATGCAGGAGAGGGAGTGGAGGCTTTTCAACTGTTGAACAAACATTCATTTAGTTTAGACGCAGGGCTGGAGGGTTAATGAGCTACACTATATGTGGTTGGCAGGAAGTGCGAGTGATTGATTCCTTTGAGGGCCTTGCTCGTGTTGGAATGAACGTCTTTGGTGGGTCTGAAACTCAGGTATCGAACTCCCTGGCAGAAAACCTGCCTCTTTGGAAGTGACCACTGGCCCATTTGTCTGGACGAAGATCTGGTTCAAGGCTGTCTCGGCAACAAAGCCAGCTGGCTTCCCCAATTTTCACCTCTTCATTTCTCATTTCTTATGTCTGAATTTTTAAGATATCTCTTGTAAAACCCACAAGACCTTTAAAGAGTTGCGCCTAAGTTTTGCAATAAGAAATGAGGGCTAGGTAAGGAAAAAAATAAGTAGATTGGGTGGGAAATGGTTAGACTTGAGTTGCAAGGCTGGGTCACTTTGTTTTGAAGACGTTGTGCCATGCAGATGGGCTTTGGTGAAGCTCCGGGTCTGGAGACCTTTGTTCCTGGATCCCAGGTCGCTTCTGATCAAAGCAACAACCTGTGGGAAACACTACCTGCACCTGCCTCTGGCTAGCCCCAGTAGTTCTCACGGCGACAGGCGGCTCCGAGGGGGCTTCCAGGACCCAAGGCTGCCTGCCCGGCTTGGTTCCCGGCGTGAGTTTCCAGGGCCTGGTCCTCCATGATGGGGAGTGGAGGGAGCTGATATTGCAAGCGGAGCCCAGAGAATCCCAGGACCCCCTGGGACGGGAAGAGAGATGGTTTTAATTAGAGCCGAGAGATGGGAAATAAGGCAGAGAGGGATGACATCTTAATTAGGTTTAATGAAGCTGTCTGCTGATGGGGACAGCTGTCACCCAGAGCTGTATTCCAGCCAAGCCACTTTGTGACGGAGGAAAGTCGCAAAAAGGCAGTTTGAAGGCAGCTGAGGTGGGCGGCGTGGTCAGACTCAGAGCTGGGATTTTTCTCCATTTGCCTCTTAATTCCAACACCTCATTGACAAAGGATTCCAGCTAGTGGGCCATATTAAAAAAGCTTCCAACATTTCAAAATTCCCCATTGTGCAAAAACTAAGGTGTGCCTCTTAAAAGACCTTGTGGATTTTGCATGAGATGTCTTAAAAATTCAGACATCAGAAATGAGAAGTGCAAGGATTTTGAGGGCTGAAAGGGGTCTCTTCCCTTTTTGAGCCTTGACTCATTGCTTGTCCAGTGGGGATACCATGGCCTCCCTTATAGAGTTTTGTGCGAATTGGGGGGTTGCTGGAGTTAAGCACAGGGGTGTGACGTCCAGGAGACGTGAGTTTAAGCCCAGCTTTTCTATCGACTACCCGGGTGCTGTTGGACAAGTGTGAATCTCTTTAAGCTTCAGTTTTCCCATCTGTAAAATGGGAAAACCTCCTTGACAGTGAAGTTGGCAGAGTTCACGGAGAAGCACAAATACTCTTAGCACTTGCTCAGCACATAGTAAGTGCTCAATAAAGAGGGCACAGGACATCCTGTGAGCTTGCACGGAGGAGGTGCACAATGCGTGTTGATTCTCTTCCTTGTTTCTTTCTTCACTGCATGGTAGTTCTAAGGGATCCCTGTGCAGGGAGGGTGATCTCGGCCTCCACATGGCCCAATAGCCAGGCCACACCGGCTGTCCCAGGACCTTTGCACATTCCAGCCTGCGACCTGTCTAGGAGACCCTTTTTGCCTCTGCAAATGGCCACCTCCCATCCTGGCCTGGGCTGGTGGGGCAGGCTGATGAGGCCTGGGGTGGCTGATCAGAGCAGAGATTTGGGACTGAGTCTCATCAGTTTCACAGATGTTGGAGTGAGGTTGCCATGTGTCCTCGTGTGTTTGTGCTGCTGTAACAAAATACCTGAGATGTGGCAATATAGAAAGATTAGACGTTTGTTTCTCACTGTTCTAGGGCTGGGAGTTCGAGATCAAGGCGCCAGTGGTTTCTGTGTCTGGTGAGGGCCGAGGCTTTGCTTCCAAGATGGTGCCTTGTTGCTTATCCCCCAGGATAGGAACGAATTCTGTGTCCTCACGTGGCAGATGCACGGAAGGGGATAGAAAGGGCAAACTCCTTCCACCAAGGCCCCCCCTTTTTTTTTCTGAAGTGGAGTCTTACTCTGCCACCAGGCTGGAGTGCAGTGGCACGATCTTAGTTCACTGCAAACTCTGCCTCCCGGGTTCAAGAGATTCCCCCTGCCTCAGCCTCCCAAGCAGCTGAGACTACAGGTGTGTGCCACCACGCCCAGCTAATTTTTTGTATTTCAGTAGAGACAGGATTTCACCACGTTGGCCAGGATGGTCTTGATCTTCTGACCTCGTGATCCACCTGCCTCAGCCTCCCAAACGGCTGGGATTACAGGCATGAGCCACCGCACCAGGCCCATCAAGGTCTTTTATAAGGGCACCGATTCTCCCATAAGTGCAGCGCCCTCGTGACTCAGCCACCCCCTAAAGGCCACACCTCCGAATACTGTCGCATTGAAATTAAGTTTCAGCATGAGTTTGGAAGGGATAAAAACATTCAGACCATAGCGCCGTGGAAAAGCAGGTGGCCGTCAAACCTCAGGTGCATTTCGATGGCAGCTGAACTCAGATGTCAGTCACAACCTGCTTGCCCATGTCTTAAAGTTTGGGCCCAGGAGCTCCTCTGAGTGCCTCCCTGTAGGTCCTCAGGGCTTCACACGGCCCCCTGAGGTGCCCAGAGACCCACGCCCCTCTGTCAGGCAGCTTTTCTCTGTAGGCCTCTAGAAGGCCCCAGTGGACAAGCGGGGGAAGGAGGCCAAGGGTCAGCGCGGGGCTCTCCCCCCTCCGGCTCTATGGCACTCCCTGCTCTAAGCCCCCTTGGCTCTCTTGCCCTTCCCGACTCCCCTTCCCCCAACCAGTCAAGACAGCTGTCCTGGGTCCCGGTCCCTTTATTCCTGAGCAGCAGCTCCTCCATCATTTTGTTCAACATTGTTATAATGTTGATGAGAAAAGAAATCAATGTCCAGCCGGGGCCGTCTGCATGGCGTCTGCATGCTCTCCCCACGTCTGGGTGGGTTTTCTCCAGGCATTTTCTCCAGGCACGCTGGTTCCCCACATCCCAGAGATGTGCACATTAGGTGAACTGGTGTGTCGAATGGTCCCAGTGTGAGTAAGCATGTGTGTGTGTGTGTGTGTGTGTGTCCTGTGATGGGATGGATGGGTGTGTGTGTGTGCCCTGTGATGGGATGGATGGGTGTGTGTGTGTGCTCTGTGATTGGATGGATGTGTGTGTGTGTGTGTGTGTCCTGTGATGGGATGGATGTGTGTGTGTGTGTGTGTCCTGTGATGGGATGGATGTGTGTGTGTGTCCTGTGATGGGATGGATG
>NW_022437037.1:7147476-7210212 GCF_009761245.1 Sapajus apella
CCCTGTGATGGGATGGATAGGTGTGTGTGTGTGTGCCCTGTGATGGGATGGAGAGGTGTTTGTGTGCCCTGTGATGGGATGGAGAGGTGTGTGTGTGTGCACCCTGTGATGGGATGGAGAGGTGTGTGTGTGTGTGCCCTGTGATGGGATGGCGCCCTGTCCAGGGTCGGTGCCTGCCTGGTGCCCTGAGCTATTGGAACAGGTTCCCGCCACTCACACTCTGCACTGAAATATGTGGGTTGGAAAAATGAATGAATCAATGAATGAATGAATGAGTACAAAGTACTAAAAATCTGTGGCCAGGCACTGTGGCTCACACCTATAATCCCAGTACTTTGGGAGGCCGAGGCAGGTGGACCACCTGAGATCAGAAGCTCAAGACCAGCCTGGCCAACATGGTGAAACACCATCTCTACTTAAAATACAAAAATTAGTTGGGTGTGGTGGTACATGCCTGTATTCCCAACTACTTGGGAGGCTGAGGCAAGAGAATCGCTTGAATCTGTGAGGCGAAGGTTGCAGTGAGCCAAGATCGTGCCATTGCACTCCAGTCTGGGCAACAAGAGCCAAACTCCATCTCAAAATAAATAAATAAATAAACTTGAAATAAATCTGTAAAGTGCTGCGTACGATCATCTTACAAACGTACAACCATGGACGATGCAGTAGCAAAGCGCCAAGCAAGCCCTTCAGATTGGTGACATTTATTTTTTACCTGTTTGTTTTTTTTAGTGGTAGGAAGGAGGGGCTCTTGGCAATTTAGCTTCGCAAACCTTTATTCTTGATTTGACGCATTACCACTCTGATGGCCGTCACTCATGCTTCCCCCCCAAACTGGGTAAATAATGATCTTACTTGTTTTTATTAATCTTTCTTAAATGTATGGATAGCTCACATTTACATCACCATTAAATATTAGAAATGTTTTGGAGTTTATGGAGAAGTTTGTTGATATTTCTGTGACCAGACCGTGCCATAGGAACTTAATTCTTGTTATCTATTAGCCTATGGTAAAATTGGTTTTCTTATGCATCATTTTGTTTAAAGTTGCAATTTCTAAAAACATACTGACAATGTTGAGTGAGGACTTACTGTCATGTTTTCTGAAGTGATCGCTCTTTACATAAACTTTAGTCTATACATCAAACAGTGGACTCTTGCCAGGCACAGTGCCTCACTCCCATAATCCCAGCACTTTGGGAGGCCAAGGCAAGAGGATTGCTTGAGGCCAGGAGTTCAAGACTAGCCTGGGCAACATAGTGAGAACCCCACCTCTACAGATAATTTGAACATTATCTGGGCATGGTGACGCGAGCCTGTATTTCTAGATACTCTGGAGACTGAGGTGGGACGGTCACTTGAGCCTGGAATGTCGAGGCTGTAGCAAGTTGTGATCATGTCCCTGCACTCCAGCCTAGGCAATGGAGCAAGACCCTGTCTCAAAAAAGAACCCTCCCAAACCCAAAAACAAAACAACAGAAACATCAGACTACCTGCGGTTCTGTGTGTAGGGCGCTGTGCTCTGCACCAGTGCATGGGCCAATAAGGCCCGGAAGTCAAGAGTCACCTGTTCTGTACCTGCAGATCTGTGTGCGTGAAAAGGCAACCAATCCCAGGCCGTCTACGCTAAGTGCCAGATCGTGAAATAGGAGGCAGAAATAGGAGGCAGCAGAGACCGTGGAGGCAGATGCGGGTTCAGACCTGCCTTGGCCTCTCAGCTGTGTGGCTTCGAGCCAGCGGGACCCTCCAGCTGGCCATGCTTTCTTTTCCGTACCTGTGAGATGGGGATGATGGTTACACCACATCGCAGGGTTGTTTTATGAATTGGTGGTAACGGGGAGCCGAGCAGGTGGATGCCAGGACCATAGGTATTTGATGAGCACGTGGCCAGGTGGGTGTCCAGTTAGCCTGTTTTATGGGGCAGAGGAGCTGGCAGTGGGTGGATGTGCTATTCCTCTCGGGCATTTGCATGTGAACAAAGGGACTCTGACACACTGTACCTGCACCTAAAGGGCTGGATCGTGGACAGCGGGATTTCAGGCCGTGGAGGTGTCTGGGGCCAGGTGGAATGGAGGGGAAGGTTGCCGAGGACTCCCGTGGCTGCAGCCTGGGCGGACACCCAGGCTGTGCTCATTTGCCTGCGCTTTGCTTTATTGCACTTTTCATGTAGGAGTCCTCACAAAGCCCCGTGGGTGGCCTCCGGCGGCACCCGAGTCAGGCCCAAGAACCCCTAAGTTGCCTACCCATGACCCTCTCTGATACTGCGTGGTGTAGCCTGCCCGAAGAGGGAAGGAAGGCTGGGAGGCTGAGGGGTTAACGGGGCTTCCCGGAGCATCCAAATCCACTTCTCAGCTGAATTCCTGGGAAGTCCACTTCATCCTTGAGACGACACTACGGTCTGGAAAAGTCCGAGGAAATGAGCAAGCTACTGCTAGGGGCGTTCTCGGGGATTTCAGGATGAGACCCTCTCGTCTAGGAAACATAGTCCAGAAAACCCATTTGGAAAAAACAATCACTGGGTTGTTGCTGTGGTTTGTCTGGTGGCTGCGTTCATGCAGCTCTCATGTGAAGCTGGGTCTCCTGCACGGACAGAGAGCACATTGCTCCGTCAGCAGGGAGCTGAGGGAAAGGGTTGGCAGCCACAGTCACGGATGAATGGCTCCTGAGGGAGGTCAGCAGCCGGGGGTACAGTGCAAAAGGCACACATCGGGTCAAGAACATCATGACCCCTGAAGCCCCTGGTGCTACCTTCAGTCACCGCCCCCACCCAGGGGGCCTGCATGTCTGACTTGGAAACCCAGAGATGAGTTCTGCTGGTGTCTGGCTGCATCCCCATGGAGCAGGGTGTCCCCTGGGTGTATCTCTTCTTTCACTCCACACTTTATGTGAGGACCATGTGTGTGGTTACCCACAGCGATGTTCTTTCATGCTCAGAGTTTCTCCTGCCTTCCCTCCCTCCCTCCCTTCCTCCTTCCTTCCTTCCCTCCTTCTTTCCTTCTTTTCTTTTTTCTTTTCTTTCCTTTTCTTTTCACAGGGTCTCTCTCTGTCACCCAGGCTGGAGTACAGTGGTTCAATCACAGCTCACTGCAGCCTCGACCTCCCAAATTTGACCAGTCCTCCCACCTCAGCCTCCTGAGTAGCTGGAGCCACAGGCACATGCCACCACAGTTGGCTATTTTTATAATTTTTGTAGAGATGGGGTTTTGCCATGTTGCCCTGGTTGGTCTCAAACTCCTGGGCTCAAACTATCTGCCTCTCTCGGCCTCCCAAAGGGCTGGGATTACAGGCGTGAGCCACTGCATCTGGCTCATTCTGAGTTTCTTAATCTTTGTGGGCACTGTTGGCATCAAGGGACGAATAGCTCCTTGAAGTAGTGGGATTGGTGCATTGTAGGATGTCTGGCAGCATTCCTGGCCTTTACCAACTAGATGGAGGACAGCGCCCCCTCCCAAGCTGTGATGACCAAAAATGTGTCCAGTCATGGCCAGATGTCCTCTAGGGCACATTCTCACCCTAGGACCATGACTGCAGGGTATTCCCTGCTATGATATGTCACAGATTTTTTATCTGCCAGTGATGGCCACTTGGGTTGTTTCTGGCAGTTGGCTATCATGAACTGGGCTGCTATTGCATTCTTGGGTGGATGTACACATTCATTTCTGCTGGATGTCCAGGTTGGAATTGTTGGGTTATTGAGCAGGCCTATGTATAGCTTTACGGCAGAGATACTGTCAAACAGTTTTCCACAGTGGTTGTAGCAGTTTACATTTTCACCAAGTGGAAGAGAATTCCAGTTGCCCCAGGTCCTTACCAATAACACTGAATTTTTTCTTTGCATTTCCCAGAGGTTGACCCCTTGACATATGGATCTTGGCCACTGGGACATCCTCTTAAAGAAGTTCCTATTCAAGTAATCTGCTCATTTTTTTTCTATAAGATTATCTGCCTCTTTCTTATTGATTTGTAGTAACTCTTTATATATGATGGATAAGACTCCTTTGTTAGATATATATATATATATATATATATATATATATATATATATAGTAGATATCTTCTCTCACTCTTTAAACTCATAGACTTTTAGAACCAGGGGCAGTTTGTGCTTTCCACATCAGATACCCTGGTGCACATGATTGCCATTGCTTAGCTGTCCTTTTTGCAAGACAGTGAATTTCATAAGAGCAGGGCTGTGTGTCTGATCTGTTCACCCTAGAACTCCAAGCACGGAGGGCTTAGTGCTGAGTGGGTACAAAATAAATATTTGTAGGAGTGAAAGTATGAGCAAACCTCCCATTGGGATGATTTTTCTTTGCAGTCTAAGGCTTCCACATGTTTCAACAGTTATTGATTCCCAGGCAACCACACGAAAGAGCAGAGATTGAGGCACCCGCCTGCTCCCTTGCCCCCGCCTGAGGGTGGCAGCCAGCTCCTGAGCCTGTCTGTCATCCCCCTGCCAGCTGGAACTCTGCCCACCTGCACTTGCCCTGAGGGAGGCAGGGCCTCTCCCGGAGAAATCACATTTTAATTAACTTCCCCGGCAGTCACTGGAGAGGCCGGATCATTTTCATAAACAAATGAGAGGCCAGAGCTTTGTCTGTAGCTCAAAGAGCGTAGTATGGAAGGAATTCAAAATAAGCCACCCTGCGGAGTCCCCATGCACCCGCCTGAAACTCAGAGCTCTGTCACTCTTGAGGGACATTGGGGGCTGGGATTTGAGATGGAAAAGAAGAGGGAGGGAAACAAGCATTGTGTAGAAAAGAGCCAATGGTCTCAAAGTAGGCTGTGAACAGCATGTCTGCGTACCCCCAACCTGAACAACCTAACTTCGGATGGGATGGCATTAGCTGTGGGTCTTTTAGGAGATGAGTAGGTCATAAAAGCAGAGCCCTCATGATGGAATTTGTGCCCTTAAATGAAGAGGAAGAAAGCTAACTCTCTCTGTTCTCTGCCACGTGAAGATACAATAAGAAGGCGGCCATCTGCAAACCAAGGAGAGAGCCCTCACCAGACACCGGGTCTGTTGGTGCCTAGATCTTGGACTTCCCAGCCTCCAGAGCTTTGAGAAATAAATGCCCATTGTTGAAGCCACCCCGTCAGTAATAATTTGCTATGGCAGCCTAAGCTGACAAAGACATGAGTATTTTACCCACTCATTTATTCAACCCCTATTCATTACCAGCTGTTCTACACTGAGAAAAGAAGAATGAGAAATAAAGACAGGGTATACAAAACATCTCCATACCTTCCGCTCACTTTTGTGGTGAACCTAAAACTGCTGTAAAATATAAAGTCGATTTTTTAAAACATAACCTTAAAAAATAAAGATTGGATCCCTTTCCTTGTGGGGCACACAGGCTCGTAAGGGAAGACCGATATCAAACTGATCCTTATGCGATGAATGACTTAATTACATGACTTTGTGATTTTATTTGAGATGTAATTCACCTACAATTCACCCATTTACAATGTAGAATTCAGTGGCTTTTAATATATTCACAGAGTTGTGCAACCATCACGCCACAATCAATTTTAGAACATTTTCATCACTCCCCAAAGATCGCCCCTTAGCCATCGCAGCTGTCCGTCGCTCCATCTCTTCCCCTACCTGTCCCCAGCCCTGGCAACCACGAAGCTACTTTCCGTCCTTGGATAGGTGCTACCCTGTCATTTTGTAAGTGCCGTGAAGGTAGGCTGAGGCTGCTGTAGAGCCACCATATAATAAGGAGGCTTGTCTAGGACTGATGCCAATCTGGGAAGATTTCCCAGAGGAAGTGGTTTTAAATATCGGGCATTTATTTTGTACCTGCTGTATGCCAACAGAAAGAAGAAGGTCATAGGAGTCATGGCTCTCTCTGGGTGGCAGTGTGTAATCCAGGCAGGGTGGGCTGCATGTGCATTCCTGGAAATCGAGAAGGTGGCGAGTTCTAAGCCCCAAATGAATAGAACAGATAGTAAGAGTCACTGGTGTTCAGACGAGGGCGAGCCGTGGTGAACCCAGGGGTCCCGAGAGCTTCTGGCAGAGACGGGGCTTGAAGAATAAGGACCAGTAAGGGTGGGTCTTGAGCAAAGAGCAGCAGAGGCAGCTGGGATGCCTGCGGTCCTTCAGAGCAGGGGGGTGGGCTTGTCTGTCTCAACGGGGGCTGTGGGAGAGCCTGTGAGGCCAAGCTGCAGGGCTGGGTGGGTAGGAGGCTGTGGGACCTGGATCACCAGCTGAGGGAGCGTTTATTCCAGCGGCAGTGCTGAGCCACGATGGGCCGTCCTTTTCTGTCTACCTCTCAGCACCCAACCTGTGGGAGCTGGAGAGATGGGGGTATAGATGAGATGGCAGGGGACAGTGAGACCAGAGCCCACTAGACCCTTTGGGGAGTCTTGGGTGCGGCCAGAGCAGAGAGCTCCCGGGAGCTGTAATAACACCCTGTGACTTTGAGTCCTCAGCCTGTGGCCTGTGGGCAGCGGGAGGATCAGCGGCGCCCACCCTTCTCAGCAATGGCCCCGGGACCTACTGGCACCACAAAAAGCTGGGGCTGTGGGCATTTCTTTGACTTGTGGATCTGAGTGTGGGTGGGGGCAGCCAGCCTGGGTTCTGGTCCCAGCTCTGCCACTTCCTACTGCTTGATCCAAGGTCACCTGTCAGATCTCTCTGTGCCTCAGCTTCCCCCTGAGAAACACTGCCTTCCCGGGCGGCTGTGCAGACGACACGAGGGAAGGCCAAGGAGCCCCAGACGTGCCTGGATGCAGCCGGAACCCAGCAGGTGCCCATCGATGGAGCAGACGCGGATGGGGTTTGAAGCACCCACCGTGCAGGACAGGGCCTCTGACCGTGGGGAGCCACTGAGCTAAAGGGAGATGGTGGCAGAATGATCAGGAGCATCAGCCCAGAGGACAGGCGTGTTTCCGTGCGATGCCCTGCCCAGCACTTGGGGGCCATGGATATGGACCCTGCCTCTGTAGGCCTCAGTTTCCACAGATATAAATAAGGGGGCTAATGTGGTTGATGACAGGGCAATTGCACTTGTACAAATCCCCTCTGAGAGGCCAAGGAGTTCCCTAGAGTCCCAGCGAATAAGAACAGCTGCCCAGGTGCGGAGGGTGGCAGCAGCCTTGTCACTGTGTCTTCCCCAGAAGCTGAGGATTCGAGGAAGTAACTTCCTCATGTGCTACAGGGACGAAGGTAGGAATGAAGGCAGGAAAGATGTCCTCCCTCGCCGGGGCCTCCAGATGAGGCCTCCTGAACTGGGTCTTTCATTTCCAGCTTGAACCAGGCAGGTCAAGGCTTCTCCCCAAACACAGCTGCTCCGCTCGGGGACTGTGCCTCCCACCCCAATACAGAACAGAGATGCCAAGGGACCTCCCATCTCTGACATCCTCGTTCATCTTCAGCGCAGACACGAGGACTGAGGACCAGCTTCTGCTCTGTGGCCCCGCGCCAGCTGCAGCCTGTGCTCCTCCCAGGGAGGGCTCTGCCACCCGCTCCTGTGTCGCCCTGAAGGCCATGTGCAGGGCCTGGGGTGACTCAGGCACCTGGTGCCTCCCTGCTGCTGAGAGACTCCACTCTTCACCTCTGCCCTCTGTCCTTCCCCTGACAGGCTGAACTTGGCAAGCCCCGGGAAAGAAGCTGCAGTCTGCCCGGCATTAATTTTAATTACGGACTCTACATCCGAGGGCTTGATGGAGGGGTCCCTGAAGGTGAGTGAGCACGCTTTGGAGCATGAGGGCCGAGGAGTGGGCGGGAGGCTGACCCCTCTTCACAGAACCCCCGACCTAGCTCGCTGCTTGGGAGCTGGTTGGGTGCTGGAGAAAGACCCAGGGACTGCCAGCTGGGGCAGCTGAGGGGTCAAACCCAGGGCGCAGCCCAGATGAGGAGGGCCAGGCAGGGACTGGGTGCTGTGCGGAGTGGGTTATGAGCACAGAATGAGCCCAGGACCAACCCTCTGCCTGCTCAGAGGAAGTCAACAGCCAGGCCAGCCCAGCTCTAGGGCAGATGCTTGGCTTGGGTACCCTCCGGCATCGGGGAGCCCTGATCCCTCCCTGTCGGGCCATCATACTTTCTGGGGGGCCAGGCAGGGCTGTCACCCAGCAGGCTCAGGTAAATGGGAAGATCAAGGACCCGTGTGCCCACGTTTCTTCTCGGTCAGCTGCCTTGAGGTGCTTCCTCCCAGGCTGACCACTGCCCCGGGGTCTCTCCCTGCCCTCAGCCATCGGGAGCTGGAACGTGTTTAAGCAGCAGCCCACCTGCCCCCAAGAGCTGACCCGGAACTACATCGCAATGAACCGCGGGGCGGTGAAGGCCGGCCTGGTGACTGCCCGGGAGAACTTCCTCTACCGTCAGCTCAACGACATCCGCATCAGTGACCAGGATGACCGGCACCTGAAGAAGGAGCCCTCTCTCCCTCCAAACATGACATTTGGGATCCGGGCGCGGTAAGATGGCTGGCAGCCAGGCCTTCATCCCCTGAGGGGGTGGGGGTACCAAATGAATTGGGAACAAGGTCGGAGGGTGACAGGAAAGCGGAGCATCCTCCCAGCCCCAGTGTTCTCTCTCCAACGACTCTGTGTTGTGTGACTTCTGCAGCCACACCCTGAATCCTGCTGCGCTGGGTCCTGGCCTTGTGGCAGGGTACCCTGTGGGGCTGTGGCCAGGTCACCCACTTTCACTTGATGAGCGAACAGTGACTGAGACCTGTCTCTGGGCCAGGCCCAGTGGCTCACATCTGTAATCCTAGCACTTTGGGAGGCCCAGGTGGGAGGATCACTTGAGTCCAGGAATTTGAGATCAGGCTGGGCAACATGGCAAAAAACCCCCTACAAAAAAATTTTTAAAATTAGCTGGGCATTGTGGCATGTGCTTATAGTACCAGCTACTTGAGGGCTGAGGTGGGGGGATGGCTTGAACCTAGGAGATCGAGGCTGCAGGGAGCCCTGATGGCGCCACTGCACTCCAGCTTGGGCAAACAGACTCAAAAAAAAAAAAAAAGACCTGTGTCTGTCTTCATGGGGTGAGAGAGGGGAGCCTGCCAAGTTACCCAAGCACACACCACCCCAGGGAAGCCTGGAGAGAGGCTCTGGAGCCTGGGCTCAAACCTGGACTCTGGCCATGACCGGCCGTGGGGTGCCTGCCCCAGCTTCCATATCTGTGGAATGGAGATAAGAGCACCGCCTGCTTCACGGCGTGCCAAGGCTTCAGTGACGTAGAGCACACGGCGACCCGAGCACAGGGCCTGGCCCACGCGGGAGCTCAGTAAATGTTAGCCACTGTTCATGTTAACGTAGGGTGGAGTGTGAGTTGGAGCTCCAAGAGCTATGAAATTTTTAAAAAATTGTATTGAGGCTTCACTTATGCATAGTAAAATACACAAATCATGAGATGTTCAGCTTAATGCAGTTTTACAAATGGAAACACTCAGGTGACTATCGCTAAGGTAAGGATACAGAATAAAGCCGGGATTTATTAGATTAGCTCCCTAGTGCTAACGGGGGCCCACAGGCCACCAAGAAGTAGGGAGGGAGATGGGCCATGCACCCCATCCAGTCAACACCCCGTCTTCTTCTGACCGTCCTTCTGCAGAAAACCGCTAACTTCTCTCTTCTTCCAGAATTGACCCTTCCCAAGTCACCTTCCGCATTGCTCCAGAGTTATCTTGCTAACACACAGATGAAATGAGCCAGACACGACCCACGTCCCAGCCCTCGCACACATGACATTCTAGAAAAGCAGAATATAGGTGCATTTAATCGAAACTCAAGTCATGGCTCACGTGATTGGAAAGCACAGGGACAGCTTCAGGCATAGCAGGATCTAGGCAGTCAGGCAACACCATCAGCGTCGGGTCTTTCTGTGTCTTGGCTGTGCTTCCTGATTTGGGCTCCATTCTCTGAGAAGCTTCTTCCTCACCTGCAGATGGCCAGCAGCAGTTCTGTTCTTCAGTGCAAAGGGTGCTGGGGATACAGATGCCTTGAGTTCAAGACTCTTTGGATCAGGTTTCATGACTATCTTTCTTTCTTTATTTTCCAGACAGAGTCCCTCTCTGTCCCCCAGGCTGGCCTGCAGTGGCACAATCTTGGCTCACTGCCACCTCCGCCTACTGGGTTCAAGTGATTCTCCTGCCTCAGCTTCCCAAGTAGCTGGGACCACAGCTGTGCGCCACCACACCCGGCTAATTTTTGTATTTATAGTAGAGATGGGGTTTCACCATGTTGGTCAGGCTGGTCTCGAACTCCTGGCCTCGGGTGATCCACCCGCCCTGGCCTTCCAACGTGCTGGGATTACAGGCTTGAGCCATCGCTCCCGGTTACATGACTACCTTTTACCCAACCTCTGTGGCCAGGGCTGAGATGCCAGGCCTGGGTCATGTGCCTGCCTCTGAGCCAATGGCTGAGGCCAGGGGAATCTGAAGCCTGACTGACCTGGGCTGACATGTGCCCTTCCCTGGAGTCAGGGGTCAAGTCAGTCCCTGCAGTCTTTGCGGGCCGATTGTGGAAAAGGTGTACAGACCAGGGTTCTGTTCCAGGTGGGGGGTGGACGCCAGGCAGGCAAAAACAGCAATGTCCACTGCAGCAGGACTTCCCAACCCTGTCCACATCACTGCACAAGCTGGTCCTTATCACAAAAATGACCAGTATTTGTGTAATGCACGGAACGAGTAAATAGAAGAGGCTGCTCCCAGGCAGGAGTGACTGGTGTGGACTTCTGGCCCTCTGGAGCCCCGTTCAGCGACCTGTGGCTGACAAAGCCACCCTCTCAGCCATCTGTGTGGCAGCATCCTGCTTAACCCTCACTCAAGGCCACCGGCTTTCCATCCCTAGCCTGCCTTTCCAATTTTCCTCTCGCCTTTCCTGAAGTAGGTGCCTTCCTTTGACTATGCCACCATACATATATTTCTGGATTATCCTTCCTTCTTTACTTTTTATTTTTTATCATTTTTTTTGAGACACAGTCTCACTGTATTACCCAGGCTGGAGTACAATGGCATGACCTCAGCTCGCTGCAACCTCTGCCTCCCGGAGTCAAGCGATTCTCCCGCCTCAGCCTCCCGAGTAGCTGGGATTACAGGCACGTGCCACCACCCTGGCTTATTTTTGTATTTTTAATAGAGGTGGGTTTTATCATGCTGGCCAGGCTGGTCTTGAACTCCTGACCTTGTGATCTGCCCGCCTTGGCCTCCCAAAGTGCTGGGATTACATTTTTATAATTTTTTACTGTGGTAAAATATACATAATATTTATCATGTGAACTATTTTTAAGTATACAATTCAGTGGGAATCATTACATTCACATTGATGAGTGACCATCACCACCATCCATTTCAAGAACTTTTTTATCATCCCAAACTGAACCTCTTTTCCTATTAAACACTAACCCCCAAACCCCTGGCACCCACCATTCTATTTTCTGTTCCTATGACTTTGATTACTCTAGAGATCTCATATGAATGGAATCATGCAATGTCTGCCTTTTTGTGTCTGGCTTATGTCATTTTTCATAATATCCTCGCGGTTCATCCATGGTATAGCATGCCTCCGAATTTCATTCCTTTTCAAGGCTGCGTAATATTCTCCTGTGTGTATAGACTGCATTCTGTTTGCTCATTCATCTGCCGATGGACATGTCAGTTGCTTCCACCTTTTGGCTCTTGTGAACCCTGCTGTGATGAACATGAATGTACAAATGTCTGTTCCAGTCCCGCTTTCAATTCTTTGGGTGTATACCCCTAGCGGGATTTCAGGATCATGTGGTGATTGTGTTTGAGTTTCTGGGGCCCTGCCACACCTCTCTCCACAGCATGTGCTACGTATGCTTTTGTATGCTCTTCCCACCGTTCCACTCCGGGGAAAGAATCCCGAGGAATGAGTAGGTGAGAAAACCCACTCATTCTTCAAAGCTCAGCTCGGCATCGCCTCTTTGGTAAGGTTTCCCACCTCTGTGGCCTCAAATACCAGGCACATCTCTCTTCAGAAATCCATTTCTATCCACCAGCCCTGAAACCAGGAAGGTGACACCAGAGACACATTGGAAAGTCACTTTGGGGCTGTATTAATGAACTCCCACACACTGTCCTTCCTGCACCTTTGAGATCATCCCCCAAGTGGGTCCCCCAGGGCATCTCCTGTGACTTTGGCTGCTAACCTGGGTCTTCTTCTCAGCTCGCAACACATGTGCCCTCCCTTGCCCCGGGGCAGAGAGGGACCCCTGTTCCTCGTCCGTGCTGTGCCCTAGGTCACTAGATCAGTCCATGCTGGTGACCAAGTGTCTCAAAGACAGCGTGGTGGCAGGAGAGGAGCCCTGGGCTGGGAGTTGGCCTGGGGTGCTAATTCCAGCTTTGTCCCCAAGTCTCCATGTCACATTTCCCCCCAGGGCTTGTTTCCCCATCTGTAGCTAGGGAGCTACACCAGTAACACATATACTCATCATGGGACTCTGTGATTCTCAGGTGTGTTCTGCCTCTTCAGCTTGGCTCTAAGCTTTCATGCCGATGTCTTTTCATGGTCAAAAAACTCTGTGCCAAAGGTGGGCAGGATTATTCTCCAACTGAGGCGGGGAGAGGTTCATTGACCTCCTGAAGTTCATACAACTTCTTCATGGCAGGGCTTGGCCTGGATTCTCAACCCTTGGTATGTTTATATTTAAAAACAGAGCCAGGCTCAGTGGCTCGCGCCTGTAATCCCAACACTTGGGGAGGCTGAGGCGGGTGGATCACCTGAGGTTGGGAGTTCGAGACTAGCCTGGCCCATATGGTGAAACCTCTCATCTCTACTAAAAATACAAAAATTAGTCGGGCGTGGTGGCAGGCACCTAACATCCCAGTTACGCAGGAGGCTGAGGCACGAGAATCGCTTGAACCCAGGAGGTAGAGGTTGCAGTGAGCTGAGATAGCGCCACTGCACTGCTGCCTAGGCAACAGAGTGAGACTTCATCTCAAAAAAAGAAAAATAGCAAAATTGGAACACACAGGATGCTAGTGATCATCTGGTTGAAAGCCCTTATTTAAAACAGGAGAAAACAGAAGTTCAGAGAGGTGAAGAGAGCTTCCCAAGGTTGCACAGCAAGTTGCTAACTGAGCCAGGTCTGGAGTGCAGTCGTCAGACTCCCCATCCAGTGCTCCTCGCTCTGTGTCCTGCTTCCTTGCAACCGACGTGCACGGAACACTCACGGCTTCTGGTCCCAGGGCTGGGGTTTCCCATGGCATCGCTGAAGTCAGCTGGGCTCAGAAAGGACAAGCATCCAGCTTTCAATATAGCGTCTTAAATTGCTATAAAACTGAGTGGCCACCCTTCCGGGGAAAAGACGTGATGAAGTGCCGGCTGTATCTTCTGTGATGGTAAATGGGCTTTGCATATGCAAATTGAATGGATTTTAAAATGGTATTTAATGACAATTTTCGTAGCAGACGTTAACATTAATTGCACAAAAATGAAAATGCTGCATTAGGTTGCTGTTAGCAGCAAATATCGTGGCCATAAAGCTTTATCTTTATCAACGGCCGCCCTTTCTGATGTGACGGCCAGCTCCACAAATTGCAGGCAAAAGGGCTTTTATGGAGCAGAAATATCCCCCAAAGCAGGCCCAAATCAACATCAATTTTGCTTTATTTCTTCGTAAATGGAGGTTAAATGGCTGCTGGAAAAGCTTTTCCTGAGACGCCCAACCTGCGGGGACAGCCTCTACCTTGCCGCACAAATGTGGAGGAACAGTTACAAAATCATCGCCCCTCTCCCTAATGGGGCTATTACTTTAAAGTTATGGGGCCAAGGCCCATTTTCTAATGATCGCCTTTTACAAGTCGCAATTGTATTTATTTCTTTACTTTAAAAGCATGTTAAAAAACCAAATCTCATTACACCCGACAGAGGAGGTGTCGGGGTGGCTTGGTCCAATAAACAAAAAACAGAACAAAAAAATCCAAAATGAGTGTTATTTACTCACAATTACAGATGCGTTAAAAAAAAAAAAGTCCAACGCAGACTGAATCCACGAGCGCTTCCTCTAAGTTAGGATGCTAATGCGCAGAGGGGTTAAGTTACGATTCTGACCACAGCCAGCCCCCAGCCCCCGCCCCGTCTAGATTTGCAATGGGAAAATGAATCGCGGTGAGGGGTGCGCCGCCTCTTCTCCACATGTCTCCGAATCTGCCCATTCAGCCTCAATACCAGATGGGATTCAAAGCCGAATTTAGATTATTCAATTACTTCCTTCCCAGTTATCCTATTTGGTTCCCAATCCACACCGATTTGTTACGGGTTGTCACTAAATCGGAAGGATGCATTTCAATCCGAAAGCCTCTGTGGCTCAAAGGAAGCGGAGACCTGAGGAGTTACCTGGAAAATGGGGGCCGTGTAGACATGGGGGCAGCCTGGGGGCCGTGTAGACATGGGGGCAGTCCTGGGGCTGTGGCCACACCAACCCACAGAGGAGTTTGGCTGGTGCAGTGATTAAAGAAAAAAAAAAGGTTGAGTTGTCATATTTTTTAAACAGTCAGTAGGTTTCATGTAAATACCTGGATTTTCCACTTCCCTTGTAAAAAATGAAGCCTGGACAAGTGGCTCTGCACTCTGCCTGGCTCTAGGGGTGGGGGCTGAGGGGCAGCGTCCCTTTGGACAGAATCCATGGACTGTGTCTCCCAGGCCCCACCCAGACTGGCTTCTCTCAGTTCTGTGACCTGCCTAGTCCAGGTAGACACTGAGTTTGGAGCCACTGGTGTAGACGGATGGGCTCAGTCCCTTAGCTAACTGCGGCCTCTTTTCGCCCTCTGCTAACAGCGAGAGCTGCCACTAACAAAAGCCTGTGTGCATGGATATTAAATGTGGCAGGCATTTTCCATGTATCACTGCTAACCCTGAAGCCCTTCCTATGAGACGGGTATGATTCCGCACACCTCACAGGCCAGGAAAGGGAGGGCAAGGGCCCTCCCCGAGGCGTTTCGGTGCAGAGCCTGAACTTCCCCCCAGTCTGGCGGCTGGCTTTGAAGACCACACCTCTAGGATCAGGCACCTGGAAAGGGGCCTGGCATTCTCCTGCTGCTGTTACCCTGTCAAATCCCAGAATTCAAGTCAGGGAAGAATTTTAAATTCTCATTACCAGCGTGCAAGGCCCTCACACAGATCTCAAAGCAGGCTGCGACCCGAGGTCCAGAAACAGATATGTCTGGAGGCCAGAAATGTAACTATTAAAGGCACGCTTAATTATTGATGCTTTTTAATAAGTGTTTGCAAATGTTCACATGCCCTCCGCACATCTTAATTGTTACTGCTTTAATTGGCCCAGCATTGTCGATTATGATGAGTCAGGGAGGGTGGGGAGGGGGGAGGAGCAGGGAGAGGCTGGCGGCAGCTGGTGCTCCTGGACGATCCTGCGCACCCTGGGCTCTGTTGCTGCTCTGCTTGGGAGTCTGTGCCACACTCAAGACACAGATGCTAGTGGGAGCATCTATCACTCAGTCAACCAGCAAACAGCCCCCTGCTCTTCAGGGTCTGACATGGGCCAGATGGAAGGTGGGAAGACCCCACTTTGAACTAACAATGGCAACGACAAGTTATTATTACTACCACAGGTCAGATGTTGTGCTGAGGTCCCCGGGAGCATCCTCATTAAATAACTGAGTCGCTCAGTGAGTACAGAGTTAGCTCGTGTGAGTACAAGGTTGGAACGCTTCTATCCCCGTTTTACAGAAGAAGAGACAGAGGGTCTGAGAGGTGAAGTCATTTGGCAGCTCTGCAGTGTGAGGAGGATTAGTGTGGCCTAAATGCCTATGACAGTCTAATCCAAGGGTCTGATGTGCCTCCCTAACAAACACAGAGGTGGAGGTGACATGGGCAGTCTGCTTATGTTTTTCCAGCACTAGAAGGGGGAGTGAGACAGGATTCTGTGTAAGGCCGTCCTGTCTGAATTTTTCTTTTTTTTTTTCGACGGGGGTTTCGCTCTTGTTACCCAGGCTGGAGTGCAATGGCGCGATCTCAGTTCACCGCAACCTCCGCCTCCTGGGTTCAGGCAATTCTCCTGCCTCAGCCTCCTGAGTAGCTGGGATTACAGGCACGCGCCACCATGCCCAGCTAATTTTTTGTATTTTTAGTAGAGACGGGGTTTCACCATGTTGACCAGGATGGTCTCGATCTCTTGACCTCGTGATCCACCCGTCTCGGCCTCCCAAAGTGCTGGGCTTACAGGCGTGAGCCACCGTGCCCAGCCCTGAATTTTTCTTAAAGCTTCACAACTTAATCTGAACACATCAAAAAAGCCCACTGAGCTTCCCCTTTCTGGGTCGCCTCCTCCCCTGTCACATTCAGTGGCATCCACTTCCTGATAAACTCGAACTTCATGTTGGGGCATCCAGACCTTCGCCATGCTGGATGCTCCAGGCCGGCTTTTTGCTCCCCCTGGGACCTCTGGTGCTGACCACAGTGCCTTTGCAGAAGAAGAGGCCTTCATGGAGTTGCTGAATGAGTGCATGAACCAATGGCCACATTGGGGTCCGAATACAAAGCCAGTGGTCACATGCAACTTCAGTAGTGTCCTTAGAGTAGCACTCATTAGCCTTTTGTTAGTGGTGGCTTATACTGTTATCAGAGGACGAGAGGCCACAGAATCTTGTCCTGCGGATCGAGACGGATCCATCTACAGCAGTGGCTCCACACTCAGTGCCTACCTGGACTAATTAGCCTGGTCTACCCCCCAGTCCTGGAGCTGAAAGCGTTGAGACCATGGAAACATAAGAAGCATCAGCTAAGTGGGATATGCTGCTGGCCCACCCTTCTGTCTGCAGCCGCTGCTGGCCCTGCTATCAGATGCATCATCAGCCTGACGCTGACAAATGTGAAGGACACAGGGAATTTTACAGGCTGTTAAAAAAATGTTTGCTGCCTGACAGGTTTTTTGAATCTCTCTGCCAAGCTGATTTATTTTACAAATTTACAATAGGCCCATCAATCACTCTGGGTTATTTTGTTTCTCCTGGAGCCGATGGCCAAAAAAATCTGAGCCACCCACCCAAACTCCTATAAAATAATAATAAGCCGCTTCCCCAGCAGCCATCCCAGCTGATGCGAGGCGAAGGGCGGAGACCACGTTTGCTTTTATTGGTCTGCTGAAACCCGGCGGAATAAAACCTGGTCTGACCACAAGGGGGAGCGTGTGGACCTCGCAAAGACCCCCGGGGCCCGGCGAGGGCCTGAAATGTACATCCCGCTCTGCAAAGCCACGTTTTTCCTGTCCCTGCCACATAATCTGCTCCCTGGCACTGCCTGCGACTGTCGTTAATCCTGCTGTATGTCAGGCCCCAGAGCACAGGGAGAATGTCAGTTTCATCCATCACTGCATCGTCAGTGCCCAGCACAATGCCTGGCACATAGTGAGCACTCAAATATGGTCTGGGGCCCTTTAAGACTTTGAGGCAGCTGTCAGAAGCAAAGAGACAGTCCATCTGAGACCCAGAGAGGAGACGGTAAAGCCAGAGATGACACTTAATGTGATCCCCCCTCCGCTGTGATCCGCCTGACTGATGTTATGAGTCTGCAGTACAGAACGAATGTGTTCCTCGGCCACGTTAATAGAGGTAGCAAGTTCAGAACAAAGGAGGTGGCTTCCTTGCGCTTTTCTGCTGCTCAGGCCATACCTGTAGTATCAAGTTCAAGAATACAGGACATCATTAAAGAGAAGGTTCACAAATAGGAAATTGTCCAGAAGGGAGCCATCCGGATGGTGGGTGAGATGGTCCGGGAGGGTGTCCGCTATGTACAAAGAACAGGAGAAGCTATGAGGTCTGCCTAGCTAGATGAGAAAAGATGCAGTGGAGACACAGCAGCTGTCCTTAACTCTCGGAAGCCCTGGGATTAGGACAGTGGAGGGGTTTTGCTCTCAGGGGCTTCAGAGAACAAAACAAGGACCAGAGTGTGTGTTGGAGGGGGGCGGTCCTCATAGCTGACACTTTCAGGGCCCTCACTGAGTGACTGCTGGGTGCAACACTGACCCCTGTACCTCATCTCATTAAATACAACTCTACCAAGTAGGGACTATCATCCCCATTCTACAGATGGGGAAACTGAGGCTCACAGAGAGTCACTCGCCCAAAGTCTCCTGGCTAGTTGGAGGCAGCACCAGGACTTGAGCCAAGTCTCCTTCCAGAGTGGCTGTTCATATCCACAGGCTGCATGCTTCCAGGAGGCAGAGCAAGGCCCTGAGTGAGGAAGTCATTTCTCATCCTGAGCTCTGTCTACGATGGTGCCGGTGGCCTGGTGAGGAGGCAAGTCCTCAGCCGCGGGATGGCAGCTACGAACAGCAGTTAAGCGGTCAACTGCCAGCGCTGATGAGCACCTACTGCGGCCCAGCTTCCACAGAGCAACGGGATGAATCCTCACTGCGGCCCTGTGCAGTGGACACCCATTTATCCACGAGGAAAGTGAGGCACGGCGAGGTTCCGTCCCTCAGCAAGAGGGACGTGGTGAGCGGAAGTGTGGGGGCTCCATCCAGGCAGCTTACACCAGGACCCTCGCCCTTACTGGCCTGAAAAGATTGCTGGCTGCCCAGCTTGGGCTACCTCTGCTGGGGCTTTGGGACCTTCCCCCAAGAAACTGAGTGTGACAGGGGTCCCCTCGTCCTCAAGGCCTGCCTGCTTCCATGGGCCTGGATCTCCAGGGAGTTTCTTTGAAAGGGGCCCAGGCTGAAGGCCAGGCTCGGTGGCTCACACCTGTAATCACAGCACTTTGGGAGGCCGAAGCGGCGGATCACTTGAGGCCAGGAGTTTGAGACCAGCCTGGGCAACATGGTGAAACCTTGTCTCTACTACAAATACAAAAATTAGCCAGGCATGGTGGTGGGTACTCGGGAGGCTGAGGCAGAAGAATCTCTTGAACCCGGGAGGCGGAGGGTAGGGTGAGGTGAGATTGCACCACTGTATCCAGCCTGGGCGGCACAGCAAAACTTTGTCTCAAAAAAAAAGGTGTTGGGGGGCAGGCAGGGAGCCATAATTGGGAGGAGGTAGCAGCCCGGGGCCCCCATCTTTTCCCCCCTCCACTCCCAGGAAGCTCAGCCTCCCTGGGCCCCGGCCTGGCTGCTCCTGCCCTTCCTTTTCCCTCCCCACACTCCTACTGCTCTTTCCTCCTTCATGGGGGCTTTGTCGCCAGACCCAGGACAGAGACATTTTTCACGCTTTGCCTTGTTTCCCTCTCTGCTCTCCTGTGGCCGGGACAGAGATTTATTCGTGGCCTGACACTCGTGGCATCCTGAGCAGGGAGGGCTCAGGGAGGCGCTGATGGGCCCATAATGGATGGAGCCGCCGCTCCCCGGGGGCCTGGCCAGGCCCGAACCCCATCCATCAGGAGCAGCTCGGTGCCAAGGTCAGCGCTAACGAGGCTGGCCCGGCTGGTCCCCCTCGGGGCCTCCCAGGTCGCATCGCACATGCTCCACTCTGCCTTTGATTTTTCCGGAGATGGGCCTCGCCCTCGTCTAGGAAGGGGCAGAGCGAAAGCCCTGCTGGGAGCCAGCGCTGGAGTCCAGAGTCGGGAGTCCCGCTCAGTGCCGGGCCCAGCCGTGGGCCTCTTATCGCCTCTACAGCCTGCAGCTGTCGACACAGTCAGAGGAGTGGCTGGGGCGAGGTTGGTATACCTCTTCCCGGGACACAGGGCATGGAGGAGATGGTACTGGCACCCCCCAGCACTGAACGAAGAACCAGGCGTCAAGCCCACGTCCCACTGTGGCAAAGGACCCTGCAAGCAAAAGCAGTCACAGAATGAGCGAATCGTGCGGAGAAGTGGTGAGCCCAGCCAGGACGAGCTGCAGGCAGGCAGGGCCTGATCAATCCCATGCCATCATATGGAGGAGGGGCCAGCTCACAGGGCAGAGCTGCAGGCTGGGCCCCATCAGTCCCGTCGGAGCCCAGATCATCGCACCGTGCAGAGGAGCGGCGAGCTCACAGGGCAGAGCTGCGGGCTGGGCCCCATCAGTCCCGTCGGAGCCCAGATGGCAGTGGCTATTCAGGCTGGAAACCCCTGGAGCCTTGCATTCGTTTTGATTCCTAATAATGCCAGCTTCCGGGGCCAGACACCATGCTGGGTGCTTCATACACATCAACTCAAGTGATCCCCAGAAGGGCCCTAAGGTAGCAACTAATTCCCATTTTATAGACAAGGAAACCAAGGCTCAGAGACCCTTGCACACAATCGTATGGTCGCAAAAGGATGGCGCTGGGATGTGATCTTAGAACCCACATGCATTACCTCTGGCCTGTGCTGAGCGTTCACTTAGTGCCCAGCTGTGCTGGGCATTGTGCTGGGTGTTTGGGATTCAGAGAAAATAAAACACAAAACAAAGCAATATGCAACCAACAGGTAGAGCAGCAAGGCAGTGGATGCTGTTTCAGGTGGGCAGAGGACCCAGGACAGAGGGCGCAAGGGTACCTTTGGGTCTGCTGAGACTTGACTCTGACCCTCCCAAGCTAAACCTCCTTCAGTCCCCTGAACCCTGTCCCCCCCCACGTTTCTCTGGACTCACAGGTGCTTTTCCCTCTGCCAGGGACACTCGTCTCCCACTTTGCCTGGCTGAGGACTCACCATCCTTCAGACATTCCTGTGTCCCTTGCCCAGACAGGCAACCCTGTGTGGCCACTGCCTGCGGACCTGACCACCTCCCCCACCAGACTCAGTGGGGCGGGTCTGGGGTTGCTCACTCCTCCTTCCCCAGTGCCTAGCATGTGCCTGCCTGGAGTGTTATAGGTGCTCAGTAAATGCTTGCTGACTGGCTGCGTGAGAGGAAACAGATCGCTTGAATGCAGTGTGCCGTGGATACTGGGAACAGGTAATATTCTAGTGCCAAGAACTCACGAGACAGCCAGCTCTTTTCTGGGCACGACTCTTGCAGGGTGCTGAGCCTCAACTACGGGAGCTGTTGAAAATCATCGTTTGTTAATTTCCTGGGGTTTCTGAAACAAATTACCACACGTTTGATGGCTCCAAGTAGCAAAAATGGATCGTTTCCTCGTCCTGGAAGCCGGAAGTCTGAAATCACGGTGTTGGCAGGGCCACACGCCCTCTGGAGGCTATAGGGGAGGGTCTCCCTGCCTCCTCCAGCTCCAGGTGCCATCACTCCAGTCACGGCTGCCTCAAACTTCACGTGGCTGTCTCCCCTGTGTCTCTGTCTTCTCCTCTTCTGTCTCTTACAAAGACACTTGTCACTGGGTTTAGGGCTCAGCCAAATATCTCAGGATGATCTGATCTCAGGATCTTTAACTTCATCGCATCTAAAAAGACCTCTTTTCCAAATAAGGCTAGATTTCCAGGCTCAGGGGGTTAGGATGTGGACATATCTTTTGGTGGTGGAGGGGATGCCATTCAGCCCACTGTAATTACCAAATCATCTTAACACAAATTGAGTCAGAGAGTCCGCATTTTAGGTGTCGCTGGGTTTCAAGAAAACGATCTTTAGAATTGTGATTTTACAATGGCTTCGCCTAGAGTCTTGCTACATGTTGCAAGGGGTTACGTTTTCACGAAAAATATGGAAGGGGCTTGTAATCAGTCAAAAGATGATAGGTATAGGACAGGCATGGCGGCTCACACCTGTAGTCCCAGCACTTTGGGAGGCCAAGTTGGGCAGATCACCTGAGGTCAGGAGTTCGAGACCAGCCTGACCAACATGGTGAAACCCCATCTCTACTAAAAATATAAAAATAGCCAGGCGTGGTGGCAGGCGTCTGTAATCCCAGCTGCTCAGGAGGCTGAAGCATGAGAATCGCTTGAACCCAGGAGGTAGAGGTTGGGGTGAGCCGAGTTAGTGCCCCTGCACTCCAACCTGGGCGACATGGGTGAAACTCCGTTTCAAAAAGTAAAAAAAAAAATAAAAAGATGATTGATATAAATGCTTTTATGAGGAGCAAATATTTTATTTTTTTAATTTAAAAATGTTTAATTTTGTGGGTACATAGTAGGTGTATATGTTTCTGAGATGTTTTGATACAGCCATGCAGTGTGTGGTTATCATGTCATGGAGAATGCGGTCTCCATCTCCTCGAAAACACAATCCAGTTATACTCTTTTATTTTTAAATGTGCGATTAAGTTATTATCGACTGTAGGCACCCTATGGTGCTGTCAAGGGAGTAAACATTTTAACCAACCCTTTCTTTTCTTTATGAGAAAACTTTCCAAGCAAATAGAAAAGTTCAGAAGTGACACAGCTAACTCCCGTGAACTCACTACCTGGGTTTAACAAATGTTAACCCTTTGGCCACTTTCGCTTCTGATCCTTTCCTTTAATATTAAGAAACGAAGCGTGACAAACACAGCCTGAAGCCCTTGGGCACCCCTTCCTAGCCTCAGCCCCTCCCCGGCCTCCCCGATGACGCCTCCCGAGGTTGGAGCAGGCATGCTTTCTGTCCAGCGTGCCCAGTTTTGCTGTGTTGTTAGCTATCCATAAATCACACGGGGTCCTTACTTAGCTGGGTCCTGTGCCTTGTAAGTCACCATGCCCAGTGATTCGCTAGTCTCATGGCACACTTTCGCAACGTCACCCAGTCCTGCTCTCCAAATCGTCCGCCACAGATATATGCGTCTCTCTACTGCTAGGGTGTTTCTTGTGTCCCCCATGACAAGGCCCCTGCAAGCACCCAGCACACCTGGTTCCCCTGTGCGAGGGTCCTTGGGGTTGATGCCCATGAGCAGAGTTGCCAGCTGCAGTGAGACCTCCTCTGCCTGCGCTGACAGCCTCGATTGTCCTTCCGGGTGCTGGGCCATCTGCCCTCCCATCTTCTCAACTTTTTCTACCTCCCCTGTGTCTCTGACCACGGGTGACGGTGAGGAGATATCCCCTCAATGTGTCATTGACCATGGGTGACAGTGAGGAGATGTCCCCTCCATGTGTCACTGATCTCAGGTGACAGTGAGGAGATGCCCCCTCCCCTGTGTCACTGACCACGGGTGACAGTGAGGAGATGCCCCCTCCATGTTTCACTGATCTCAGGTGACAGTGAGGAGATGCCCCCTCCATGTGTCACTGACCTCCGGTGACAGTGAGGAGATGCCCCCTTCCCTGTGTCACTGACCACAGGTGACAGTGAGGAGATGCCCCCTCCATGTGTCACTGACCTCAGGTGACAATGAGGAGATGCCTCCTCCATGTCACTGACCATGGGTGATGGTGAGGAGATGCCCCCTCCCCTGTGCCACTGACCACGGGTGACAGCGAGGAGATGCCCCCTCCCTTGTGTCACTGACCATGGGTGGTGGTGAGGAGATGCCCCCTCTCCTGTGTCACTGACCATGGGTGACGGTGAGGAGATGCCCCCTCCCCTGTGCCACTGACCTCAGGTGACGGTAAGGAGTTGCCCCCTCCACTGTGTCACTGGCCACGGGTGACAGTGAGGCGATGCCCCCTCCCCTTGTCATTGACCACAGGTGACGGTGAGGAGATGCCCCCTCCATGTGTCACTGACCTCGGGTAACAGTGAGGAGATGCCCCCTTCCCTTGCTATTGACCACAGACGACAGTGAGAAGAGGTTCTCTGCCCTCCTGGGCAGGCAAAGGATAGGTACCCATGATCACCTTGGAAAAGGGGAAACTGAGGCCCACAGGCGAGGCTGTCTGCTGAGTTACACACACTGGTGAGAGTCCAGTCTCCTGACTCCTGGACCGTGGCCTCTTTGCCATCCTCACTGCCTCCCGGCAGAGGTGCCCACCCGTGACTCACCTTTCTCCCGGTGCCAGGATCCCCTGCCCAGTGGGTTTCTGAGCGGCTGGCGGAGCTCTCATTCTCAGCCCTTTCCCTTTCAGCTTCACTGAACGCTGCCCGCCAGCTCTGAACTGCTAATTGAATTCACCCTTGTGAAAAATGTTAACACATTGCAAATGACCTCTCAGACAGATTTAGAAGTCGGGCGTGTGCTGCTAACCAAGCCTCCCCGAGTCATTAGCTTTTATGTTGGATCCGCAAACAATTAAAAAGTAGCCATGAGCCCAGAGGTCCTCTTCTCTAATTAGCTCTAAGAGTCCTGCCAGGGAGACAGGCAGCCCTCAGTTCCACCCCTTCCTCCACCCCTGTTCCTAGAAGAAGCGGGACCTGGAGCTGAGGGGACAATTTAGGAAAAGGCAGTGGGGGGTGAGGGTGGGTCAAGGGGTGCAGCAGCCCCCAGGGTGCCAGAGCTCAGCCCCCAGCCCGCCCCCGCTCCCTGCTGGGAGGACAGAGGTGCTGGTGGCCAGCAGGTGGAGGGTCCCCTGCCGGGGAAAGGTTTGGTGGGGGTGGAGGAGGCACCCTTGCTAAAATGCAGATACCTTGTCCCCATCCAGGGAGCCAGAATGTTTGGGGGTGGAGGGTGACATCTCTACTTTTACTAAGGTCTCTGGGATATTCTTATTCACTCTTTGGACAGAGAATCCCTGGCCTTGACATTATGAGGGAAGGAAAGGCTGTGTCAAATCCAGCTTCTTATCCAGGCCGAGGCCTGTGTCTTTGGGTCCAGGGCAGCTGGACCTGAGGGCTGGCACCTCCCTCCCAGAGCTGAGGAGGACTCTGGGGCCCCTGGGCACACTTGCCTTCCTGTGTCCCTTCCTCTATTAAAAATATATATGTTTTATGGTATGTTAGTATAAAGATGAATATAATCCAGGCTGAATTATTTTTATTTTTATTTTTATTTTAAAAGAAATTTAAATATTTTTATGAGTCCCTGAAAGTGTCTTAGGCTCAGGCATGGGGTCTTCCCGGCCTGATGGGCGGGTTGGTCCTGCTTCTTCCTTTTAGGTCTCACCACTCCCTTCCCTCCTGGAAAGGAAGAATTCCCTCTCTTCTCTCTCCCCTTCTTGCCCCTCCTGGCACCCCTTTCTGCCGCGAGCAGAGATGAAGGCAGAGAGAGGATGGAGAACTGGCCTTGAAGCCTGAAGACCCCAGACTCAACACAGACCTCTCCCATTTCCACAGCGAGGGACTTTGAGTAGGCCACATACTCTCCACGGGCCTCCATCTCTCCCTCTATCAGTCGGGTTAACACTCCCTCCATCGTAGAAAAAAAAAATGATGTCACTACATCAGTGAACAGCTCCTTGGGCTCTTGGGTGGAGAGAGAGGCACCAAGCATTTTTGTTGTTTAGTCGGCATAGAACCAGGGTTACAAATTCACGAGCCTGCAGAGGCCTGGCAGGTAAAGGCGATAGGGAGCGGTGGGGACTACGGCAAACTGGGGCACGTGCCTGGTCTAACGTTGGCAGCTCCAGCCAGTTGGGGACATGTAGGGATGTGTGCCAGTGTTACCAGATCATTTAACATCTCAGTAAATAAAGCCAGGCATTTGGATATTTATGTGAATCTTCTGATTTTTTAAAAATAACATATTGGTTACTTAAGGTTTTAAGATGCTGCAGGCCAAACTAAGCATGTCTGCAGGCCAGACATGGCCTAGAGTCTGCTATTTGCAATAATTTTAGGGCAGTGGTTGCCCAATGCTGAGCCTGAGTGGGCTATTTAATCTTGTTGAACTCTAGTTGATTTATACATGAAGTGAGGCTGACGTCACAGTAGTTCCTGTCTAGTAGGTTTCTTGTCGGGATGAAATGACACAGTCCGTGGAACGTGAGCACAGCGTGGAAAAGAGGCATCTGTGGTTCCAAAGGACAAGAGGAGGGAGGCTTGTGGGGATGGAATTTTCTGCGTCTTGTGCTTGGTGGTGGATACATGAAATAACACATGATTAAATCACACAGAAACATACACACACACACACACACACGAGTACAGGTGAAATCGGGGAAATCTGAATGACATTGTTGGACTGTTATCAATGTCATTATCCTGGCTGTAATTTTATTCTACAGTTAGCATTGGGGAACCTGGGCAAGGGGCACATGGGATCTCTCTGCCTCATTTCTTACAAACTGCATGTGAATCTACAATGATCTCCATAAAAGTTTCAGTTTAAAAAAAAAACAAATTAAAAAAAAGGATTTAGTGGTAGCTCTGGTACCCATGGGCAATGTTACAATCACTTGTTGGAAAAAAACCTCGTGAAACTAAAGGCACAAGCAAAGTGCCCAGTAAACAGCCGTGGAAGTCACTTGACAGTCGGACAGCCAAGCCATTCAGGAAGCCTTGGGTGCCAAGGAAAAAGGGAGACACCCCAGCCCTGCAGCACGCGGCTCGGGGTTGTGTGAGACATGAGGGCGGTCTTGGGAAACCCCATCCAGTAGGTAGAGAAGGTGGATCTCCCTAGACGGCGCCACTTCTGGGTGTCCCTCCTGGATCGGGTGTTGAGAGAGGCCCAGCCCTCCAGCCTTCTCCCTCCTCCCAAGCCAGCCATCCACAGCCCCAGGCCCAGCCTCAGAGGCCACCATCCGCCCCTCCGTGCCTTCTCAGCTTCGAGGGTGCCAGAGCCTCCATGGCCCCGGAAGCAGCAGACTGCTGGTATATTAGAGATGGATTTTAATTTTATTTTAACAAAATAGCTGTCTCCACTGGAAGAAGCATCAAGAGCCAAATAAGGACCCGACTTGAGCGGAATCACGTTGAACAGACCTCCGTGCTGTCATTGATTTTCCAGGAAGAAAAAAATCGCCTCTGGCTACTAAACCGAATTAGTAGTCACTGATGACCAATTATTTTAGCCCGCTGTGAACGGAGAGCCGCACTAAAACCCAGTTTGTCAGACCCAAGTCTCCCTTCTGAAACACCTTTCAACAAACGTGTACCTAAAGTCCCTCAGAAGGCTCCTCCAGCTTCCTCTCTTCCGCCAAGTTCTCCAGCTCCACAAAGTTTTAATGAGCAGCGAAGATGAAGATGGGTTGCCATGAAAGGGCCCCTCTAATCCACAGAGCACTCCTGGCAGAGTGGAGCCGCACCGGCAAATCAGAGCTGTCAGCCCTCATCCCCCGCACACACAAAGTGTCAGCCTAATGTTTGCAAATGATAATTTCCATTTCCCCTGCACGTCCCCTGTGCCTGCATCAGAGATCAACCCCTGGTCTGGGGTATCAATCGCAGAGCAGTGAGGATGGGTTTGATGGAGCTAATTTGAAGTTTCTGGGAGGCCTAACCCGAGTAGGAACTGATTTCATTTCATTCCCCATTTTCCGCTGTATGGGACCGAGTTTTGACACGGTTTTGTGGCTGGTGGGCGAGGCGGTTGGTGAGAAGCTTTTCTGGGGGGTTCCTGCCAGGCTATCAGCAGGTAATTTGTCAAAGCTCTTAGCAGGGGCCCCGTCACCACGACACAGGCTGTTCAGGAGTCCATGGGCAAGCCCAAAGCTCGGCTTTCCAAACAGCAGAAACAGCAACTCGGAAGCTCTTGCAGCCCAAGTGCGGGGTCTGAGACCCCTGGATGGAGCCCAGTGGGGGAGTCAGGACAAATCTGACTCCTTCGTATAGAGGAAACACGTGCTCAGGAGTCCAGACAAGCAAATTGCCAACAAGCACAACTTGACCAAGCTTCCTCCACCTGGACAGAGATGACTGGATCATTCGGACCCACCTTGGAGTGGCTCAGCGCACAGCCTAATCGTTAGGGGCAGAAAGCTTCAGGGCCAGGGGAACCAGGATTCAGATCCTGGCTCTCCTGCCTGGCTATTGCATCCCTGACCATCACACGGGCAAGTCGCTCCATTTCTCTGAGCCTCAGTTTCCCCTTCTGAAAGCCAGGAGTCTCCATCCTCCCTTCCAGAATTGTGAGGACTCAAGCTTGCACGTGGAGGGCTTGGTATAGAAAGTGCTTCTTAGGATGGGAGGCATTTTGAAGCGCTGTTATTCTTCAGGGCAGCTCAGGCCCGTCTCTAGCTGGGAGTCCTGCCTGTGTTCACACCGTTCCCTGTCTGGAGCTCCCCTTGCTTCACTTTCCCTGCTGGGTCACCTTCTGCCCACCCCCAGTGATCTGTCCAAAGCCTCAGAGGAGACGTCCCTTATCCCACGCCCTTGCTGAATTAACCTTTCTCTCCTCTGAGCCCCAGCCACGCTTCAGGTGGCTCTTTATACTGGCACTGGCTCTTGGCACTGCAGGATGGCAGGCTGCAGCGCGGCTACCCCCACAGGCTTCTGGTTCGAACAGCTACCTGTGTGGTCTTGAACAAGACAGTGGAGTTCCCTGGGTCTCAGATTTCTCATCTGTAAAGTGAGGACATCAGTATCAGCCTCTTGAGTTGTTGCCCCAAGGACTGAGGAAGCAGGCAGGGAGTGTGAGCTGTGAGGATGGCTGTCTCTGCTGCATGCTCTGTGACCCCAGAGGGCAGGAAGCTGCCCCCATGTTCAGACATAGCGTTAATACTCCTGAATGGGCCAGATGGGTACATGGGTGAGTGGGCGGATGGATGGATGGATGGGAGGATGGATGGGTGGGTGGGTGGATGGGTGGGTGGGGGGATGGATGGATGGGGGGATGAGTAGGTGGGCAGACAGGTAGATGGATGGACTAACGAGCGAGTGAACACAGAGTTGACATCTCATTCACAAGGTGCTCTGCCCTTCTGCTGTCCCCTTCCTCCACCTGAAATGTCCTTGGGCCCTCAAATCCTGTATGCTGCCACCTCCCCCAGGCTAATCCACTCTGCTACACAGCAACAGTGTCTGGCACTGCGCCCCCTCCCCTCTCCTCTCACTCAGAAACCATCCCCAGTACCTTCCTCAAGCCTGTCTTCTGCTATGACTCCTGCCTCAGCCGTTTACTCCTCAATCGGGTCTTTTTAAGTTTTTCTTTTGAAACAGCCTTATTAAGGTGTAATTTCCTGACAATACAACGATTCACACATAATTTGATGAGCTTTGACAAATTTATACACCTGGGTATCCAATGAAGATATAGCACATTTCCAGACCAGGCACAGTGGCTCACACCTGTAATCCCAGGACTTCAGGAAGCCAAGGTGGGAGGATTGCTTGAGCCCAGGAGATTAAAGCTGCAGTGAGCTAGGATCGCACCACTGCACTCCAGCCAGTCTCTAAATTAATTAAAAGATACAGCACATTTCCATCCCCGGAAGTCCCTCATGTTGCTTTTCAGTCAGTTCCTTACCCCACTCTCAGGAGGACACCCAGCCCTCATGAAGCTCCTAGCCTCAGGTCTGGTGTGGACCTGACCCAATTCCTTCTGCCCTCGGCCCAGGAACCCAGGTCTTTGTAAAGACCTTCAAACACCTTCGAATGTGTAAAGTGCAGGCATGGCAGAGTGGGCAGAGCTAAGGGAGGTCTTGCGGGGAATCTGCCAGGCCAAGGAGAGGAGTCCAGGAGGAGGTGGGAGAGGACTCTGCATTTAGGAGGGGGTAGGAGAGGGACTGGGCTTGAGGCCCTTGAGAATCATGCATTCCCAAGGGCAATAGGAGTGCATGAGGACCTGGCCTCAGGTCCAATGTGGACCTGACCCAATTCCTTCTGCCCCTGGCCCAGGAGCCCCTCCCCAGATACTGGCACAGGGCCAGCCCTCCATTCCTCTCTCTCTGGGCTCTGAAGAGCCTTGAAGGCCAGGAGGGCCGTCCTGCCTCGGAGCAGCCTGAAGCCCTGCAACCCCATCCCAGTGCCCTGGCAGACCCTTTCAGTATCGCCGGAATCACAGACATTCACAAACCTGAATTACCTCTGAACACGGTGTTGAAAACAGATGCTTGGTGCTGCAAAGAAAAATCAGCACTGAGACAAATGATCTCCCAGCAAGGCAACTTTACTTTCTGCAGAAAGGGTGCTCCTGTTAGCCATCTTGCCACGAGAGTACAATGAACAAAGGAAAAGCAGACATATTTATCCTTCATGCATTTGGGGTCGTCCTGACGGCTGTGTCTGATGTCTGTTGGCTGGAGCCAGACCTCACAATCTAAAACTAAAACTTAATTGGCTAACAACTTAAAACTTTTTTAAACAGGTCAAAGCAATGGAGAACAAACAGAAAGTCTAAATAAGGAAGGGGCACGGGCTGCGAGCTGGGACACGCCTGTGAGCACGTCCAGCACAGGTATCGTGGTTGAAGTACAAGGACATAGAATGTACTACGTGCCTGTGAGCACGTCTAACAGCTGCATAGGACAGGGCTTACCAAAGAGCTGCTAGCAAAATGCCAAGGAGGCTTTGAAGAAAGTGTTTAAAACAAACTATTATTTCTAACACTTAAGATTACTCTTTAGCAAGAAAGGAAACTTTGAAGAGGCACTTTTCTACTTCCCACCATGGTCCTAAAGATTCATAAGGAACAAGTCTGAGAGCCACAGATCTCCCTGGCTCCTCCAGCCTGTCCTTGGCTTCAGGAACCTCCTCTCATTCATCTTCAGGAAAGGATTGCTTCCCCGGCATCTCCTGGCCTGGCTGGGCTCTCTGTTCTCTGGGGCTGTCCCTGTTGCCCCTGGGCTGAGAGGATCCAGGGGCTCTGACATGCTGACTTAACAGCTGATCCTCCCATGAGAGAGAGAGAGAAGGGAATCAAGAGGCCACGTGGCTTGTCCTCCGTGCTTGCACCCGTTGTGAAGGATATTGGGACCACCCCACCACCGTCATTAGGTTCCCCAAGGAAAAGCCCATTTCTTCCAGAGACCTCCTCCTGGGCATTGCAGTTGAGGCCAGGGGTCCTCGGGAAAGGGGTTTTCCAAGGCTTCCAGAGTCACTCGGCTTCTCTACAGAGTGCAGACAGTCCAGGCCTGAAGATTTGGAGAGGACAACCCAGCACCATCCCTGCTCCGTGGAGCTCAGAGCCTGGTGGGAAAGGCGGACTCTGAGCCAACCATTGTAAAGAACTTCAAACACCTTCGCACGTGGGAAATGCAGGCATGGCAGTGTGGGCAGAGCTAAAGGATATCTCAGGGGAATGGGCCAGGCAAAGGAGAGGAGTCCAGGAGGAGGTGGGGGAGGACTCTGCATTTGGGAGGTGGGAGGAGAGGGACTGGGTGAGACTCTTGAGAATCATGTACTCCCAAGGGCAATGGGAAGCCACCAGTTGTGCTGACAAAGACAGAAATGGGCTTGCTTATTTTTTTTTTTAGATGAAGCCTCGCTCTGTCGCCCAGGCTGCAGTGTAGTGGCAAAATCTCGGCTCACTGCAACCTCTGCCTCCCGGGTTCAAGCAACTCTCCTGCCTCAGCCTCTTGGGTAGCTGGGACTACAGGCGCCCACCACCACACCTGGCTAATTTTTGTATTTTCAGTAGAGATGGGGTTTCACCACATTGGCCAGGCTGGTCTCAAACTCCTGACCTCAAGTGATCCACCCACTGCGGCCTCCCAAAATGCTGGGATTATAGGTGTGAGCCGCAGTGCCCGGCCCCAGACTTGCATTTTTTAAAAAGGGGGCCAAGGGACGGGCGTGTTGCAAGGTCCAGGGACAAAGGATGGTGTCTGGAAAAGTCTGGAGGCCTATATGAATTTAGCCAGGGCCCCTGGACTTGACCTCTGTGTGCAGCTTGCTTGCTGGGCAGCCTTGTTCAGCCTTAACTGCCCTGTCTTTTGTGAAAATTGATTCAAATTCTCTTGGTCAGAGAGCCTGCAGCCAGAGGGTAGGGGTCCAGGCTTTCTACTGGAATGTGCTGTGTGACCCTGGCCAAGCCATTTGACCTCTCTGGGCCTCGCTTCCCATTCACACCTTTCCCATGCTCATTTAGTGAGGATAAATAATTAAGATCCTCCACGTGAACCCCTCCAGTGCCTCAAAAGAAAGCTTCAGAAAGGACGGCTGTAATTGTTACCACAGGGGCTCTCTGCCTGGGGCAAAAATCGTTCATTTTGGGGGTGGGAAAATGCCTATATTTCACCGTAAAGAACTGCATTTACTTAAAACAAAACAAAACAAAACTGAACATGTTGTAAGGCAGCAGCAAAAAAAAATGGTTATGGAGGAAAACAGGAAAAACGCCTCCTAAAGATGCATTCTAGAAAGGTCAAGTACAGAGGGAAATGCTAGCCGTCCCCAGCGCGTGATGGGGTAGGGCTGGGCTCTCCAGCCAAGGGCGCTCCCCGCGGCTCCAGGAAGGCAGGATCACCCCAGCGGCTTTGCCGTGGGAAGCAAACGGTGGGCGGGAGAGTTCTGATCTGATGTTCAGTGTGGATCTGCACATGGCAGCTGGGGCTAGGAATGCATCATCCTGACCCCGAGTCTGGGGACTGGGATCCATCACCCCCACCACGGCTATGTGGCCTCAACCAACTCACAGGAGTCCTTTTTTTTTTTTTCCTTTTTTTTCTCTATTTTTGCAAAATAATTGTATGCAATCACTAAGTAAACTGAAAGATGAAAGGCCCCTTAGCCCACCCCCACTTCTGCTCCCCTGCCTGGGGCTTCGATGAGGACATCACTGGTGGGCTTCTTTCCAGTCTTCTTTTTTTTTTGAGACAGGGTCTCACTCTGTTACCCAGGCTGGAGTGGTGCAGGTTCAAATGATTCTCCCACCTCAGCCTCCCGATTAGCTGAGGATTACAGGCACCTACCAGCACACGCACCTAATTTTTGTGTTTTGAGTAGAGACAGTGTTTCACCATGTTGGCCAGGCTGGTCTGGGACTCCTGACCTCAAGTGATCCTCCCACCTCAGCCTCCCAAAGTGCTGGGGTTACAGGTGTGAGCCACTGCGCCCGGCCTTCCAGTCTTTCCTTCATCCACCCACATCTGTGCAGAGGCACTAGTACTCTCCGACTCCTCCCCTGACTTCTTGTTTTACACACGTGTCTCAGAGATCTCTCTGGCTCATTACACACACAGCCACTTCATTCTTTTTGGCAGCTGCATAATATTTCATCATGAAGGCCATCACTTTTACAAATGTGATCAGTTCCGTGAACAGCTGGGAGGCAAAGGGGGATCCAAGAACACTCGGATCCTTGACCAAGGGGCCTATTCAAACCTGCTCTAAGGGCCGACTTCTTTCCTGTCCCTTAGGTGAAATCTCAGGCTTCCTCAGCTTTTCTGGTGGCTTCTAATTACAAAAGGCAATCTCCATGCTCTAATTAACATGCCCAGGCTCCAGTATCATCAATACTCTCAACTGCATTGGGAGATAAATTTTGTGCCTCCCCTGGCTCGTTGCTTGGAGAGAACAGGCAGGGGGTGAGCTGTGTCTGTGTATCTGGTTTCTGCCCCGCCACCCCCCTCCCAGGCTCCAGGGCAGATATCGCATCTTACAAGGGGCCTTTGCTGTTAATGCATTAGCCTGTTTGATTTGGTGCTATTTTACATAGCATTTTTTTTTTTTAATTTTCTAATTTTTTTTAGAGACCGGGTCTTGCCATGTGGGCCAGCCTGATCTCGAACTCCTGAGCTTAAGAAACCCACCCACTTTGGCCTCCCAAAGTGCCAGGATTACAGGCGTGAGCCACTGCGCCCCACCTGCTTTGCTTAGTATTCTTCGATTTGTGTTTATAAGTGAGACTGAGCGGCGGTGTGTATGTTCTCCTTGTCTCAGTTTGTGATCATAAAATGATTTGGGAAGCTGTTTTAGAAAAAGTTCTGGAAAGTTCTGGAATAGTTTCTATAGCACAATTGGGAGAGCTTGTGTGTAAGAGTATCCAGGGTCAGGTGCTGTGGTTCATGCCTGCAATCCCAGCACTTTGAGAGGCCAAGGTGGGTGGATCACTTGAGGTTAAGAGTTTGAGACCAACCTGGTCAACATGGCGAAACCCTGTCTCTACTTAAAAAAAAAAAAAAGTGCCGGGCGCGGTGGCTCAAGCCTGTAATCCCAGCACTTTGGGAGGCCGAGGCGGGTGGATCACGAGGTCAAGAGATCGAGACCATCCTGGTCAACATGGTGAAACCCCGTCTCTACTAAAACTACAAAAAATTAGCTGGGCATGGTGGCGCGTGCCTGTAATCCCAGCTACTCAGGAGGCTGAGGCAGGAGAATTGCCTGAACCCAGGAGGCGGAAGTTGCGGTGAGCCGAGATCGCGCCATTGCACTCCAGCCTGGGTAACATGAGTGAAACTCCGTCTCAAAAAAAAAAAAAAAAAAAAGCAAAAATTTGCTGGGCATGGTGGTGTAAGCCTGTAATCCCAGCTCCTCGGGAGGCTGAGGTAGGAGAATCACTTGAACCCAGGAGATGGAGGCTGCAGTGAGCAGAGATCATGCCACTGCACTCCAGCCTAAGCAACAGAGCGAGACTCCATCTCAAAAATGATTAAATAAACAAACAAATAAATAAAAGTACCCAGGCTGGTTCCCAAGGCTTTACTAAAGTATCATATAAGTACTTTGGTCACCTTTGATCTTTTATATTTCCTGG
Organism: Sapajus apella; assembly: GCF_009761245.1. Lineage (NCBI taxonomy): Eukaryota > Metazoa > Chordata > Mammalia > Primates > Cebidae > Sapajus > Sapajus apella. Next base: position 7,181,610 of record NW_022437037.1, read on the forward strand.
GAATGTCGCCCACTTTATTTAGTTTTCACATTTATTGGTACAAAGTTGTCCATGATATTCTCTCAGGCTAATTAAAAATCAAAATCTTACTGCATTCAGGACAGCTGCAGGTTTTGTGGGATCATCAGCCCACAGCTTATTCAAGCTTGGGGGCCCCCTTTCAGAAAAAAAATTCAAAATCATGCCTACAAATTCAGGCACAAAATTGAATAATTAATTAGGATGAGAAAAGAAATCAGAACAAATCGCAAATTTAAATTAGCTGACCAATATCACAAACCACAAAAATCCAGGAAAATAATATACTTAAAAAAAAAATTAAAGCCAGGCATAGTGGCTCATGTCTGTAATCCCAGCACTTTGGGAGGCCAAGAAGGGCAGATCATTGAGGCCGGGAGTTTGAGACCAGCCTGGCCAATATGGTGAAACCCCATCTCTACTAAAAATACAAAAATTAGCCAGGGATGGTGGCGCATGCCTGTAATATCAGCTACTTGGGAGGCTGAGGCATGAGAATCATTTGAATGTGGGAGGCGGAGGTTGCAGTGAGCCGGGATTGTGCCACTGCACCCCAGCCTGGGCAACACAGCAAGACCCTGTCTCAAAAAAAATTAATTTACGCACCTTATGCTGATTTTTATCCTACATTTTTTCCCCTATAATTTTTGATTACCTCTTCATATGATAGTAATTTTTGGGTGTGTGTGTGTGTTTTTTTTTTTTTTTTTGAGAAAGAGTGTTGCTGCAGTGCCCAGGTTGGAGTGCAATGGCATAATCTCGGCTCACTGCAACCTCTGCTTCCTGGGTTCAATGATTCTCCTGCCTCAGCCTCCCAAGTATCTGGGACTACAGACATGCACCACCACACCTGGCTAATTTTTGTGAGACAGAGTCTCTCTCTGTCGCCCAGCATGGAGTGCAGTAGCACGATCTTGGGTCACTGCAACCTCTGCCTCCCCGGTTCAAGCGATTTTTGTGTTCAGCCTCTTAATTAACTGGGACTACAGAAGCCCGCCACCACACCTGGCGAATTTTTGTATTTTTAGTAGAGAGGGGGTTTCGCCCTGTTGGCCAGGCTTGTCTCGAACTCCTGACCTCAGGGGATCCACCCGCCTTGGCCTCCCAAAGTGCTGGGATTACAGACATGAGCCACCATATGATAGTAATTTTAAAATATTTTTCTACAAAGTATAAAGCTGTTTCAGTCTTTCCTCTAGCATGCTTGATCGCACTTTTAAAAATATTTTACTTTGAAATAATTATAGATTCACAGAAAGCTTTTTAAATTGTACAGAAAAAGCCCAAATCCTCTTCACCCAGTTCCCCACAATGAGAGAATTTCACATAACTAGATTGTAAAATGAAAGCCAAAAAATGGACATTGGTACTATACGCAGATTCCATTCAGATTGCCAGTTTATGCCCTCATTTGCATGTGTGCGTGTGTGTATGTGTGTGCGTGTATGTGTGTGCGTGTGTGTATGTGTGCGTGTGTGTATGTGTGCGCATGTGTGTGCATGTGCGTGTGTGTGTGTGTGCGTGTGTGTGCGTGTATGTGTGTGCGTGTGTGTGTGTGTGTGCGTGTGTGTGTGTGTGGTGTATTTAGTTCTTGCAACTCTTTCACCTGTGTAGATTTGTGTGACACAATCAAGATACAAAACTGTTCAATCATCCAAAGATCTTCCTCACGCTCCTTTCAGTGAAGCTGCTTCCCTCTATTTCCCAATGCCTGGACAATTTTGAGAATGTTATCTACCTAGAATCACACAGTGTGTAACCTTTTGAGGTTGGCCTTTTTGGCTCAGCATAAAGGCCTAGAGTTCACCCAAGGTGTTGCATGTAGCAGGAGCTGGGGAAGGAGGCAGGAGCTGCTGGAAGGCCCCTGAGGCCCTGGCAATGAGTCTGGGTTTAGGCTAAGACATGGGGGGCCGTGGAAGGCATTTTAAGCAAGGAGTGATATGATCCTATGTACTAGGTTCTTCCCGTATCAGACCAGCTTCTCCACCTTTGTATCCAAGGTAATGAGCCGGAGCAGAAGCGGGCACAGCCTGCTGGTCTCCTTCAGAGGACCCAGCCTGGGGCCGTTGGGACTCCCAGGGCGTGTCGTTACCCTCACACCCCGAGCCCCTTTCCTGGTAATAAGAACTGCTGGACACGAGGATGTCAGCCGAGGCCGCGGGTGCCTTTGTGGTGGCGATGAATGTGTCGGGGGCTGCTGAGAAGAGAGCTGTTTTGTTGTGATCGGCCTCTTGGGGTAGATATTTTCAGATTACGAATCTAGTGTCATTAGAAAACACAGCAATAAATTAGGCTGCTCAGAAGCATGGTGCGTGTAATAATTAAGTAATAAAAGTCACCGCAGGGGTAAAGGGACTGGAAAACAAAGAACCACCGTTTGTAGCGGCACCGAAGGCTGCTGTGTAAAGGACCTCTGAGCAGGGGTGGCAGGGCGAAGCTGCTGAACCTCGACTCAGACAGAATCCCAGCTCGGCCCGGCATGAAGACAGCTTTGTAGAGAGGAGACAGACTGGTCCAGGGGCACAGTCAGGGGCCAGGGAGTGGATATTTGGGGTCCGGTTTAGCTTTACAGCTGTCTCCGGGCCGTAAGGTGAAACATGGAGGAGCCCAGCAGAGAGAGGAGCCAGCCTGGTAGGGCAACAGGGCAGGGTGAGGCCTGGGGTGGAAGGGGAATTTTACTCAGCCCCAGCCAATTGCTACAGCCAAGAGTGCAGTCTAGCGTTGGCAGAACTTACAAAATGTCAAGACACTCCAGGAAGTTGTCTTTCGAAGGGAAAAATTTTTAATTTTTAAGTGTTGATAATTATTTCAAAGTTTAAGACCACCACCGTGCAGGCCACATAAAAGGCAGAGTGAGAGGCTCGCGGTCTGCCTCCCTGGTACCCAGACCATGCCAAGGTGGGCAGATCACTCAAGTTCAGGAGTTTGAGACCAGCCTGGCCAACACAGCAAAACCCTGTCTCTGCTAAAAATACAAAAAAAATAGCTGGTTGTGGTGGCTGGTGCCTGTGATCCCAGCTGCTTGGGAGGCTGAGTTGGGAGAATCACTTGAACCTGGGAGGTGAGGTTATAGTGAACTGAGATTGCATCACCGCACTCCGGCCTGGGCAACAGAGCAAGACTCCACCTCAATAAATAAATTAATAGTCGCTTGAAATAATCATCTGTAGTTATGTCACAACTTGACACACAATTGGGTTCATTTGCTTTCTCCTGTTGTTACTTGGGGTAGATGCTAACCCTTTCTCTTTAATTCTTTTGTAATTAGAAAAACAAATCATTTATTGATGCTTCCAAAGTCAAAACTATAACACAAAGTCCATTCAACAAGTTCTAGCTTTCCTTTCTGCTCCTTCCTCCCTGTTCTCTCTCTCATTCTGGTTGCTTCTCAATTAATAAGTTTGGTTTGTCTTTTCATTTTCTTCCTCTTGAAAATAGAAATGTATGTACATGCATCATATGTATGATATACATCATAAATTCTAGATATGTATTATACATATGTATTTTATATGTATATATATATATATATGGGGGCATGCTATGGGATTGGTTATGGGTGCTTATTTAGTTTTCTCTGCTTTGTCCTAAGCTACAAGCAGGTACAAAAATTAGTGGAGCTGGCAGTTGTCAACCAAGTCCCAGACATTCTGGGTTGGCTGTTTCAAGGGTTTTGTTTGGCTTTCTGGACTGTTGGTAGAGACCGCAGTCTAACTTCCCACAAATCTGGCACAGCAGGCGGTTTCCTGGGCTGGTTACTGTACAAAACGAGCTGGTTTCCTGACCTAGCTGCTGCAGACTGTGGCTCATAGTTCTTTTGTTTTGTTTTGTTTTGTTTTGTTTTTTGACAGAGTTTCCCAGGCTGGAGTGCAGTGACGTGATCTTGGCTCACTGCAACCTTCACCTCCCGGGTTCAAGCAATTCTCCTGTCTCAGCCTCCCAAGTTAGCTGGGACTACAGGCACGCACCACCGTGCCCGGCTAATTTTGTATTTTTAGTAGAGACAGGGTTTCACCATATTGGCAGGCTGGTTTCCAACTCCTGACCTCAGGTGATCCACCTGCCTCAGTCTCCTAAAGTGCTGGGATTACAGGCATGAGCCACCATGCCCACAAATAGTGCTCATTTGTATATTCAGTCTCTCAGCCTATTTAGAGATCAGGCCCCACCTGGGAGCAGTTGGCCATTTGCTTCATGGACATGAATTCCCTCTGCTGCAGAGGCTTGTGGCTGGGCGGGTCTGCCTTGCGGTGTTGCCTGCACTGCTCTGGGATCCTGCCCTTCTCATCTGTACGATGGGAATAATACTCGTGTCCATTTTCATGTTGGGAAGGGGTGGGGCATACAAGATGCCTCGGGTAAGCGCTCCCTGGCTGGAAATCGTTGTCAATGAGAACCGGAGCCAGACACTAATTAAAGGTGGTAAAGACATTTTATTCAATGCTGTTCCAAAAAGGAAGAAGCTACAGTATAGAACTGAGTTCCGTTCCAGATACCACAGAAGTGGGGATGTTTAGCTGAGGAGCCAAGGGAGGGGAAGGGGCAGTGATGGAAAATCAGCAAGACAGGAAGATCCTTGCTAAAGGCAGGCCAAGGTCATCGGCTTTCAAGGGTGCGGATGAGGAATTCGATCAGCTGTCAAGGGTAATCAGATATGAAGGCTGGGGCATCCATGTAGCGGGACTCTTGGCTAACACTGGTTTCAGCAGGCCAAGGTTAGGACCTAGGGATGAGGCCTAGTGAGAAAGAGAGCTCAGAGGACCAGGCCTCTAACATTTGGCAAGGAGGGAGTCCTATCCCCACTGCAGGCCCAGCACTCGCAGGCTCTATGAGGGACCTGTTTCATGGCTTTTTCGGCCTGGGAGAGGGGCTTTCACAGTCTTGGGGTTGATGGGCCCTGCAGCCCCTGACGTTTAGGAGGCTCCGGCGTGGGGTGGGAAGAGGGTGCCTCTGGTCTTTCCCAAGCCTCAAGCTCTGTCTGGACTTCTTACCTTCAGGCCTTCGACACCCTTCTTTGATCTGCTGCAGCACCGGTACCTGCAGCTGTGGGTACAGGAACAAAAGGCCGCCCAGAAAGCCATCAAACTGGAGAAGAAGCAGAAGGTAAACGCAGCCCTCACTCCCGGGTTGCCAGCTGGTGGGGTGGAAAAGAGAGAAGGGCCGGCCAGGGGCAAGCATCAAGATGACACTGTGTACATTTGTGGTTGGTGGAGGGGGGGATCAGGTTGCATTTTCTGACCAGCATCAGACAAGCCAGAGCTGAAAGGATTGTGGTGATGATCTGGTTCAGACTCTCCGTAAGCTCATAGGGTAGAGGAGATGGGTGTGGGCCCCCAGTCAGTAGGCCCCGTGTGCCTCTGAGCTGGGATGAGAACCCAGGTGTCCTGATTCCTACCTGGGGACCCTTCCCCCTAAACCTCTGCACAACTTCACGCACCCAAAATCTGATTCTAGTCTAACCTGGCCTGGCCCACACAGAGGTATGTCCTGTACAATCTACAGAGAAAAGGCCAATAAGGCAAAGCTGAAGAGGAACTCACTTCCGAAAGGGTGCCGTGAAGAACACATTATATCACACTTTGTAACATTTTATTACAAATTAACCAAGAGGCAGCTTTCCAAACGCCTGCCGAGCAGGACATGCACCCTGTCATCTATGTCACCAAAGCCGCAAGGCAGGCGTGGAAGTCGAGGCGTGGGGAGGCAGAGCCTGCCCAGGGAAGTTTGAGCTGAGGTCCTGAGGACGTCCAGACACTGCCAATTGCTGATGTTAGGAGTCCCTAGCAATGGGGTGGGCGTCAGGTCAGTGAAGGAAGGAAGGAAGGAAAACCATCTTTACTTGTTCGTTTGTGTTGTCATACACATTTGAAAATACCCAAGGCTGGGCGCAGTGGCTTACACCTCTAATCCCAACACTTCGGGAGGCCAAGGCAGGTGGATCAGCTGGTTCAAGACCAGCCTGGCCAACATGACGAAACCCCATCTCTACTAAAAATACAAAAATGAGCCAGGCGTGGTGATGGGAGCCTGTAATCCCAGCTACTTGGGAGGCTAAGGGAGGAGAATAGCTTGAACCCAGGAGGTGGAGGTTGCAGTGAGCCAAGATTTTGCCACTGCACTCCAGCTTGGGTGACAGAGTGAGACTCCGTCTCAAAAGAAAAGATACTATAATGGTACTTCCTTTAAAATCTTCCGAAACTAAGGGCCGGGCGCGGTGGCTCACGCCTGTAATCCCAGCACTTTGGGAGGCCGAGGCGGGTGGATCACGAGGTCAAGAGATCGAGACCATCCTGGTCAACATGGTGAAACCCCGTCTCTACTAAAAATACAAAAAATCAGCTGGGCATGGTGGCACGTGCCTGTAATCCCAGCTACTCAGGAGGCTGAGGCAGGAGAATTGCCTGAACCCAGGAGACGGAGGTTGCGGTGAGCCGAGATCGCGCCATTGCACTCCAGCCTGGGTAGCAAGAGCGAAACTCTGTCTCAAAAAAAAAAATTCCGAAACTCGAAACTTCGGAGAGCTCAGATTGGCCTCCTCTGCAGTAGGTCCAGACTGCTGACAGTAAAATCGGAATCCCTCTGTGTTCACATGGTGCTTCATAGACTTCATCGAGGGTGTGGCTCCAGTGTGGCTGGTTGTCACAACAGTCACAACCAGCACCATCCTAAGCCTCTGAGCTGAGGGCTGGGCTGAGCACGACCCTGAGTTTTTACATTTGGTTCTCTGAGACCGCCCTGAGCTCCGTGTCTCCCGTCATCTCAGTTTGGTTTACTTCACGGGAAACCGGGGCTCAGACAGATTAAGTGATTTGCCAACAGTGTCAGACAGAGGTGTGTCCGGCCTGAGAGTCCAGGCTCTTCCTGAAGGACAGGTCTCACTCCTGCTGATTACGGAAAAGCCTGGGGCTCAGCGACAGCACCTGTGTTGTTCTAGGGCCAACCTGGGGATCGGAGGAGTCTTTCTAGAAACCCTGGTACTCTCAGGAGGGGCCAGCAGAGGCGCACAGAGTGGGGGCTGAGGGTTTCCAGGTGTGGCGGGTGCCAAGGCCTCTCCTGGCTCTTCCCAGCAGTCTGCAGAGAAGATAGCTCATTAGAGAGCTCAGCATTGTAATAACATTTTAAGAGCAACCCGTGACTAGTTTATTTGTTAATGGCTCAAGCAAGAGCCCACTTGCTATGGTAATGGCCGGTTTCAGAGGGAGCATTACCAGCACAAACTGCTTTCTAGCCCCGCATTAGAGCTGGGAGTTTTTGTTCGTTTCTTCGTTTTGAGACGGAGCTTCGCTCTTGCCGCCCAGGCTGGAGTACAATGGTGCAATCTCAGCTCATTGCAACCTCCACCTCCCAGGTTCAAGCCTTGCCTCCTGAGTAGCTGGGATTACAGGCATGCACCACCAGGCCCGGCTAATTTTATATTTTTGGTGGAGACGGGGTCTCACCATGTTGGCCAGGCTGGTCTCGAACTCCTGATCCCAGGTGATCCACCTCAGCCTCCCAAACTGCTGGGTTTACAGGCGTGAGCCACTGTGCCCTGCTTAGGGCTGCGAATTTTAATTAGCAGCTACTTCACACAACCCAGAGTGTTGGCAAACCCATCCCATCTTCCTGCTCTAAGAGAGAGCCCTTCCTTTTCTAGCAGAGCCCCCTAAAACAGCTCATGTGGTTTGGAGCAGGCGCCAGCTCTGCACGTGGTGTGGCTGAGTGAGATTCTCTTTGTTGGGGTCTTGGTTTCTTCATTGCGTGTGTAAAGGGGTCTGATTAAATGAGGGCCCGCTACGCTGTGCCTGTGGGGAGGAAAACGTCTTTCCTTCTACCTGTCCTAGACTCATGGCTGAGGGCCCTATCACAAAAGACTGATTTGCAAGAGAAAAGTATTCAAATGTTTTTAGGTTTTGCATGGCACATGAGCCTCCGTAAGGAAATGAAGGCCCAAAGAAATGGATAAACGCATATATATATATATATATTTTTTTTTTTTTTTTTTTTTTTTGAGGCAGAGTTTTGCTCTCATTGCCCAGGCTGGAGTGCAGTGGCAATTCTCCTGCCTCAGCCTCCCAAGCAGCTGGGATTACAGGCATGCGCCACCACGCCCGGCTAATTTTGCATTTTTAGTAGAGACGGGGTTTCACTATGTTGGCCAGGCTGGTCTCGAACTCCCAACCTCAGATGATCTGCCCACCTTGGCTTTCCAAAGTGCTGGGATTGCAGGCATGAGCCACGGCGCCGGGCCAAACACATTATTTTTATGCTGGGTTTGGTGAAGAAGAGAGTAGGATAGCTGTGGAGAAACAGAATTGGATGAATCATGTGATTTTATGGTGATAAACTAGGGGAAAGTTCGAAAGGTCTGTTCAGATTTTCAGGATGTTCTTGTACGTTTGGGGTGGCACCTCTCGAATGAGGGTCTCATAACCTGCTTGAGGGGAGAAGGGCAGGGAAGGTGAAACAGACTATCCTAGTTCTGCCCTTTTCCAGGATGCCAAGGTGGCATATTTGGAGGTATTGTGAATTCCATCTCTTACCACGTAGCAGGTACTCAGAAGACACTTGTACCACCCTTGTAATGTTGCTCCAAGATTCTCTGTGGCTGCTCTGTGTCCTACAAATGGCTACAAACCCACCAAACGCTGGGAAGCTATGGTCTGGGGTTGACAGACACCTTGCTGACCTTGCTTAGATGGTCAGTTTGCAAGGCCACCTCCCCACTGCCACAGACCTAGGGGTCCTCCTTAAGCCTGTAAGCATCCGGGTATGTCCTGATTTGGTTGATGTGGACCCCAGATGAAATTCGTGACAACAGCTACCAATGAGTGAGCAATCATCTTGGCCGCCACCCTACTCAGAGCTGAACTCAGCAAACCCTGCAAGAACCCTGCTCCGTGGGCGTCCGCATCCTATTTCCGGAGGGAACCGAGGCTCAGAAAGCTGACATGACTGCTTGCCTCAATTCCGAAGCTGGGCTCCATAACCCCCGACAAGGCAGCCTCTCTGCTTTGGCTGTCAGGCTTGACTCTGCTCTGGTCAAAGATAGTTTCAAAACCTTCTAGATATAGCTGGGCATGACGGCTCATGCTTGAAATCCCAGCATTTGGGAGGCCAAGGCCAGTGGATCACCTGAGGCCAGGAGTTTGAGACCAGCCTGGCCAACATGGTGAAACCCCATCTCTATTAAAAATACAAAAATTAGCCGGCATGGTGTCGCGCGCCTGTAATCCCAGCTATTTGGAAGGCTGAGGCAGGAGAATCACTTGAACCCGGGAGGTGGAGGCTGCAGTGAGCCGAGATTGCTCCACTGCACTCCAACCTGGGCGACAGAGCGAGACTCCATCTCCAAAAAAAGGCGGGGACTTATAAGTGATCCACAGACACATTCAATAAGATTAATACAACAAAATAAATCAATAAAAGGGGTTTACTGAGGTGGTGGCGCCTTCGATTAAACTTGGTTCGGTCTTTATTTGCTGACTGTGCCTTCCATGTGCTTCACATTGGGGAGGTGACGCTGAAGGTTTACCCGGCACCCCCTCTGGAAGACTTTAGGGAAAGAGGAAACAAGCCTGGTGAACCCCAGGGCAGACCTGTGTTTTGCAGAGCCTGAAACGTCTCCTGTTTGGAATCTCGTTTAAGAGAAAGTACACAAAGGAAACCTGAGACCCTGTGAGCTCATGCACAGGCCCCTCCCGGCTGAGCCCTGAGACAAAGGCCTTGGCAGCCTTGAGGGCCCCAGGGCTCCCCGCCAGGCCTCTGTCCCCGACATCCCGACACCCCCCAGGGCTGCTCTGAAGCAGCTCTGTGGCTCTGGCTGCCGTCAACCCTGATGACTCCCAGACCAGGGCCTCCAGCCCGTCCCCGGCCGCCTGTGTCCCGTCCCCTCACACATCTCAGGACATGACACATCCGAAGCCAAACGCCAAGTCCCACTTCCAAACCCACCCCCAACCGCATGCTTCCCATCTCAGTGGCACCTCTCATGGTTTCCAGCTGTGAAGGCCAAAAACACACCTGGCTTCCCCGTGTCCCAGGCCCTATTTTTGAGGCCTCAGCAAAGCCAGCAGCTGACCCCAACTTCACTGGATTCCACCCCTCCTATCGCTCACCTGGGCTGTTGAGTTGCCCCCACCCGTGTGCTCAGCATCCACATGGTTCCCAGGCTCTGCCCTCCGCAGCCCACTGGGGGAGTCTTTCAAAGCCCAAGTGGGATCATGTCACTACTCTGCCTTCCAGAGGCTTCTGAAGAATCCAGAACACAGCCTAGAGTCTACTGTGCTCTAAGGCCCCCTGGTCTGGCTGCCTCTCCCACATAGGTCCCACCGTCCCCCACCCCACCTCCATGTTTGTCCAATGCACCCAGAATGCTCCTATCCCAGGAGACTCCTACCCCAGGGCACTCCTACCCCAGGGCCTTTGCACTTGCCACTCCCTTCCAGGAAAGCTCCTCCCAGATGTCCACCACCTCCATCCTCTCCTGGAATGACACCTTACCAGGGGGCCTTCCCCAATCGTCCCTAAACACCACCTCCTCTCTGCCATCCTGCGACCTCTTACCTGTCTTCAGTTGTTGTTGCTAAGCACTTCTCACCACCTGACATTTCGTTAGCTCCACGAGGACAAGGACTGGATTCAGTGATGTGTCCCCAGCCCCTAAAACAATGTCTGGCAGGTGAACGCCCAATAGAAACTTGTTGATGAATGAATGCGTGAGTGCTGGTCAGAATGAATGAATGGTAAGAACCTCGGGCATGCACTCAGTAACTGTGAGCTGTTGAGTCATATCTTTGCTAGGCAGTGAGCCAGCCCCGTGGATCTGGACATCACGAAGATGCTGTCCTGCTCCATCCTGTGTCTATTCTTCACACCCCTCCTGCAGTGACACATCCTCTCTGGCTCCCTTGGGGACTAGCACCCTCTCCTGCCTCGCCCATCTCATCCACTCCCCGGATGGGGTCCCTACTCTCTGCTCTAGCATAAAGGTGGGGCTGACCTGTGAAAGCCCCAGCGGATTTCTGGATTTGGACAAGGGTCACAGCCATAGGCTAAGGAGGTGGCTGTCAGGCTTGACTCTGCTCTGAAATCCTCTGGGGAGCACATTGACAATGCAGAGTCCTGCCCCCTTCCCCAGCCAGTTCTGAAGTTGGGGGCCCTGAACCCTGCCTCAGTCTGCTCTGGCTGCTGTGACAAATACCACTGGCTGGGTGACTTAAACAATAGAAATTTATTTTCTTGGCCGGGCGCGGTGGCTCAAGCCTGTAATCCCAGCACTCTGGGAGGCCGAGGCGGGTGGATCACGAGGTCAAGAGATCGAGACCATCCTGGTCAACATGGTGAAACCCCGTCTCTACTAAAAATACAAAAAATTAGCTGGGCCCAGGAGGCGGAGGTTGCGGTGAGCCGAGATCGCGCCATTGCACTCCAGCCTGGGTAACAAGAGTGAAACTCTGTCTCAAAAAAAAAAAAAAAGAAAAAGAAATTTATTTTCTCACAGTTTTGGAGGCTGGGTGTCCAAGTCCAAGGTGCTCACGGGTTGCTTCCTCCTGGGGCCTCTCCTCCTGGCTTGTAGATGGGCTCCTCCTCGCTGCGTCCCCACGTGGTGGAGACAGCTCTGGTCTCTCATCCTCTTCGTACGGGGTCACCAGTCCTATCACATCAGGGCCCACCCTTAGGACTTCGTTTCTCTTTAATTACCTCCTCTGGCCCCGTCTCCAAATACAGACACAGGGGAGGTTAGGGCTTCAACATATGACGTTTGGGTCAGTCCAGAACAGACCTTATGAGCTACAGGGCTCTCACTGTGGACTTGCTGGCACCTGGTAGTAGGTACGGGCATGCAGGTCAGCAGCAGAGGGGCTTCCACTGTGTCTCTGAAATCCCACCTGCAGAGATACCGTGGTTGGGGGTCCCTGAGTCCCCCACAGAAGCTCTCATTCCTCCTGAGTGAGCAGGCCATGGAGGACGGCTCTAAGAGGCAGTAACCCCTCGAATCATGCATTTCTTCATTCAAACACCATGGAGTCCCTAGGACCCACTGGGGCTGCATTAGCCACGGAGGACAAGTTCAAGGGTGACTGAGACACTATCCACACCCTCGGGGTGACTGCACGCGGGAATCCCATGTGTTCCAGAGACTGGAATGTTCTGGCTGTCCTGGAGTCCCAGTTTTCTGAGCCGTGGCCAGCGACAGGACCATGGAGGCAGGTGCTGTGAAATAGCCCTGGAGAAGGGCTGGGGCCAGAAGGAAAGTGACCCAGGATCTTGCCACACCAAGAATCACAGCCCTCTGTCTCTGCTCCCCTTCAGCACAGGCTTCCCTAAGTAGCCAGGTGACCATCCCACCTTTGCCTTTCCCCGCCTGCAGGTGATCCTTGGGAAGCTGTATGAGACCCGGAGCAGTCAGCTGAGGAAGTACAAGCCACCTGTGAAGCTGGACACCCTCTGGCACATGCCTCACTTCCAGAAGGTCAGTGTCACCTTCATCCATGTCCCTCCCTGCACCGTGCTGGCTGCCACTCACCTTGCCAGGCCTTTACCTGCGGTCTGTAAGTTCTGTGGGCTTCTCACCATCGATTAGCAATAGCAAGGGCTAATGTTTCTCAAGCACTTCCTAAGGCCTGGAGCTGAGCCCGTGTGTATCATCTCAGAGACTTTCCGCATTCACTGATGGGGCAGCTGCGGCTACCGGGCCGATTTGATGGACAGGAAACATGGTGGATGCTGTGGAGTAGCAGAGCTTTGAGCTGAACCCAGACTATCTGGGGGCAGAGGCTGCGTCACTGTCCATCTAAGGCACAGGCTGTCTTCCTGGGGCAGGAGCTGTCCATCTGGGGCAGAGGCTGTTCACCAGGGTTGGAGCCTGTCCACGTGGGGCAGGGGCTGTCTGGGCCAAGTCTCCCTCCAGGGAAGGGGTAATTGATGCATTGGATCCTGTGCTGGGAATTTTGGGGTGCAATTTTTGAAGTGCATGCCAACCAGCATGAACTTCCCACAAAGTGATGTCCCCAGGGAGAGAGGAGCAAAGGTCTGCCCCGGACTGGGGAAAGTGCATGACATGTACCCAGACGGACCTAGATAAGAAGCCAGGGAATGGGCCACGTTCTCGCCTCAGAGCTCAGCCAGTGTTCACTCAGCCATGTAGCCCTGGAGCACACAGACGGGATTCATCTTCAGCAGCGTTTGGCCCAGAAAGAGCAAAATGGAAGAGCCGGGGACACTGTATGGAGAAAGGGAAATGGAAGATTTGGGAACAGTGGCTTCAGGACGGGACTGGGGAAGCCTTGTGTGCCCAGCGCAGGCAGAGGGAGCCTTTCTAGGAGGCCACAAGGCACTTGCCCAGCCACGGGAAGACAGCTGCACAAAGCAATGTTCCCAGCCAGCCAGGCCTGGCTGCTGTGCCGCATTAAACTGCAGTTTAAACAATGAAGGGGCCGGTGCCTTTCTGAGCCTAATGCACATGAACAGGCTGTAGAGCTTCCCTGGAGAAACCTGCTCTCCCCCCTTGATGCGGCCTCTCATGTCCTGCCAAAGTGGCCTCTGCCAGCATATGTCAGTGACCATGCGCCCCGGCGCCCGTCAGCGTGCCGCCTCCGAGCACAGCAGACGTCAAGGGAGGAACAGGGCTGAGCGCGTCTGGGAGGTGGCAGGCGTCACCGCAGCTCCAGAGCTCCTCTCACCGCTCTGGCCCTTTTACAGCATGACTCATCTCTAGCTTCTCTGCCTTTTCCAACCACGTTGCTCCGCGTCCCCTGCTCTCTCTCACACTCAGCAGATTCCATCCACAGCCTCCATCCTGGCTCTGGCTGTGGCCTTTCCTCCCTGCCTTTTTTTTTTTTTTTTTTTTTAAGGCAGAATCTCACTCTGTTACCCAGGCTGGAATGCGGTGGTGCAATCACCTTCGCTGCAGCCTCAACTTCCCGGGCTCAGGTGATCCTCCTGTCTCAGCCTCTCGAGTAGGTGGGACCACAGGCTCGCACCACCATGTCCAGCTAATTTTTGTATTTTTTGCAGAGGTGAGGTTTCACCATGTTGGACAGGCTGATCTCGAACTCCTGGGCTCAAGCGATCCTCCTGCCTGGGCCTCCCAAAGTGCTGGGATTACAGGTGTAAGTCACCATGCCCAGGCACCTCCCTGCTCTTTTCTCTCTGAGAACCCCTGCAGTCCATGGGGATGCTGCCTGAGGAGGGACCAGGACCCGGCGTTCCACCAGCATGGGCTGACCTCTGCAGCACTCAGGTGGTCTCTCCCCAGCAGAGCAGGGAAAGGGCTCCCGGTAACAGTGCTGCACCTGTTCTGGGAGCGCCCATCTCACTCACCCTTGTCCCACCGTGCCTGGCCCGGAGTAGGAGCTAAACACACATAGAATGAGTTTCCATTTTCAAGAGGGGATTTGACCACTCAAGGCCTGCCAGTCTTGAGACTGTCGTTCTGAAATATGATTATGGACGATAGCAAACCAGGAATGACTGCCTCCGGTTCGGTGCAGGCACTGTGTGAGGTCACATGTGCATGTTACTTCATTTCTTCCTCAGAACAAGCTCCTGACCGGATTTTGCAGATGAGAGGCAGAGGGAGAGCACCTTCCTTGCCCACAGAGTGACCGGGCCTGGAACCCAGGCGTATCTGATGGCAGGGCCCAAGCCGATACACGGGACTTATTGGGCCAGCAAAATAATGAGAAAGAAAGTCAAGGCCGGGCGCGGTGGCTCACGCCTGTAATCCCAGCACTTTGGGAGGCCGAGGCGGGTGGATCACGAGGTCAAGAGATCGAGACCATCCTGGTCAACATGGTGAAACCCCGTCTCTACTAAAAATACAAAAATTAGCTGGGCATGGTGGCGCATGCCTGTAATCCCAGCTACTCAGGAGGCTGAGGCAGGAGAATTGCCTGGACCCAGGAGGCGGAGGTTGCGGTGAGCCGAGATCGCGCCATTGCACTCCAGCCTGGGTAACAAGAGTGAAACTCCGTCTCAAAAAAAAAAAAAAAAAAAAAGAAAGTCAAAATGCAAGTCACTGTATCTGCTGAGGGCTTTTCCCCCTTTCTGAGGATATTCACGGGATCCTGGGAGTTAAAGCTGCAGCTGTCACCCTATCCCATTGGCCGGAAACCTGCATCCTCGATGCTGCCCTGTCCAACCCAGCAGACACCTGGAGACCCACAGGGCACTGCTGTTATGGGTGTCACATGCAGTCCCCTCCTTGTCAGGAAGTGACATCAACAAAAAGTATTTACTGAGCCGTTAGAATGCACCTGGGGCTCAGCCTGCCTCATCGCAGAGATATCATGTCCCCATTCTACTGACGTGGAAACTGAGGCTCAGAGAGGTCAGAAGTGGAGTCTGGGCCCAGTCTAGGGCTTTCCAGCCCCAGGGCCTCCTGAGGACCCCTTCCCTCACCTCCAGGCCCCACCCGCAGGTCCCCATTCTCACCACCAAAGGGATCCTTTCTTCCCCTTCACACCACTTAACTCTACAATTAATTACCTGGGCAATGTTTTTCATCTTGCTCAGTAAAATGTGAGCCCCCCAGAACCATGCCTATCCATTCCACACCTTGTCCCCAGAGCCCTGCAGGGTGCCTGGCATGCAGTGGGGGGTCAGTAAATGTATCTGTGGAATGAATGAATGAGGAGGTGAGAGACTGAACGGCCAGTACAGCCCAGAATGACAGAAGAATTGAAAAGACTGTTACAGACCGGGTGAACCTCCCCTTTCTCCGCTTCCCAAACCAAGCACCCAAGCACCCACCATCCCAGCAGCCACCAACTGGGCCTGGACTCAGAGGTCCGGGCGGGCGGCCAGGGCCACTCCCCCCAGGAGCTGCTGTCTTCAGTGTCTGTCGAGTGTGAAGCCCCGGGAGGGCCTTTGTCTGCGCCTGGCGTTGCCGCTGATCTGCCGCCCCCACCCCAGCCCCATTATGAAGGGGAAAGCGCTTCCAAAAAAGTTGAACCTGTCACAGTGATGGATAACCTAAATGGACTCCCCCCGCTCACGGACAGATGTCGACGCTGAACTCTGTCAGAAATAATTAAACACCTTTCACACGGAAAAGCAGCAGGCAGGGCGCGGCTGCCGCACCGACCCCGCCAGCCACGAGGGGGCTGCCTGCAGAGGGGCTGCCGAGACCCACACCCCGGATGACCCGGGCCACTACGGAGTCGAGAGAGGAGAAGGACCAAGGAGGGAAGAGGCCATGTCTCCCCGCCATGCGTTACTTCCAGGCAGGGTGGTACAGAGATGCTTTCTTTCTGATCTATACCACCAGCAACTGCCATGGATGGCCGGGGACCCAGGGAGAACTCAGCCAGCAGCCACGAGGGGCCCTCCTGCCAGGACAGCTATGCCCAGGCTCTCCGGGCCTCAGTTTCCTCATCTGAAAATGAGTGGGTAGTTCTAGTTCTTTATTTATTTTTTTCTCTTTGAAATGGAGTCTCGCCCTTTCACCAGGCTTATGCACAGTGGTACGATTTTGGCTCACAGCAACCTCCTCCTCCTGGGTTCCTGCCTCAGCCTCCCAAGTTGCAGGGACTACAGGTACATGCCACCACGGCTAGCTAATTTTTTTCTGTGTATTTTTAGGAGAGACAGGGTTTCACCATGTTGACCAGGATGGTCTCCATCTCCTGACCTCATGATCTGCCCGCCTCAGGCTCCTAAGAGCTGGGATTACAGACCTGAGCCACCGCACCCAGCCAGGGACTAGTTCTTGAGGGTCCCTTCCAACCCAAGATTCTGTGATTTCCAGTTCACTGGCCCAGGGACCATGTGGGAGGGGATGGGGGCTCTTGGAGGTGCAGACTCCACACCCAGAGTGAGCCAGCAGGGGGAACAGCTCAGATCCTTCCTCAGGTTCCCATTTTGGGGATGGAACATGGACTCATTGTCAACCATCCCCGAGTGGAGGTGTCGCTGGGCTGGGGCTGATGCCCCCCTGCCCTGGGGGGATAGGACGCTCTCTTGACCTCTGGCCAGGTGTTCTGGGTCTGCAGGGCAGACCGCAAGGCCAGCAGGGAGCAGTGTGGTTCGTCTGTGGGCACGCATGACTCTAGGGACAGCCAGACAGGGTCAAGTGGCAACCCCGTCACACCTACCTGTCAGGTGTCTTGACCTGTCCGAGACCCACTTCCTCTTCTGTAAAATGGGCTAACAAATGCTCCCCTGGCAGGGCTGCTGGGAGGATCCGGAGAGGACGTATGTGAACCACGCTTAGCGGAACGCCTGGTCCATATCAACTGCCTGTCAGTGGCAGCTGCCATGAGGATGTTTGTGGAGTTCATTCATTCATTCATTCATTCATTCATTCACCTACTCATTCACAAATCTTTTCCACATGCACCTTCATGCCAAGCCCTGTCCCCACACTGATGCTACGTTGGCAAACAGGCCAGATTCGGGTGTGACTGCCGCTGTGGGGTTGCTGGCCGCTGGCATGGGGTGATGTGGACAGGCAGACCAACACACAGGCAGCTGTGCAGAGCTGGATGCCTGGGCCGAGAAGTCTGGAAAAGCTCTGCCCTAGGTGTCCCCGGGTGTTCCCAGGGGCTCCTTGTTTGTAGCCTGAAATGGTCCAGAGACACCAACCTTGCTTTAGAGGTGGAGGCCACTCCCATAACCACAGCCCCATTGAATGTAACCCTGTGTGGGCCGGCCCACCCTGTTCCTGTGCCTTCTGCAGAAACCTCCTCAGGGCTCTCCAGGTGCCCCCACATGCCCAAGCAGCCCTGCCTGGAGTCCTGGCTAACAGCACTCCCTCCGGTTCTCAACCAGCCACCGTGCACGGCCACCTACGTGTTTGTTAGAAGGCCACGCCAAGCAGACGGTATATTCTTCTGCCCAAAGACAGAGAGCCAGTGCCCCCAAAAGCTTATGGCCAATGACAGTAGCAAAAGACTGGATGCCACTGGCGAAGAGACAGCTCACGTACATGTTAGGAGATTTAGACAGTGAGATATCGTGCGGCCTTGAAAACCATGGCTTTGATTTGTACTTACTGGCACTTTAATTAAACAGATTGTTGGGCAAGAGTCCGTGCCACGGGCCCTGTCTGGATAGGTGCACCGAGCAACTCCAAGCGTCTGCACAAGCATACAGACGTTCGGAAGGAGGGGCAGTGGTGATCTTTGCCAGGATGAGGTTAAAGCTGATTTTACTTGCTCTGATGCTCTTTTCTGTATGGATTGCATTTTTTTTTTCAACAAGTAGATGTAGCTTTTCCAAAACCAGTAAGGCTTTTTTTTTTTTGAGATGGAGTTTCACTCTTGTTGCCCAGGCTGGAGTGCAATGGTGCGATCTCTGCTCACTGCAACCTCTGCCTCCTGGGTTCAATGATTCTCCTGCCTCAGCCTCCCGAGCAGCCGAGACTACAGGTGCACACCACCATGCCTGGCTAATCTTTGTATTGTTAGTAGAGACCGGGTTTCACCATGCTGGCCAGGATAGTCTCAAACTCCTGACCTCAGGTGATCCACCTGCCTTGGCCTCCCAAAGTGCTGGGATTATAGGCGTGAGCCAATGCACACGGCCCAGTAAGGCTGTTAAAAAAAAAAAAAGTTTTTAAAAGATGGAGAGCCTGCGTTCTTCCCCAGGTGTTCTTCCCAGTGTTCAACCCCCTGCTTTGAGCTCAGTTCTTCTTGATGTCTCACCAAACGCTGGCATGCTGCTGGCCACGCCCGGCTTTGCATGCTCAGCTTCCCTCAGGCATGAAGGTCAGTGCTGTGCCCCAGTGGTGAGGCCTGCTGACTTCTGGAGTCTGGATCTTTATTATAACAAGTCTATGTTGTAATTAGAGACCCAGCATCAATTTTAGAAGGGGGCTTGCCCAAGCATGGTGGGGGGGGACTCTCCACGTCCCCCTCCCACCCCCTCCTCTCCCCCCACAGTCCTTGTCTCTCTGCACCGAAAATACCCACCAACATTACATAGTCGTTCAGTCACTAAAGTATGAACAAATTGACTATATTTTCATTTGGCTTCTGGTTTCAGCCCCACTGCTTTAGAATAATGGCCCAAGCTATTAAGCTAACAGTTTGATTTACAAGCTCTTGTGCTCTGAACGCTGGGATCAGACTCCTCTGTTCGTGGAAGACTAACCCTGCCTCGGGTCTCCTGGGCCCCTGGCTCCCTAATAGAACAGGAGATGGAGGGAAAAAAATATATCTCAGCAGCCAGCCAAGCAGTGACACCCAGAGATGCAGCTGATTAGTGAAAGCTGCTGAATCTAAGAAAAGGATTTTCTTTCCCACCTTTAAGCTCTCTTACAAATCGTAGCTGGCTGGTAAGTTAACTCTCTGCTAAACCCCCCAAGCAGGCTCCTGGCCTGTCCACCCGCCGCCTCTGCCTCTCCACCAGGCTTGCCTGGTTAAAATGAGGATGGGCTGAACTCCACAAAGGTATATCTGACCCCAGGAAGGACAGGTGCAGATCTACTGCCCCTCCCACGGGTCTGTGCACCAGTGATGTATTTTCAGAATCCTGTCGCTTCCTTGCATCGGAATAAGAAGCGTCCTATGTCACCATGTAGGGCACCAGGTACAGGAATGGAATGTGTCACACTCGGAAACAGGGCAATAGGAAGGATGATTCAGAAGCCCTGATGGGGTTGACACTTCCCCTCTAAATACAGACACCCCCCATTATACACAGATCAGGATGCAGACGAGCTGACTTGCTGCAGGGATGAAACCAGGAGCTTGGCAGTGGCTCACGCCTGCAATCTCAGCACTTTGGGACGCCAAGGTGGGCGGATCACCTGAGGTCAGGAGTTTGAGACCAGCCTGGTCAACATGGTGAAACCCTGTCTCTGCTAAAAATGCAAAAATTAGCTGGGCATGATGGCAGGCACCCGTAATCCCAGCTACTCAGGGGGCTGAGGCAGAAGAATCGCTTGAGCCTCGGAGGCGGAGATTGCAGTGAGCAGAGATTGTGCCACTGTACTCCAGCCTGGGTGACAGAGCAAGACTGTCTCAAAGGAAAAAAAGAAGCAGGCGCTTACTTAGTTTTACATGATCTAGCACCTCAGAGGTATAGAATTCTTAGGCACCTGCTCGGGAGGTGACATTGCTGCTCAAATACTGGCAAGTCACAAATAGCCAGAGCTGAAGGTCTGGGGCAGGGATGAGAGGAAAGGAGGTGTGTGTGTTTGTGGGGAGTGATGGGGAATTGTGGCCAGGTTCCTAGAGCAGCACTCAGAGTCTGGGATGTCCACGGTGGGGCCTGGAGAGGCCAGCAGTGAAGGGGTGACCGAAGCTGACACTTCCAACAGGACCAGTCCTGCAACCTGAGAACCCCCAGTCTGGCTGCCCCCTTCATCCTTCCCGCTCCAGAGGCTTTTCAGTCTAATCCAGAAGATTCTTCTCCCTGACTATATGCAAAAATATTTCATTTTTTTGTTGAAAATCAACCAGAATAAATGAGTAGGACAGCTGGTTTGGGCATCAGTTACACCTTTCTAATTTCTAGAGATAGCAAGAGTCTCATGTTGAATTTTGGGAGTTGATGGAATTTGAGGGTCCCCAATTTCTTCTTCAGACTTCTAGCTCGTCCCCAGGAGAATAAATCTCCAATGAGCTAGAGAGAATCCCACTGGCTTGGGAAGGAATTTGGGGAGGAGCATCTTCCTCAATGTCTCCCTTGAAGCTTTTTTGTTTTGTTTTTGAGACAGGGTCTCATTCTGTTGCCTGGACTCGGGTGCAGCGGTACAGTCATGGCTCACTGCAGCCTCCAACTCCTAGTTTCAAGTGATCCTCCCACCCCAGCCTCCTAAGTAGCTGGGACTATAGGCGTGCAGCTAATCTTTAAATTTTTTTCCTAGAGAGAGGGTCTCGCTATGTTGCCCAGGCTCCTTCTGGTTTCTGAGTGTCCCCACTTGTCAGCCTCCACCCTCCAGCCCCTGTGAGGTTGGGGGAGTGGGGACCCAAGGCCAACTTACATGGGGCTGCCAGTCACGGGGCCGGCAGCAGGCTCTTGCCCATAAGCAGCATAAAATGAGTTCCTGAGTTCGTTCAAAAAAGGGTTCATTCAAACGGGATTCTGGCAAAAGCACAGGTAAAATGGATCAAGACGCTGCAAACACAGCCTGACTTGTTACCCTCAGAGATGCAAAGTACAGGGGCATCAGTGAGCACACTTGGGGTAGGGGAAGGTAAGACAATGCGGAGGTTTTTTGACAACCGACCCTGTCTTCTTCCCCTCCTCTCCTCAAGGAAGTCCTAGGAAATGATGCCTTAGGATGGTGAAAAAAAATAAATAAATGTGGGCAGTTTGACCAAAGTCCAATGGCTGGGAGAGTAGAGAAGAAGTTATCCTAAAGACAGAGAGCTCCCAGACAGCGCAGTGATAACATCAACAGCTCACACATCCTGAGTCCTTCTTGGGTGCCAGCCTGGGTGCTTTTCTTTTTTTTTTTTTTAACTGTATTTTGTTTTATTTTTTTTGAGACAGAGTCTTACTGTTGCCCAGGCTGGAGTGCAGTTTCACAATCTCGGCTCACTGCAACCTCCGCCTCCCAGGTTCGAGCAATCTCCTGCCTCAGCCTCCCTGAGTAGCTGGGATTGCAGGCACGTGCCACCACGCCCTGCTCATTTTTGTATTTTCAGTAGAGACGGGGTTTTGCCGTGTTGGCCAGGCTGGTCTCTATCTCCTGGCCTCAAGTGATCCGCCCGCCTTGGCCTCCCAAAGTGCTGGGATTACGGGCATGAGCCACGGCGCCCGGCCCAAGCCTAGGTGCTTTTGTGAGTTTCACATTTCACATTGTACTCTCAATAACCCCACGTGGTACAGGTGAGTCACTCTGTCTCCGAGGCGAGGAGGCTAAGGCGCCAAAGCTTAAAGTCACGTGCTGAGGTTAATAGCTAGCATGTGGCCAAGTGGGAACTTGGGCTCTGGCTGGCTGCCTCCAAGCCTCAGGCCCCGAAAGAGCCGATAAATACTAAAGACCTGCAACTGAGGTCGGGGGCCAGGCGGGGGCTAAATGCAGGGCCTGGGAGGGAAAGTGCAGGGCGATCGGGGATGATGGATTTTATGGGTGTCCAGAGCATCGTGGCCGGGCCTGCTCTGGCTGATTTAAGCCCTGGCAATAAACCAAACTTCCCACTGCCCCCAAAGCCTCTAGACCTTGATAAAACCTCGGGCATCTTTTAAATTGCAGTTTGGCCCCAAGGCTAAAAAGGAAAGAAACGGCTGATCCCGTATTCAGGCTTGCTGTATTAAAAGTGGAAGACTGACACCAAGCCCAGCAAGAGGGCTGTGTCTGCAGGCCGGGCAGCCACGCAGAGCTGCTCCAGGCCCCAGCCGGCCTCGCGCCCACCCTGGGTATGCATCTGTGAAGCGGGGACGGTAACAGAAAGGACCAGGTGCAATCATGCATGTGAAGCGCACAGCACAGGCCTGGCCAGGGGAGGGTCATGGGGCAACAGAGCCTCTGGGAGGGATGACGCCCTGGAAGCTGCTCCTGTACATGAGTTATTCGCAAATTTGACTGTGCCTTAGGGTCCTCTGAGGAGACGTTTAAAATGCAGGGTGTGGTGGCTCATGCCTGAAATCCCAGCACTTTGGAAGCCAAAGCAGGAGGATCACTTGAGGTCAGGAGTTCGAGACCAGCCTGCTCAACATGGTGAAACCCCATCTCTACTAAAAATACAAAAATTAGCTGGGCAGGGTGGCATGCACCTGTAATCCCAGCTACTCAGGAGGCTGAGACAGGAGAATTGCTTAAACCTGGGAGGTCGAGGTTGCGGTGAGCCAAGATTGTGCCACTGCACTCCAGCCTGAGTGACAGAGCAAGACTCCATCTCAAAAAAAATGCAGAGTCCAGACCCCCCCCAGGACTCTGATCTAGTGGGTCTGGAGTAGCCACCAAACCTGCCTTTCAGCAAGCCAGCTGCCCCAGCTTCCAGGATCAGTGTCAGCTCGACTCTTACAGTTATGTTCAAAATACAGTTATGTGTTTACTGTGGCAGGTGGATGTGTTTTTCTGTACCCGACATGAGGCATGATGGGGCTTTCGAAGGGAAATGTGCAGTCGGAGACAGCCTCTGTCTGTTAAACAGCCCTAAGGGTTATAAACTCCTGTCTCAGCTCAGGCCGCTCTAACAAATTCCATAGACTGTGGAGTTTAAACAGCAGATGTTTATTTCTTCTCGATCTGGAGGCGAGTCCAAGGTCAGGGTGCCAGCATGATCAGGTTCTGGTGAGGGCCCTCTTCCTGGCTTATGGCCAAGGCACCTTCTCACCGAGTTCTCACTTGATGAAGAGAGACAGGAAGCACACATTCTATTGCCTCTTCTTATAAGGACACTAATCCCGTCGTGGGGCCCCGCCCTCACGACCCCATTTAAACCTAATCACCTCCCCCAAAGCCCCATCTCCAATGGCATCACATTTGCGGGTGATTCACATATGAGGGTCAGGGATTCACATATGCGGGTTGTTGCCAGAGCTTGGTGTCTCCTGCTTGTAATCCCAGCACTTTGCAAGGCTGAGGTGGGAGAATTGTTTGAGGCCAGGAGTTCAAGACCAGCCTGGGCAACTTAATGAGCCTCCGTCTCTACAAACAAACAAACAGAACACCATGTGTAGATTTTGGGTGGACATTCAGTCCACAGCAAGCTCTTTTTCAAGTGCAGTGGAAATCTGCCTGCTACCTTCCACCTCCTCATGTGTTTCTTGCTTCTGGAGCCCCATGGAATCACCTTCTCTCCCTTCTACATGACAGCCCTGCAAATTCCCAGAATCAGATACCATTTCTTCATAGACAACCAGGGTCTCAATTGCACCCTAGGCAGAGTTCTGGATGTTGGAAGGGGGACCCTGCGTTGCAGCAGCAGTGGACCAACCAGGTGCCATGGTCTCCACCAGTCCTTGCTGCCTTCTCTACCTTAATCCACGTTCGTGGAAGATCTGTCAAGTTGCACTGAATTTCTATATATTTCCAAATAAAGTTGTGATGGAAGCTATCAGTGCCACTTGAATCACTTAATACAAGAATCTCTGAAAATTCCCCGCTGGAAGGCAATTTCAGGAAGAAGCTGTAGTCAGACCCGTGTACCAGTGATAGTACTAGTAACAATACAAGCCACCATGTCTTGAATGCCTACTCTGTGTGCCAGGCACCATGCCAGGGGCCTGGCAATGACCCCATGGGATGGGTAGTATCACCCTTACTTTGCAGGTGAGAAACTGAGGCCCCTGGTCACACAGCTGGAAAGCAATAGGACCAAAATTGGAACTCAGATCTGTGGAACTCAAAACCCTGTGTCCCTAATAATCAAATACGCTGTAGTCCCTTCTATTATGGAAAAAAACATGCTCGACATGATGGAATGTGCTCCGTTTGGGTTCACGCAGCAGAAATTAAGCAAGAGTTAGAATCTGTTCAGCCCAGGGGCCTGAGAGTCCTGGGAGTTGCTACGCTTTTGTTCAGACTATGTTTTATGTAACCCAAATTTTTTATTTATTTATTTATTTTGAGACAGGGTCTCACTCTGTCACCTAGGCTGGAGTGCAGTGGCCCAATCATGGCTCACCACAGCCATGACCTCCCGGGCTCAGGTGATCCTCCCACCTCAGCCTCCCAAGTAGTTGGGACTACAGGTGCATGCCACCACGCCCAGCTAATGTTTTTGTATGTTTTGTAGAGTTGGGTTTTACCATGTTGCTTAGGCGGGTCTTGAACTCCTGGGCTCAAGAGATCCACCTGCCTTAGCCTCTTAAAGTGT
Source organism: Sapajus apella (assembly GCF_009761245.1). Classification (NCBI taxonomy): domain Eukaryota; kingdom Metazoa; phylum Chordata; class Mammalia; order Primates; family Cebidae; genus Sapajus; species Sapajus apella. The sequence goes on from NW_022437037.1 coordinate 7,206,329, forward strand.
TAGGGTTATAGGAGTGAGCCACTGTGCCCAGCCCTTAAATACCTTGTTTCACATTGCATGCACTCTACCAGATGCCTTCAAATAACTTGGAAGGAGACAGGGTACAAGTATTGAATAAAATAAAACACTTCTTCCACTTAGAGTTTAACCTCAACAAAGCAGAGATCTTCAGGGTGCCTGAATCTTGGATGCATTCCTAAGGGCTCTGTGGCCTCATCTTCAGGCTCCTGTCCCACTCATCCATCTATCCATCCACCCATCTATGCATGCATCCATCCATCCATCATCCATCCACCCATTTATCCATCTGTCCATCCATCCATCCACCCACCCATTCATCCACCATCCATGCATCCATCCATCCGTCTCTCCATCCTCAGCCATCTGTCCATCTGTTTGTTCATCCAACCATCCGACCAAGATTTGTTGGGTGTCTAACTGGTGCCTCTAAAAGTAGAGTTACCCCAAGACCTTTGAAGGTCTCCTGTCTCATGACATTTCCCTAGACCCATGCCCAGAATATGGCATTAACATCTTTGCTATTTAGCTGAGGACACTTGGCTCTAATAGTCCTATTTGTGACTTGTCAGGCTTAGCCTCATCAACCACAGAAAGATTCTGCTCCTTCTTAAAAATTACCAGAAAAAAATCCTTCCTGGTCATTATTCCAATAAGATAAAAGGGGAATAACACCACCAAACCCCGCTGCAGAACACTCCACCGCCATGGGCCTAGGACACCAAACATCTGAGTGTGTCCCCAGATTCCCTGGCAGTAACGCAGGAGTTGTTCAACAGCCTATATTAATGAGCAATAAAGTCCTGACAGGCACTGCATGGACGGCTCAGCAAAGGACTTAATTTGCAACCGAGCACAAAATCAAAGACTGTCAACCAAGGAACCATGTGGCTGGATAAGCACCTTGTGCTACCTGAGAAAGCACTGTCAGGTAAATTTCCAGAGAAAGTAATTAAGGAATCCCCATCGTCCAAATTCAGCAGTAAAATTTGGAGCTCTGGAATTTGATGCTCACCAGGGATCTGGTATCTCCTCCCAGCCCAATCCTTCATCAGAATGAGTAGCGGAGGCTCCTGGCGGAATCAGCTGGTGCGCCTCCCCGCCCCTTCCCCAGCACACCCTCCAGCCCTGCACGGTCCTGCGTGTGTTGTCTTGTCAGAGAAGCAGAAAGCAGCAAATGAGATCTCCACGTTGTGAGACGGGGGCGAGATTAGTACACAAACATATAGACCTGAGATCTGGAAGTACCAATTAATATTTATCAAGCACCCACGGCGTGCATGATGCCGAATCAACATGCGAAACGCACGGGCCCTGGCACCAGGCAGTCTCCATTCCACTCGTACTCAGGTTCTGCGCACAGATAGACGCTCCATGTGCTTGGAGGCACCTGCCCCGGTGGGAGGACCTGCCAGGAGTTTAATATCCATACAGGTGCCCTCTTCCTACTGAGACAACGTAGGATTCTCAACCAGACACGGTCAGCACCCTGGCCTCCACGTGGGGAACCCTGCTGAGACGCCACCCCAAATCTCTAGGGGCCGTCCCATTCACAAAGACACTTCAGCAGGGTCTCTGTCCACACAATCCCTTCCCTAACTTCTTCTTAGCCCTCAGGATAAAAAAAAAAAAAAAAAAAAAAAAGTCCTCCTCCCCACTGAAGATCAGGCTCTGCTGTGACCTCCGGTGTGCTGATATTTCTAAGCGGGGGTGGACGGGGTGCGGCAAGACCCCTCCAGCAGAAAGGGCTGAGCAACCTCCCATCAAGGGAGGTTCTGGAAAGAAAAGGGGGACCCCCCCCCCCAACAGCTCAGCTTGTCAGGGCCTTTGTTCACAAGCCCGTTGAAAGCGGCCTCACTGTCGCTGTGCAATTCCCTCCGTCTCCCATTCACTCCTTTCTCAGACAGTTTTTGAAAGGCGAAAAGTCTGGAAAACACACTCACTCTCCCACCCCACCCCTGAGCCCCATCACACAGAGGGAGAGGGGGCAGCAGCTTGGGGGAGCGGGGCTGATGAGCCCCTCACCTGGCCCCGCGGTGCACCGCCTCCAATTAAATCAAAATGGTTTGTTTTTAATGGTCTTTTACACTGACAAGTGGGCGATCATTTTGGGCCCACGAGCTGTCAGGGAACTGAGGCAAATCCTCCGTTGATAATGCCCAATGCTTCCAATTAGGAGCCGAGGCCGCTCCTGGCGCGCTAACGATTCCCCAGCCGGCCCCCGGGCCCCTTTGGCGCCGGCTGTTTCTTCTGCCTCCTCCGCCGCAAATTACTGACACAAAACGGAAGGCCCCGCGTCTCCGCCGCCACGCCAGGCCCGGGCCCTGTTGGGTTTAATGAGCCGATGGAAGTTTCGTGGCTCCAGCGCTAAATTCTTTTCTTGTTTGACAGCTGCTCGGCTAAGGCAAGTGTTGACCTTATAAAAGATTTAGTGTTTCTCATTATTTTCTGTCAAGCTTCACAAGTGATGGCTCTGCGGTTATCATTTGCATCCCGGGGTGTGCGTGTGCAGGGTGTGCGTTGGGTGCGTGTGTTGGACAGGGCTGCGAGGTGCGGACGGGAAACGGGAAGGGGTCTTTCTCTCTCCCCAAGTTGTCCCTGGCCCCCGCACAGCAGCTGCGGCCAGCCTGACGTTCTTCCTGGGCCCAGGTGTTTCAAAGAGACGCTAACATGCAAGGCCAAGGTGATGGACACTTCCACGGCTTCCAGGCCTCCCGATGGAACCAGAGCCACCCCGTGCACGCGGGGGTGGGTCAACTCTCGGAGCCTGCTGGACCCCCGCACAGTCAGGCATGTGCGCTGGGCAGCAGGGCAGTCCCAGCCAGACTCAAGGCTGAGGACAGTTTTAGGGTCACGCTCAAGATTTCATCAGGGATCTCATTCTTGCCTCACAGGCCCGGGTTAGGCAGTTTCCAAAAGCTTCCTCCCTTCCCGATGTTTTCAAAGTGGCCGGTGTTATTCTCCCCGAGCGGACTCTGGGAACTTTGTTAGTCCTTACTTTGTTCTGGCACCCCATGCAAACCGGGGCACTCTGTAACTCACAAGGCTGCAGGGAGTCCATGTGGCACCGTCCCCAACCCCTGCTGGCCCCCTCATCTCTTTTCTTTCCATCTCTGCATCTTCCCGGCATTCCAACCTACCGGCTAGCTATCCCAGGTGCAGGTGACCTGAGGTTGCACAAAGAGTGTGACAGGTGGCCCGGTACAGTGGCTCATGCCTGTAATCCTAGCACTTTGGGAGGCCGAGGCGGGCGGATTGCTTGAGCTCAGGAGTTTGAGACCAGCCTGGGCAACACGGTGAAACCCCATCTCTACTAAAATACAAAAAATTAGCCAGGCCTGGTTGCACGTGCCTGTAGTCCCAGCTACTTGGGAGGCTGAGGCAGGGAAATTGCTTGAACCTGAGAGGTGGAGGTTGCAGTGAGCCGAGATCGCACCACTGCACTCCAGCCTGGGTGACAGAGCGACACTCCATCTCCAAGAAAAAAAAAAAAGCGAGAGTTAAGGGCAGAGGAACCTGCAGATGTCTCCTCCCCCAGTTCGAGTTTCTAAGTATCATTGTTACCATGGGAGACTCCACATTGATCTTTTAGAGTGAAGACGTGGCGCTCTATCTCCCTCCTGTGCCCATGGCAGACCTTACGAATCAATCGTTGTGTAACTTTTTCACCTGCCTAGGTTCAGCCTTAAACTATCTTATAACAGAGTATGGCCATCAGCTACCACCAGTCTATTAGCGCTAAGTGAAACGAAATGGTACTGCCATCCCTGCCTTGGAGAGGTCATTAGAATAAATTGCTAGGTATTCCTAACATTGCTTATCTTTTTATGTTACATTAAGATGATATTTATAGAAAAGGAAAGAAA
>NW_022437037.1:7210612-7367661 GCF_009761245.1 Sapajus apella
AGACATTTCTCCAAAGGAGATAAACACGTGAAAAGATGCTCAACAGCATCGTTAGCCATCATGGAAACACAAATCAAAATCACAATGAGATAGGACTTCACACCCACCAGGATGGCCAGAATAAAAATGACAGACAATGACAAGTGTGGCAAGGATAGAGAGAAACTGGAACACCCGTATGTGCTGGTGGGAATCAAAAATGGTGCAGCCAGTTTGGAAACGCTTTGGCAGTTCTCTAAAAGGTTAAACATAGAGTTTCCATATCACCCAGAAATTCTACTCTTAGGTATACACCCAAGAGAAATGAAAACATACATCCACACAAAAACCTGTACATGAATGTTCTAGCAGCATTACTCATAATAGTCAAAAATGGAAACAACCCAAGGGCCTGGGTAACATCGAAGAATGAATGAGTAACAAAGATGTGGTCCATCCATGCAAAGGAATACTATTCCCTGGAAAGGAATGAAGCGGTGCTCCGTGCTGTAACGTGGATGAACATTGAAAACATGGTGCTAAGTGAGTGAAAGCAGCCAGTCACAAAAGACCGCACATTGTATAATTCCATTTACATGAACAGTCCAACGTAGGGAAAGCCACACCAACAGAAAGGAGATTAGTGGTTGCCAGATGCTAGGGGAGAGGAATAGGAGTGACTGCTGATGCCTATGAGGTTTCTTCTGGGGGTGATGAAAATGTTCTATACTTAGAGTGTGGACGTGGTTGTACAATCCTAAGAACATGCTAAAATTGGTGAAGTTTATGGTATGTGAATTATATCTCAATAAAGCTGTTTTTAAAAAGAGTAACTTAAAAAAAATAGCCCAGTTGGATCAGATGAGTGATCGTCACCTAGATTCTGACTTTGGGGGCTGGAACAGGGTGATAATTGGCTACCGAGCTCTGGCCTCAGAGGAGGGGGGTCTGCTGTGTCCTCCACTGTAACTCATCCACCTGCAGAGTATTGAACTTGGAGGCCGAAGAAGCTTAGAAGCTGACCTGAGGTTTATGGGAAGTTCACACGCACACCCCACCTTGGGACTGGTGTTACCCAGTTATTTTGCTACTAGCATCTAGCAAACAGCTTCATTATTCAATTTTGATTTCAACTGCTTCTGACTGGCCTTTGCTAATCCTTGCGAATGACCTGGAGCCATTGGTCTGGCTTCGAGAAGGAGCAAATCGATTGTCATTTTCAAAGGCACGAATGCCTAGCTTTCCTTCTGCTCCAGCAAGTCCCGCCAGCCCTGCAGTCAGTCCACGGAGCACACCTCTGGATTCCTGTTCAGGCTCTGCCACTTAGTAGCTGGGTGTCCTTGGACCAGTGTCCTACCCTTCCCGAGCTTCAGTCTCCTCCTCCGTCAAATGAGAGCGGTCCCCCGCCCCATCCCCTCAAGGTCGCTGCTCCTCCCCATTCCCCAGGCTGGGCGCGGTTCAAGAGTTGTGCCGGCACCATTTGAGAACCTACATTAGACCTTGCAGGAAGGCAGGAAGATTGTTTTCCAAGCTGAACTTGGCTGTTCTTTGAAATCGCAGCGTGTGTCAGCAGGGAGGGTCGGGTCCTGTGTCCTTGATCATCTATTTTTGGACCACAGAGAAATGAGAGCCAGTGACAGAAAAACAATCTAGGGGACCAGATGTCTCAGGAGAGATTGTTACCCTTGTTAATTACTTAAACGACAACCTGCTACATCTGAGCTGAGGACCCAGCCTGCTCTCCAACCACGTCCTGCATGAATCTGTGTTCTACCGGGGCCTCTGACCTCCAGCTGCCCTGAACTTGACAGGAATTACTGACCTGGGACTGATCCATAATTTCAAGTGCCTCTCATTAGAGGAGACAGCCTCTCAATCTTTTAAAGCAAAATCTCTCTCCCAGTCACCTGAGAACTTGTCACTTAAAAAAAGAAAAAACTAAACTAAAATATCTATGGCTGTCATTCTTTTTTTTTTTTTTTTTTTTTGAGATGGAGTTTCACTCATGTTACCCAGGCTGGAGTGCAATGGTGTGATCTCGGCTCACTGCAACCTCCGCCTCCTGGGTTCAGGCAATTCTCCTGCCTCAGCCTCCTGAGTAGCTGGGACTACAGGCACGCGCCACCATGCCCAGCTAATTTTTGTATTTTCAGTAGAGACGGGGTTTCACCATGTTGACCAGGATGGTCTCGATCTCTTGACCTCGTGATCCACCCGCCTCGGCCTCCCACAGTGCTGGGATCACAGGCGTGAGCCACCGCGCCCGGCCCCTTTTTTTTTTTTTTTTTTTTTTAGCTCTTTGGCAGATTTTTCTTTTTCTTAATCTGTTCCCCCGCCACCCCAGATCCTCCCTTTTGCCTTCTCAGTCTCCAGACCTGGCACTGGAAGTCTGGTGTCCAGTTAGGGTACCTCCATGTGGCCAGTGCATGGGAGGGGTTGTCCACTGGCTCAGCTGCCCTGGCAGTGGGACTGATCAGGCACCTGGACTCAGAAAGTACCATGGAAGGCCGGGTACAGTGGTTCACACCCATAATCCTAGCACTTTGGAAGGCCAAGGAGGGCGGATTGCCTGAGCTCAGGGAGTTCGAGACCAGCCTAGGCAACACAATGAAACCCATCTCTACTAAAATAGAAAAAAAAAATTTTTTACAGGTGCACACCATCAGGGTATGGTGGCGTGCACCTGTAGTCCCAGCTACTCAGGAGGGTGAAACAGGAGAATCTCTTGAGCCCGGGAGGCAGAGGTTGCAGCGAGCCGAGATCATGCCACTGCATTCCAGCCTGGCGACACAGCCAGTGGAAAATCTGATTGACCTGTGAATTTGTGTGGTGCTGGATTTGGTTTCTCCTGGCCATTGTGGTGTGTACACACACACACACACACACACACACACACACACACACACTGTATCTCTCTCTCTCTCTCTCTCTCTCTCTCTGTCTCTCTCTCTCTCTCCACGTATCTCTGGGATGGTTTCGAAAGCAACAGCAAGGCATGACACTGGACCGGAGGCTCAAGATGAAATGAACAGCCCCTGCCCTCCCCACATGAAGAGCCCCAGGGCTGTGGCCACCTGAACCCCCCACCTGTGGCAGAGGCGTCGGGTGGATCGGGTAAGAAGGCAAGGAAAGAGGGAAGGGGAAGAAGGCAAAGGCAGCCCACTTTTCAGCTTGTAGACCAAAGCCATTCAACCCAGCAGAAGGCTGGTGCCACCCACAAGGGAGAGCGGCCAATGCCTCCCCCCAGATAGAGGGTGAGGCATCTAGGATATTTTCTCAGGCATTGAGAAGAATATAAGCCCCGGTGGATGTGCTGGATGTGCCCAACAGGAAGGGCTATTGGGAAGTCACATCCATCAGCCAATGTCACCAACCACTGGCGGCTAAGGTTCCTTTGGCAAAGCTTTGTATCCAGATTTGGAATCCTACCCAAATCTCTGATAAGTGAAACTCATAAAACAGAGTTACTCTTTCTAAACTGTGTGTGGCATGAGGGGGCCCCCCCTCACCCCAGGTCACCTCCCACAAACGCAGTTTGAACCCTCATTTATGTTTTCATATGAAAAAGAGGAAAAGGCAATAGTCCTGTAGAAATAAAAGCGAAATCCTCTCTGCTTCCCTGCCCGGGCTCACTCCCCTCCCTCCCAGAGGCAGAGGCTGGCATGACCTCTGAGAACATTCTTTTCCTTCCGCACCTTTCTGTCTAAGCAGATTCACACATATGCTGGAGTAACATGGGGAGGTGTTTCATATGTTTTAATTTTTTCATATCAAGGAAATCATGCTTAGGCTCCATTCTGTAAGTTTTCTGTAACTTTTTTTTTCATGCAACATTAGGTTTTTGAGATTTATACACATTGGTTCTGACAGCTCTGGAACAACACTGTCTAATATAACTTTCTGATAAAAATGTTCTATGTCGGCCGGGCACGGTGGCTCATGGCTGTAATCCCAACACTTTGGGAGGCTGAGGCAGGTGGATCACAAGGTCAGGAGTTCAACATTAGCCTGGACAATATGGTGAAACCCTGTCTCAACTAAAAATACAAAAGAATTAGCCAGGCATAGTGGTGCGTGCCTGTAGTCCCAGCTACTTGGGAGGCTGAGGCAGGAGAATTGCCTGAACCTGGGAGGCGGAGGCTGTAGTGAGCTGAGGTCACACCATTGCACTCCAACCTGAGAGACAGGGTGAGACTTCGTCTCAAAAAAAAAAAAAAAAAAAATTCTACATCCACCTGTGCACTGCCATTGAGCACTTGGGGTTTGGGGCTTTTTTTTTTTTTGAGACAGTGTCTCACTCTGTCACCCAGACTGGAGCGCAGAGGTAAGATCATAGATCAGTGCAGCCTCTACCTCCTGGGCCGAAGCTATCCTCCCCTCAATCTCCTTAGTAGCTGGGACCACAGGTGGGTCCAGCCATGCCCTGCTTTTTTTTTTTTTTTTGTAGAGATGGGGGGTCTTGCTATGTTGTCCAGGTTGGTCTCAAACTTCTGAGCTCAAGTGATCCTCCCACCTCAGCCTCCCAAAAAGCTGAAATTACGGGTGTGAGCCACTGCACCCAGCCTACTGAGCACTTGGTATGGGATTAGTGCAACTGAGCAACTAAGTTTTAGATTTTCTTTAATTTTAGTTTGCTGACACTGAAATAGCTGCATGTGGCTGGGGCTGCCATGTTGGGCGGGGCCATTATTAATCCCGCCATTATTAATACCATTATAATAATCCCGCCATTATTACCAATCTGATGGGTGTGAAATGCTTATTTCTCTTGCTTAATGTGCTATTCCCTGATGATGGGTTGGGTTGAGCATACTGTCCTGTTGGTTGGCCAATCCGATTTCCGCTCTGGGAACCACCTGTTCCTTTCTTCTGCCCCTCCTTCTGCTGCGGTGGAACCCCCAGCAGCAGCTTCTCTTTCTCTTGCACATCTGCGTGTGTGCTGTTTCCTCAGGGAAGCCTTCTCTGGCCTCAATCAGAGTTGGAGTCTCTATCATAAACTCTCACAGAACCTGGTACTTCTTTTGATACTGAACACAACTCTGAAGAATTTCATTGTGTGATTTTATTTTTATTACTAGTTTCTCACAGCATCTCAGGGCCTAGACCCGTCTCTGACACACAGTGGATTGGATCGAGTCCAATCATGAAGACAGAAATACAAGGATGAGGGTCGCGTCTTAGCCCCAACCCAGGACCCATGGACACCTTCTCTAGGATACCACCAGTTCATTCCACACGGGGATTTTTCATTGAAAGTAGGACAGATTTTTCAAGCAAGAATACAAAGCAAAACCTCAATAAATACCAAAGGGTCTGACTTGTGAGGATTACTTTGGCACCAAATAAATTGAATTAGAAATCAGTAACAAACCTAACTGATAAAATTGCCTGGAAATGTAAAATCACACTTATAAATAACTTAGGGATCAAAGGAGAAATCCAAACAGATATTAGATAGAAATTAGATTAAAAGAGAACTGAGCAAAAATAAATATACTCAAAACTTGTGAGATGAGCTAAAAGAGAATTTAGAGGGAACACAGTTGCTAATGCCGTGTTATATAAATGCTAATATTGGAGAAAAAAGAAAGATGAAAGGTAATTAGCTAAGCCAACGACTCTAGACGCTAGAAAAAGGACAACAGAGTAAACGTTAGTGAAATGTCAAAGGTACCATTAAGGATATCAATCAAATGAAAAGTTGGTTCATTGCAAGTGGATTGGAAAAGCACAGATGCTTTCACACGAGTTAGGAAATAGGGCCCAGGGCTCTAGATGCAGAGGCAATGTGAGACCTCGGTTCGCGGACTGCGGTGCTTAGGAAGGGGCCTGCTGTCTGGCAGCTGGTCTCAGCTCTGCCCAGGACTCGCAGGAGACCTGGGAGGGTCACTTCCCACCTTCAGACCTCGGGTTTTCCATCTGTAGTATGGGAGAGTTGGAGATTGAATATCCCTAAGGTGTCTTCCAAACCTAACTCTCTGGGAATGTTTTATTCTGATGCAGTAGCAGAGAGGAAAGTGATATTATCCCAGGAGGGAGCTATGATTCCCTAGCCACATGGAGTAGAAGTCTCGTCTAGGATTCAGTAGCTACTCATCTTCCCTCCCCCATCTTGCTGCTCCCAGCAGCAATGGCTTATTCTCATTTCCTCCATTTCACCCTCATTCCTCCTTCACCCCTTCCTTTGCCCCTGGCTTGCTCCTCCATCCTCCCCAGAGAGCCCTTCCTGAGCCCCAGATGGAGTTGGATCTCCCCAGTCCGCAATCTTATTAAATAGCTCTTGTCAGCTGGGCGCTGTGGCTCACGCCTGTAATCCCAGCACTTGGGGAGGCCAAGGAGGGTGGATCACTTGAGGTCAGGGGTTCAAGACCAGCCTGGCCAACATGGTGAAACCCCGTCTCTACTAAAAAGACAAAAAATTAGCTGGGCATGGTGGTGGATGCCTGTAACCCCAGTTACTCAGGAGGCTGAAGCAGGAGAATCACTTGAACCCAGGAGGCGGAGATTGCAGTGAGCCACGATTGCACCACTGCACTCCAGCCTGGGCAATGACAGCAAAACTCTGTTTAAAAAAAAAAAAAAATAGCTTTTGTCTAAATGTCACAAACAATCACAGGTATAGTGTGTTTAGTGACCTCCCAAGACATCTTGCCGGGTCCATGTGGGCTCTGCCTTCCTCACCGGTGTATTTCCAGGGCACTGCGTGGCAGGCAGGGCTCCATCCTTATTTCTGCGATACTATTTAGATTTGTGCAATGCTCCCCATTCAAACAGGACCAGCTCCTTCGCCAACTGGGATAAAGCTGCCCGCCTGCCCGCCCTCCGGGCTCCCAGGGCTGCTGGCAGCTGTGGCTCTTGCCTCTTATTTACCTGCATTGACCTTAGAGCAACTCAGAGCTCCATTCAGCAAAGCTGTCTCCTGCCAAAGCCGTTACAATTTCTTAGCTCCAGGCAGAGACAGACCGCAGATGGCTTAATTTAGAAGCATCTCAGAAGGAATTCCTTGCTCCATAGCTCTTCATTCTTTGACTCCAGGGGTCCGCGGGGTCGTGACCACACAAGGGCTTGAGGCCTGACTTGTAATCAGGCTCCTCATGTGTGGCTGAGCCGCTTTGAGAGGGGTGAGTGTGCACGTGGGGCAGGAGCCATGACCTTGCAGCCAGCCACTTTGACTTCACGGACTCCGGGAGCACTTAATAAGAGGCAGTGGAGCTCGTGACGCAGGGCTTGGGGTCTGGAGTCTCACAGCCCTGGGTTCAATCTGTGAAACGGGGCAAATATGACTTACCTTCCGGGACCTCCACTTTCCCATCTGTAAAATGGAGGCAACAATGGTGCAGGCCTCCCCAGGGTGTTCTGAGGCTTGTGTGAAACACATGCACAGCACCCCGCATATAGCAGGTCTGTTCTTGTCCTAGACTTGCTGTTGGCAAGGGGCTGAATGTGCCAGTGCCGGCCTCCAGGACAAATTTTGCGGAGAGGCATCCAGCTGCGAGGCCCTTTGAGGACTGGAACTCCCCTCTCCACTGACCACTGTTTTTTTGGTTAGGAATTTGGAGACTTCGTGGATACAGAACAGGCCCCACCTCCCTTCTCTTTCTAAAGGGTTCATCCCACCTGGGGTAAAGGCTTCTGCTTGAGTTCACTTTCATTAGAGTCCGCCAGGCCCAGGCACTAAGCATCTCCTTTGGTTTTCGCCTCCAGACTCTGCCTCACTGGGCCCAGGCGGCACGGCCCCCTCCGGCCTCTGCAGATCTGTTTCCCTTCTGGTCCCTCCCACCTCCCTCATCCCAGTTTTTCCAGGGCACATTCAAGTCCCCCCTGGCGTGGCTGGTCAGCAGAGAGGGCAGGCAGGTGCTCTCGACTTCCTTCACTCATTCATTCATACATTTGGTCGCCCACCCAACCTTGTTTAAACACTTCTCAGATGCCAGGTTCTATGTCAGGCACTGGGGGTCCCTCAGGGAACAGGCCAGGAGCAGACCCAGCTTCACAGAGGCTGAACCCTTCCTTGAGCTCCCCTCTGGGGTGAATTAACTCCGTGAGATTCCAGTTGGAATGGGAAGTCATCCACATCAGAGGGCACAGGCGACATGCGTTCTGCCTCTCCCAATGTCAGCACACAGTAGGTGCCAAAATGGGTGTGGTCAGTCACGGGGAGGCGGCAGGGGGGAGCCTCTTGTGCCCAAAACACCCCTTTAGAAAACCAAGGGGAAGATGGAACTTGGAACTCTGAAGTGCAGGGGGGGTGTGCTTAGCAGTTGCTGGCACACAGTAGGTGCTTAATAAATAGTTTTTAGATGGATGGATGGGTGAATGCTTCTGCTTCAGTGAAGTTCCTAAGTAAAGGGAAATTGTGAAACCAAGAAAAATTTCCCATCAGGGTTCTCCTTTGTCCTTGTGTGGTTAGGCTGAGCAGCTTTTCAGGGCTTTAGTCCTCCAGCTGCCTTCTTGGTATATGAGATGAGTGGGTGCTGGTGAGCCTCCTGCCACCAGCCCGGCCAGCCACAGCCCCGCCCACCACAGCCCCGCCCACCATCTCTGCTTGCTGATTTGCCCAGGGAATGGCTTGAGGACTGTATTAGCTTCTAGAGGCTGCTATAACAAGTTATCACAAATTGGCTGGGCACGGTGGCTCATGCCTGTAATCCCAGAACCTTGGGAGGCCAAGGCGGGTGGATCACCTGAGGTCAGGAGTTCAAGACCAAACTGACCAACATGAAGAGCCCCCATCTCTATTAAAAATACAAAATTAGCCAGGTGTGGTGGCAGGCACCTGTAATCCCAGCTACTTGGGAGGCTGAGGCAGGAGAATTGCTTGAACCTGGGAGGCAGAGGTTGCAGTGAGCCGAGATCATGCCACTGAAAGGTGGCTGCCAGGGACTTAGGGGACAGGGACATGGGAAGCTGCTATCCAAGGGGTGTATTTCATTTGTGCAAAGTGAGTACTCTCTAGAGACCTATTGTACAGCCTGTGCCTGTACAGGCTGGAGTTAGCAATACTGCATATTCCGTACTGTGCCCTTGAACATACTGCTAAGAGATCAAATCTAATGTTAAGGGTTCTTACCAAGAAAAGTCTCCAAAAAACAAAACAATGGAAAACCAACTGAGCAGGAGGAAGCTTTGGAATTGATACTTTTTTGTTTGTTTGTTTTGGAGACAGAGTCTCTGTCTCCTAGGCTGGCGTGTAGTGGCGTGACCATGGCTCACTGCAGCCTCGACCTCCTGAGCTCAGTCAATCCTCCCAGCTCAGCCTCCCAAGTAGCTGGGACTACAGGCATGCACCACTAAGCCTGGCTGATTTTTGTATTATTTGTTGCCTGGGCTGGTCTCTAATTCTTGGGCACAAGCAATCTGCCTACCTTGGCCCCCAAAGTGCTGGGATTACAGGTGTGAATCACCTTATCTGGCCATTATTTTTTATTGTAGTGATGGTTACAAGGCTGTCTGCATACGTCCAAACTCATCAAATTTTACCAAAAAAATACAGGTTTTGCAGGTTAGGTAGATCAATTTACCTCAAGATTCTTTTTTTTCTTTTTCTTTCTTTTTTCTTTTTTTTTTTTTTTTTGAGACGGAGTTTCGCTCTTGTTACCCAGGCTGGAGTGCAATGGCACGATCTCGGCTCACCGCAACCTCCTCCTCCTGGGTTCAAGCAATTCTCTTGCCTCAGCCTCCCAAGTAGCTGGGACTACAGGCGCGCAGCACCACACCCAGCTAATTTTTGTATTTTTAGTAGAGACGGGGTTTCACCTTGTTGACTAGGATAGTCTCGATCTCTTGACCTCGTGATCCACCCGCCTCAGCCTCCCAAAGTGCTGGGATTATAGGCGTAAGCCACCGCGCCCGGCCCCTCAAGATTCTTTTTTTTTTTTTTTTTGAGATGGAGTTTCACTCTTGTTACCCAGGCTGGAGTGCAATGGTGCGATCTCGGCTCACCGCAACCTCCGCCTCCTGGGTTCAGGCAATTCTCCTGCCTCAGCCTCCTGAGCAGCTGGGATTACAGGCACGCACCACCATGCCCAGCTAATTTTTTTGTATTTTTAGTAGAGACGGGGTTTCACCATGTTGACCAGGATGGTCTCGATCTCTTGACCTCGTGATCCACCCGCCTCGGCCTCCCAAAGTGCTGGGATTACAGGCTTGAGCCACCGCGCCCGGCTCCCCTCAAGATTCTTAAAAATATCTTTTAAAAAAGTAAAATTAACTTTGGGAGGCCAAAGGCAGAGGGTCATTTGAGGCTAGGAGTTCCACACCACTCTGGGCAACATGTTGAGACCCCTGTCTCTACAAAATATACAAAAATTAGCCGGGCATGGTGGCTTGCACCTGTAGTCCTAGCTATTGGAGGGGAGGCAGGAGGATCCCTTGAGTCCAGGAGTTCAAGGCTGCAGTGAGCTGTGATTGTGCCACTGCACTCTAGCCTGGGTGACAGACGGAGACCCTGACTCAGAAAAAAAAAAAAAAAGAAAGAAAAATTCTTATTACAGTGACATTGTAACAACATAGATAGTTGTTTTCACATGCTAAACATTTTGCAAAGCCAAATATAAATTGTTATTATTACTATTTGAAAAATATGTATGTGAAAAAAATGCCCCTGTTCTAAAAAACAAACAAGGAGGCACCACTGGTGACTGGCCACCAGAGACACCACGATTGCCAATCTGGGTGTCACTGAAGGCCATGGAGACCTGAGGTCCGAGCTGGCTGGACACCAGGGTGGCTGCATGCCTGGAGCCCCCGAGGTTTGATGCACCTGTCTTCCTAAGCATCTCTAGCTGTCTTTTTTGAGACCAAGTCTCACTCTGTTGCCCAGGCTGGAGCGCAGTGGCACAATCTCGGCTCACTGCAACCTCCACCTCCTGAGTTCAAGCGATTCTCCTGCCTTAGCCTTCTGAGTGGGTGGGACTACAGGTGCCCACCACCACACCTGGCTACTTTTTGTATTTCTAGTAGAGATGGGGTCTCACCATGTTAGTGAGGCTGATCTCAAACTCCTGACAAGTGATCCACCCACCTCGGCCTCCCAAAGTGCTGGGATTACAAGTGTAAGCCACTGCGCCCAGCCTCTAGCTGCCTTTTAGGAGCCACGGGCTTCAGGAAGATCATGTCAAAGAGTAAAAATCAGGCCACCACTCTCCGGAGGGTCCCAAAGGTGTCCTTTGTCCACGGACTATTTTCCTCCTGCTCTCTGTGCAGGGCCTTCTCTCTTCTCAACGTGTCTTGTGAGGCTACTTGGACATTTTTCTGAAACTTTGAGATTGAGCTGAGAGCACGGTCATGGTTTGCTTAATGGACATGAGTTGCCCAGCACACACTCCAGCCCTGGGGCCAGGTGGGCACGGGGCGACTGTGCTACGGGCCCTGACCTGGGGGGCTCAGTAGCTTTTGGGCTGGGCTCAGGCGGCTCCCTCAGTTGCAAGATTCCCAACGCAATTCTGAGACAAACCCCAAAAATCTGAAACCTGAGGCTGGGGCTGGGCAAAAATTAGCCAGGCGTGGTGGTGCGTGCCTGTAATCCCAGCTACTCAGGAGGCTGAGGCAGGAGGATCACTTGAAGCTGGGAGGGGGAGGCTGCAGTGAGTGGAGATCACACCACTCTACTCCAGCCCTGGCGACAGAGCGAGACTCCATCTCAAAAAAAGAATCCAGCACTTACAGTCCACAGGTTGGGGGTCACCAATTCCCTGTGGTGGCAGTCCTGAACCACATTCTGCTCTGGGCCTCTGTTCCCTCGTCTGTGAAATGGTAAGCACAGTCCGAGGGGGATTCCACCAGGCCCCGAGCACAGAGACTTTCCCTACAAGCCCCTCTTTAGCTTCCCTCTATGTCCTTTTCATATTTTACCCTCTCCCCATTTTCTTTTTCTGTCACCTTTCGTCACCCTAACCTGCAGCACCATGGGCTTAGCTAACCAGTCCGGGGTGGCCAACCCTGGCCTGGATTCTTGTTAAGAACCCTGTGGCTGTCCCAGGCGTGGGTCCTGCTTTATCCTGAAGCCACTGCAGAGCCTTCAGCTGCTCCTGCAAATCCAAAATGGACCTGTCCTGCCCACCCTCGACCTCACAAACCAGGGCCAGCATGCATGCTACCCGCTTTGCCCTCGAACCCCAGCTCATCCATCAAGACCCCCTGTAGGTATCCCTTCCCCAGGACCCACGCAATTTGTTCTCACTGCACAGTCCCCAGCCCTCTGTCCACTGTCATGAAATAGCCTGTGGTTACTGTTGGACGTCTGCTCTCCTCTAGATTAACAGCTCCGTGAGGGTAGAGCCAGGTCTCTCTGGCTTACTGCTGTATCCCCTGCATCCGACACAGAGTTGTGTTAATAAACATGCATTTCATGAATTAACGGATGCATAGAAGCCCAGATGGGTGAATGAACACATGAGCCCAAACCCTTTCCACCCTATACCGCCCTTAGGTTATCCCAAAGGAGAAATGCCAAGTCAGGAGGATGTTGTGCTCAGTTAATGGGATGGGTTTTGTGGCACCTGGAGGTGATGTAACAGACACAGTGGACACCAGGAAACAAGGCGGGGTCTTTACCCACCACCGTTTCTTGAGACGAAAGGGCAGACTGAGATACCAATTACACAAAATCTTAACTCAAGAGGCTCCCACTCCTTGGATCTGTCTCCCTTGCATTTTATTTTTTTTTTTTCTGATTTGTTCTTGAGCTCTGGTTCTGGTGCTGTTGAGGTTCAGCTCTTGACTCGTATGGTGGCTGCTGCTGGGCAGGAGGGAAGTGACCTAATTCCCAGCAAGGGAGTACAGACAGGGCCAGGAGGTCCCCCTTGGAGAGGGTGGCTTGTTTGCATTTTTTTTTTTTTTTTTTTGAGACGGAGTTTCGCTCTTGTTACCCAGGCTGGAGTGCAATGGCGCAATCTCGGCTCACCGCAACCTCCGCCTCCTGGGTTCAGGCAATTCTCCTGCCTCAGCCTCCTGAGTTGCTGGGATTACAGGCACGAGCCACCATGCCCAGCTAATGTTTTTTGTATTTTTAGTAGAGACGGGGTTTCACCATGTTGACCAGGATTTTTTTTTTTTTTTTGAGACAGAGTCTCGCTCTGTCATCCAGGCTGGATTGCAGTGGCACAATCTTAGCTCACTGCAACCTCCACTTCTAGGCTCAAGTGATTCTCCTGCTTCAGCCTCCTGAGTAGCTGGGACTATAGGCGCATGCCACCATGCCTGGTTAATTTTTGTATTTTTAGTAAAGATGAGACTTCACTATGTTGGTCAGGCTGGTCTTGAACTTCTGACCTCGGGATCCGCCCACCTTGGCCTCCCAAAGTGCTGGGATTACAGGCATGAGCCACCACATCCAGCCTGTTTGGGGTTTGTGATGATGGAAAAGCAGTGTGTGAAGGACACTGGGTACCAGGTCCCACTGCCTGGTGGTCTGGTCATGGTCCGGTGACATTTGCTTTGCATGCTGTTCCCCAGCAGAGGAACACCTCCCCCAGGCAGCCACTGCTCTCTGCCTTGCACTCAGCACCAGGAGGCTCCCAGCCCTTGCTGTTACTTCCTCCCTCTTACAGCTATTTCCATCATTACTCTAAGATGGAAGTAGGGGGTGGGCAAGGGGAGCAACTGGAGTGAGCTGCACCAAAGACTCGCCTTGCCCACCCGCTCGTCCCTTCTGTTCACAGGTGGGTCGCCATCTCGACACGTTCCCCACGGAGGCCGATCGACAGCGAGCACTGAAAGCCCACCGGGAAGAGCGTGCCGTGCGCCAAGGCACCCTGCGGATGGGCAACTACACCCACCCCTAGACCCTCCCTCGCCTGCCACGAAAAGCCACCTTGACATAGTGGAAAATTCCTAGAAGGACTCCCTGTCTTGTCCCAACCCTGACATTCCCCATTTTTAGGCAGGTTCTGCTTCGAGGACCTCAGATTCAAGTCTTAGGTTAATTGTTTTTTGGTGAAAGTCCCCCCTTTTACATTAGTCAACATTAGTCTCCACTTTGCGTCAGTGACCCTCTATCTGGGGCCGCCTCCTCCTCCTCCTCCTCCTCCTCCTCCCCCCTCCCCTCCTCCTCCTCCTCCTCCTCCTCCTCTTCCTCCTCCTTCTCCTCCTCCTCACAGGGCAGGCTGACCCTGCCTCTTCTCAAGCCCTCACCTGTCAAGACAAACCCAAATTACAGGACAATATTTTAGATTCCAGGCTAAGGGTCGACTCCATGGCTCTGCCCATTAAGTGTTCAGACCGGCCTGTGTTTTTCCTGCAGAAAGCATGACAGTGACGCGCTTTGAAAGCCCTAATTTTCTATTCCAAACATGAGTTTTAATTGCTCTTTTTGGGATGCCTGATGTCTCATCACAGCAGTATTATCTCTCTGGGACCTCTGACAGCAGGAAGAGCCAATGGTTCATTACTCCAGCCTGCCCCCGCCTCCTCAGTGCCGGGCCCCTTTAATCAGGCAGACCAAGTTGGACTCCTCCCGCAGGACTGACTTTGGAAGGTCATCCCCCTCTGGAAAAAGAGAGCCTTCTGGGTGGTCGAGGGGGTAGACTGCAGGAACACAGGCCGCTGAGCTTCTCAGCCAAACTCCTGGGCACTTCCTCACTCGGCCTTTCTGTGTGTTCTTTGGTTTCTCTCTGCAAATTATATGCTGATCTATTTTAAATTTAAAATGCTATTTGTCATCCTCCTCTTGGGTCTTTATTTGAAAACTAGTGAGCAAACCAGCCTCAAAGCCACCAGATGAGGGTGCTGCCACACACAGGCTTCTCAAGGTAGGCTACCCCCCAACACATCCTAGCCACGTCTCTTCTCGGGGAGGCAAATCCTCAAGTTTTAAATATCATTTCTAATCTAAGGATTTCTTTTTTCTTTTGACGGAGTCTTACTCTGTCGCCAGGCTGGAGTGCAGTGGCTTGATCTCAACTCACTGCAACCTCCGTCTCCCGGGTTCAAGTGATTCTCCTGCCTTAGCCTCCCACGTAGCTGGGACTACAGGCATGCGCCACCACACCCAGCTAATTTTTGTATTTTTAGTAGAGATAGGGTTTCACCATGTTGACCAGGATGGTCTCGATCGCTTGGCCTCATGATCTGCCCGTCTTGGTCTGCCAAAGTGCTGGGATTACAGGCCTGAGCCACCACACCCAGACAAGGCTTTCTTTTTCTTTTTTTTTTTTTTTTTGAGACATAGTTTTCGCTCCTGTTGCCCAGGCTGGAGTGCAATGGAGCTATCTCAGCTCACTGCAGCCTCCACCTCCCAGGTTCAAGCGATTCTCCTGCCTCAGTCTCACAAGTAGCTGGGATTACAGGCAGGTGCCACCATGTGCAGCTAATTTTTATATTTTTAGTAGAGACAGGGTTTCACCATGTTGGTCAGGCTAGTCTCAAATTCCCGACCTCAGGTGATCCACCCTCCTCGGCCTCCCAAAATGCTGTGATTACAGGTGTCAGCCACCGCACCCGGACCCCAGACTCATTTATCCAACTGCCCACTCAGCGTCTCCACTTGAGTGTCTGGCATTTACTGTTAATTAACGCAGCCAAGGCAGACACTTGAACTTTTTTCTGCCAAACTTGCTTCTCCCTCTGTCTTTCCCATCTCATAAGTGAGACCACCATCCACCTAGCTGTTGAAGCCAAAATTCTTCAATACTCAATTTCCTTCATCTCTCCAGTCTCCCAGGAAGGCAAAGTCAGGAGGCTGGCCCTGAGCTGGCAGTAGCATGCCATGCCACAGAAGAGTGTGAAGCCCAGCGCAGCCCAGCAATTTCCATGTGATCTTGAGCACCAGTCCTAGCCTCTCTGTGCCTTGTCTTGGAGACAGGACCCCACACATCACGAACTGTGTCTTTTTTTTTTTTTTTTTTTTGAGACGGAGTTTCCCTCTTGTTGCCCAGGCTGGAGTGCAATAGCGCAGTCTTGTCTCACTGCAACCTCCGCCTCCCGGGTTCAAGCGATTCTCCTGCCTCGGCCTCCCAAGTAGCTGGGATTACTGGCATGCACCACCACGCCCGGCTAATTTTGTATTTTTAGTAGAGACGGGGTTTCACCACGTTGTCCAGGCTGGTCTCAAACTCTCGATCTCAGGTAATCCGCCCACCTTGGCCTCCCAAAGTGCTGGGATTACAGGAGTGTACCACCGTGCCCAGCCACAGACTGTGTCTTCAAGCTAAATTAGATGACCATTACATTAAAGAATGCATATGATATGATTAGCGCAGGAGCTGGCACTTTTAAGCAATAGATTCACATGAATTATTATTTTCTTCTTATCACTCAAGCACACAGCAGAGGCGTCAACCAGAAGCCTGTGAGACACTAAGAGACGGGGTGAGGCAGGATAATCACGGAGACAGAAGGCTTTCATCCAGACACATCCAGAAGCTCAAGGATATTTTGAATTAAGCCCACTCTTTCGCTCTGAAATCTCCTATGGAAGGGGAGGGGCACATCAGGAGGCAGAAGAGTTTCCTGAAGAACCCAAAATTGGCCCCACTGTGGCAACAGAGAGAGATGCCCTCCCAGGCCCGCTTTCCCCAGGACCTGGGCCGAGGCAGGCAGGATGGTCTCAACTGGGAAATCTCTTTTGTTTCTCCAATCACTCCTAGCCCCCTTTGCTGTGGGACCTACGAGGGCGATGGCAGATGCCCTGGGAGCACCGCCCTGGGAGCGTCGCCCCGGGAGCACCACCATGGGTGCTCTCTGGAGTCCTCTGCGTGCTCCCAGCCCAGGCCGGAAGCGGTTCTCAGTAGAGACCCTCAGCTCCTTGTCCTACAGCGCCACCCACTGGCGAGTCTGAGTCAGAGGCGGCTGAGATTCCCAGCCCTTCCCTCCCTCCTGGCGTCCTTCCCCCACCAAGCCTGATTCTTCCCTCCTCATTAATTATCTGTGACTGCACAAAGCCCCGGGTCTAACTGTGGCCTGATTCTACCTTCTTGGGTATCCTGTCACCTCAGCCAGACCCCTGTCCTCACCTGAGCTGACCCTGGCTGGGGCAACTACCTGACCTTTATGACCGACCCTGTTAGAGTCCCACAGCATCCAACCTGGAAGGGGCCTTGGGAATTATCTTGTTCATCTCCCTCCACTGCCATTTTCCCCAGGTTCATAGGCGGAAAGTGGTCGTGAAAGGAAGCCTGAGTCCACTCAGGAAGCCAGGGCTGTGAACTCCCCCAGGCCCGTGACACCCACGACACGTTCCAGAGCCTGCCCCCTAAACCCCTTCCCAATGAAAAATAGATGGAAATGGGAGAGCCTAGCTTTCCATCCCAAGTCCTCCCAATCCCACACCAACAAATGCTGGGCGAGCATGAGTGTCGTTGGACATATGGCTTTGCACTTCTGTTTAGGCTAATTTCCTCACTGGTTGGTGTTTAGAAACATTCTACGTACTGGTTGAGTTTCTTGGCAACACCTTATCAGAGGTATAACCAAAGAGGCCCACAGGCACTGTCTCCACAGGTCTAGGAGGCAGCTGGTCTGGGCCCTCACCTGGCCTGCTTGAAGTTCTCTGAAGTCCCCTCCAAGGTGAGAGGGAGGCAGCCCCACACTGAGATGCACCTGGCAAGATAGACGGGGCAAGTGCAGGACTGCTGGTGCAAGAACATGGAGATGGAGCCTTTGGGAAAGGGACTGATGAAGACGGGGGAGGGGGCGGGTGCTGGAGGGCAGCAGGAGACAAGGTGGGGTCTTCACCCACCACCATTTCTTGAGAAGGAAGGGCAGGCTGACATACCACTGGCCCAAATTTTTTTTTTCTTTTTGACGGAGTCTTGCTCTGTCGCCAGGCTGGAGTGCAGTCAGTGGTGCATTCTCGGCTCAAGGCAACCTCCGCCTCCCGGGTGCAAGTGATTCTCCTGCTTCAGCCACTGAGCAGCTGGGACTATAGGCATGTGCCACCATGCCCAGCTAATTTTTTTTTTTTTTTTTTTGAGACAGAGTCTCACTCTGTCACCCAGGCTGGAGTGCAGTGGCGTGATCTCAGCTCACTGCAACCTCCACCTCCTAGGTTCAAGTAATTCTCCTGCCTCAGCCTCCCAAGTAGCTGGGACTACAGGCACATGCCACAACACCCAGCTAATTTTTGTATTTTTAGTAGAAACGGGGTTTCACCATATCGGCCAGGCTGGTCTTGAACCCCTAACCTTGTGATCCGCCCACCTCGGCCTCCCAAAGTGCTGGGATTACAAGGGTGAGCCACAGCACCCAGCACAAAATCTTAACTGAAGAGGCTCCCACTCTTTGGATCTGTCTCCCTTGTGGGTTTTTTTTTTTGTTTTTTTTTTTCTGATGTGTTCTTGAACTCTGGTTCTGGGTACTAGTGACATTCAGCTCTTGACTCCTATGGTGGCTGCCACTGGGCAGGTGGGAAGTGACCTACTTCCCAGCAAAGGAATGCAGACAGGGCCAGGAAGTCTCCCTTGGAACATCCAGGGGAAGACAAAAGGTGGTAGACCTACTTAGCTCCATACAGGGCAGGACAGACCCCCCAGATGAAAGGTCCAGCTCTCCTCCCACACTCACCCCCGCTGGCTTCAGTCCATGGCCAGATTTTTAGAGCCCACGTTTCATTCTGTCTCCCTCTCTAAGATATAACCATATAATTAATAATTTCCTTGGCCGGAAGAAATAAGAGGGTTATGGATTCTCTCTGTTATGGAGGAATGGTAGCCATGGGCAAATGGCCAGGCACGTCTGCTGCCTGCCTAGCAGGGGCTCCTGGAAGCACTGCTCACAGGCCACAGACCCAGTGCTAGTCCCAGGGAGCTCCCTGGATCCAGACAAAGTTGGTCTGGCTTTTTTAATTCAGCCATCCCAGCGCCCCAGCTAGTGTTGGTTTGGAAACCACAGATTCAGAAGTCCAGAGAAGATACAACACTGCAGTACCACGCTGACCCCAGCCCAGGTGCTGAGGTGTGCCCCATGGCTGCCAGACAGGTCTGTGTCTCCAACCAAACACCTTTGAATTTATCCTTGTGAATCCAATCATTCCTTCTGCTTTACTTATTTTTACTTGGGGAAATCCTTTGATGCTTAAAATCATCATTAAGGAAAAATAAATCTAAGTTGGCTTTTTATACAGGTTCCTAGAGTTGAATGCAGGTAACTTATAAACTTGAATCCACAAATGGGAAATTATCTATTAAAGGGATTTAGATCACGGGCACCAATGTATTCTGTGGGTTCCATTAGAGTGGGTCATCTCTACCACACTCTCCACGACTCACCAGCATCTGGCATGATGCACAGGATGGAGGGTGTGCTAGGAAGGAAGGAAGGGAGGGAGGGAGGGAGGGAGGAAGGGAGGGAAAAAGAAGCAGGGAAGGAGGGAGTGGGGAGGGAAAGAGGAAGAAAAGGAGGGTGAGAGGGAGAAGAGAGAGTAGGAGGGGAAGGAAGAAAGGGAGGGAGGGAAGGGGAAGGAAGGGAGGGAGGAGGAGGGGAGGAAGGAAGGGAGGGAAGAAGAGAGGGAAGGATGAAAAGAAGAAAATAAAAACTATCTTATCTTCCTGGTTTCAGGAGCTCCGTGAGCTTTTAAGCTTAAAAAAAAAAAAAAATGTAAGAACAGCATGACCTCGAAGCCCATAAATTGCCCAAATCCTTGTCCAACGCAACTGTTTGCTGAGCAGAGATGGAACCCAGACCTGGTGCCTGTATCATTCAAACCCTCTGCCCACTCCACCTTAAGAACCGGTTTTGGTAGGAAGACCCTGGGTAAAGGTGGGTGCTGTCTTTTCTAGAGAGGGATAAGGAGACAAGCCTGAGGGCTCAAACATGCCAGAGGAGAAGGCTGTAGCTATTATTAACAGCAGTTGTACTATGAATTACATAATCGCTATTCTTCAAGACTGCAGCCAAGTGCCAAGATTCCTCATACAGACCATGTGAAATGGGCAACAACATCCCCACCCTATGGCTGGAAGAAAAAAACAGCTCAGAAAGTGACTTGCCTTTAAAAAAAGAAAGTGATTTTCTCAAGGTCACAGAGTGCATTCTGGACTAGGATGAGATGGGTGAGGCACTCACGTCAGGGGCAAAGTCCAAGAGATGCCAAAAAAACTCAGGAACCAAAACAAATGATATTTTAATACAACATTTTTTAAAGCAAAATTTAAAAATTCATGACAGGTAAAATATCATTTTATTTTATTTATTTATTTATTTATTTTTTTGAGACGGAGTTTCACTCATGTTACCCAGGCTGGAGTGCAATGGCACGATCTCGGCTCACTGCAACCTCCGCCTCCTGGGTTCAGGCAATTCTCCTGCCTCAGCCTCCTGAGTAGCTGGGATTACAGGCACGTGCCACCATGCCCACCTAATTTTTTGTATTTTTAGTAGAGACGGGGTTTCACCATGTTGACCAGGATGGTCTCGATCTCTTGACCTCGTGATCCACCCGCCTCGGCCTCCCAAAGTGCTGGGATTACAGGCTTGAGCCACCGCGCCCGGCCCAAAATATCATTTTAAATAACGTCTTACATGACCTGCCTCATCTCCTTCATCTCAGTCCCAGCCCTGGATTCTAGAGTCTAGAGAATTTGAACTCAAGTCTGACCAATTCCGAGTCTGTTCTCAACACCCCCAGCCCATATGCTACCCCTAGACCCAGCTATGCAGAAGCTTGAACAGCCCTAGTATGAGCCCTGCATTTAAGCCACCATTCATAAGGGAGGAGAGAGCACTTTGGGATCATTCTCAAAAAGCTTTGGGCAGATCACTCTGTGTGGCTCTGCCTGGGGAGCTAGGTGAGCAAAACTGGCAGAAACAACCCATTTGCTAGCTCCAGGGCTGAGAGCTCTTACCTGGAGAGGAAGGTGAGGCTGGGAGAAAGTTTCTAAGAGCCAGGACCTAGCAAGGGGCTCAGGCTCTCCCAAGTCCATCACTGACCCAAAGCCAAACCCAAGCCAAGAGCCCCAGGTGGAGAAGAAGGATGTGGATTCTACAGCCAGGTGGCTTCTAAACAACCAGGGAGACTCTCTCAACCTTGCCCCTCACTGCCACATTCCGATATTAATGCCTTTGTACCCAAGGGAAAGCCGAGGTCTAGGCAAGAGAGATGAGCTGTCCAAAGCGGGGGCAGCACCAGAGCCTTCTGGGGGCTTCTCCATGCACCTGCCTCCCCTGCCCCTGGAGAAGAGCAATAGCTGCCTCTCTGTGGTCAGTTCTCTGGGTGTGGGTGGGAGGCCTTGGACCTCCTAGGGGTCTAAGTCCATCAAGAGGCTAAAGGTCTAAAAGAAAGCAACACCAAAGGACTGGGCAGGCAAGGACTGGAATTGGAAGCGAGACATTTCAAGAGGAAGTGGGAAGCTGGGGGTGGGAGGAGTTGGGGGCCTGAAAAGAGAGCCCAGAGAAAATGGAACTTGGACACTGGGGTGGCAGTTCTGGCTCTTGGTTAAGACTGAATGATCCTGGGGACCCTGGGCCTGGATGCACCCTTATCACACTAATTTCCTTTTTTTTTGAAGCTCCCAATGCACCCCTGCCAGGCCCTTGGGGAGGGGACGAAGAATTGCTGAGGTCAGGGAGTGGGTGCTGGGGAGAGGGGCCTGACTTCTGCTGTGTGACCAGGGGCTCAGAGAAGTTGAGCCTATTGCTGAGGCTCACCCCCAGCTCCTTTAGACCTGGAAGCCCTGATGTCCCACCCGACTAGCCAGGCTTCTTTCCCAAAGGCGGGAAGGTAGGGTGGACTCAGGGCTCCCTGGATATGAGTAAAATACCAGTTCCTGGGATTCTACCCAGCTAAAAAGGAGCTCAGGTGAGCGCCCAAAAACCTCTTCAGCTGTGGACAGGGTGAGTTGCAAGACCCTCCCCGAAAATGGGAAAATCAGAGACGAGGCATCTGCATGGGGCTGCAAATCCCCAAATCGGAATAAAACGATGAAGAGAGGGCTAAATCCTAGAGTAAATTTCAAACGAAAAAAATCGCACCGCACATTCTAGATGATAATAGATGCGGGTAACGTAACACTAATGATAGTGTACTGACAACCTGCTGATATTCTTGGGCTCCAAGAAGTCGGGCAAAACCGGCTGGGGCGGCAGGAGGTCGGGCTTGGCTGTTCTTTCCCACCGGGAGCGGGAGCGGTTGGAGCCACCCTCACTGCCGGCCGCTCTCAATCGATCGCGGCTCCCCTCGCTCTGAGGCTTCACTGTCTTCGCTGGGTCTGGGATCCAAACCCCAACCCAAGAGCCAAAGGCCAGAAAAGGCCCTGGCGTTGCCAGCTGCTTGTCGCCTTGGGGATGGGCGGCTAGGGACCACCCGGGGCAGAGGAGGATGCCGACGCTCTGGGAACCAGGCGTCCTGTGGATGCTCCGCCAGGGACATCGCCCTGGCTGACAGGCGGGTCGTGGGGCAGAGAGGGCTCGCCGTCGTTTTCAGTGAGGACCTCGGTGCTCCAGGAAAGATGAGATTCCTCCGGGGATGCCGGTGCAGGCCTGGAAACAGGAGGTGGAGTGGCCGATGGGGAGGGAAGTGGGGTCTCCAGAGATGCCCAGAGCAGGAGCGAGGCCAAGCTGGGGGCTGGCCTGGATGAGGCAGGGCAGCCCGCTGTCCTCTTGATTTATGGCCCCCTCCCCATCCACCAAACTGAAATAAGCGGCCGGCCCGGCCCGGCCCGCCGCGGGAGGCGCCCACTGCAGCGGCCGCCGCCGATCCCGGGCCTGGGCCTCCCGCCCTCCCGCCTCCCCAACAGCTTGCAGCCGAGCCGGGCCACAGTCTCCCGGGAGCCGCCCGTCCTTACCCCCAGCCCGGCCGGCGGCGGGGCCGCTTCCAATCTGCTGGCGGGCACAGGGGGAGAGCGCGGGGAGCTGGGCGCGAGGCCACAGCCGACCTAGCCAGAGGGAAGAAAAAGTTTTTGCCCCACCCGACCGCGCGGGGCTGCCCGCCGGAGAATTTTGGGTTTGGGGGGGCATGCGGGTGCCTCATGATTTGCTGCGGTCTCGGACGCTGAGCCCGAAGTAGGGGCCGGGGTGGTTTCCTGGGGGCTGGGGGTGGTGGCAGGGGCACACGGGCAGGCCTGGAAAGGCCTGGCTTCCCGGGGATGCGGCGGGAAAAGGGCGCTTCTGACCCGCCCCGCCTCAGCAGGCGTTCGGACTCCGCTGTGTAGGCCCTTTAGCCGCAGACCCTGGCTGCGATCCCTGAGGCTGTGCAGAGCAGGATCCAGGCCCGGGACACACTTCGGATCTGTTGGCGGTCCTGGGCCCCAACACCCGGGGCCGACCCTAGAAAGGCGCTGAACTGGAGCCCTTGATGGTGCGGGAAGGGCGAGGGGGCACCTGATTCACAATGAAAAGGCCACGTTTCCAGAGCTGCCTTGAAAATGCATCCCCGGACGAGCTCTGGCTCTGCGTGGAATCAGAAGCCGTTAGCAGGCATCTACACTGGCACTCGGAAGCTCTAGCGCGGATCCTGTTCAGAGGTACAACAGCACCAGCCCCCCAGGAGGTGCCCATGGGAGAGGCCATCAGCGGTGGGGAGAGGGGTTTTCTATTTCCTTTGTCCCTTGCGCTGCCTCCCTTGGGCCACACAGAATTCTCGAGGTCTCCCTAACGTCCCAGACACCATCTTCCCGAGTCCTCCAACCTCGCCCTGAAGTGAAGCCATCGTCTGGTCACTTCCCGGGCAGACACCTGGCTTTCCCCACCCCCTCCAGGCCCACAGGGTCCCAAGAGGGCAGAGAGACAGGACTGCAAATTGTCCCACAGGGGAAACACCGAGAGCCCAACAGAAACGCCCCAAACAACATAACTTGAATTTTCTTCCCCACACTAGAAAAGGGGTTCTTGGCGCGTGCGAATACACACACACACACACACACACACACACACACACACTTCTTTCTCCGCTGGGTTTAGTCCCTTTCTGCTGCTGGAGGAAGAAAAACGGAGGAAGAAAAAGGATCCAGACAGATCTTCGGACGAATAATTTGGATAATTGTGGGAAAGGGTCGGGGAGCACTAAAAAAGCCCAGCGCACATCCCAGCCCACCGCAGCGGCAGCCGGCTTGGCCCCCTCCCCGCCAGCCGTACCCCCCTCGGCTAATCACCCTCATTAGGAGCTTCGTCACCGGCCTAATGAAAGCAAACCGTGTGGAAATCGCCGGTAAACAGTTGGGTCTGTGCTGTAATTAATTCAGTGTCTCTTTTAATCAAACTGAAAGGGAATCGGGCAGCGGCTTGCGGAGCCGTGACATCACCCCCAAAATCGGCCAGAGCCAATCAGCGTCATCACTCCGGGGACACGTGGGCGAGTCTCCTTTAAAAAAAACACAACACAACGAAAAAAAAAAGAAAGAAACAAAAAAAAAAACCAGACCCAAAGTAAAAGTGACACAAGTTCATTTTTTAAAGGAAGGGGGGGAGGAGAAGGCGCGCGCGGACCTGCGGAGAGCTGCCGCCAAGGAGCAGGGAGGCGCTGTCCACGGTGCTGACGGGCCCCCGGAGCGGCGAGGGCGCGGAGAGAGAACCTCCCCGGCCAGGTGGAGCGTCATGAGCCGCGGGCCGCCGCCGCCGCTGCCGCTATCCGCGGTGCTGATGCCGCCAGGTGCGCTTCGTTCCGCCGGTTGCTAGCGCGGCCGGGGCCCGCTGCTATCCGCGGTGCTGACCTCGCTGCGCTCGGCCACCGCTTGTCTGGAAGAAGCGTGCGGTTTGGATTTTTAAAAAGCCATTCTTTATTTAGATTCCAACATCCTCGCGTTTCTTCTGTGCCAAGGGGGCCCTCGGGCCGTCCGTCTCCCCCTTTGCTCTCCCCAACTTGGCGCGCCCTCCCTCCCATTCCTCCCTGACACTCCCACCACCCCCCCTCGGCTCGGCGGCTCGGCGCGATGCTGCAGAAGACGCACTGAGCCCTTTTGGATCTAATGCGCAGAGGAGGTTGGCCCAGAGCTCCCCGGCTCCCCCAAGGCTGAACTCCGTCCAAGGTGCCCGCAGGCTCCCTGCCCGCCTTCCCCATGCCAGCCCGCAGCTAGGGGCAGGGGCAGCGGCGGCTGGGGTTGGGGGTGGGTGGGGAGCTTTTGAGGAGGACAGGTCGCAGCTTGGCTATGGAAGGCTCCAATGGCTTTGGGATCGACTCCATTCTCTCCCACCGCGCCGGCAGCCCCGCCCTTCCCAAGGGGGACCCCTTGCTCGGGGATTGCCGTTCGCCCCTGGAGCTGAGTCCACGCTCAGAGAGCAGCAGCGACTGCTCTTCGCCAGCCTCTCCAGGAAGGGACTGTCTGGAGACGGGCACCCCACGGCCTGGCGGGGCATCCGGCCCAGGTTTGGACTCCCACCTGCAGCCCGGGCAGCTCTCAGCCCCGGCCCAGTCGCGCACCGTCACCTCCTCCTTTCTGATCAGGGACATCCTTGCCGACTGCAAACCACTAGCGGCCTGTGCACCCTACTCTAGCAGCGGGCAGCCGGCAGCCCCTGAGCCTGGGGGCCGCCTTGCGGCCAAGACTGGGGAGGACTTTAGAGACAAGCTGGACAAAAGTGGCAGCAACGCCTCGTCGGACTCAGAGTATAAAGGTAAGAAAGCAGGAGGTGAAAACTTGGGGGAATGTTACGTATTTACAAACTGGCATTTAAAATGAGTGCACATGGTGAGACATACACTCACTCACCTGGGGTCTCCCCCAGGGCTCAGATTGAGCAGTGGGTCTTCTCCGAACCTTTCAGCCAGTCCTGTGGTTATGCCTTTGAACAACAAAGTCTGGTGGAGAGAGTGGGGGCAGGGGAGGGATACTGTGTGCCCAAGGGGAGATCCCCAAAAATGCACAAAGCAAACTTTCTGAACTTTGTCTGGGACCCCTGCCCTTCGAGCAGTGCTGGTGGACAGGAGCAGTTTCCAATCAGGCCAGTGCCTCTCTAGGAAGAAACCTTGCAGAAGAAATGGAAGACCCAAAGTCTTCTGCTTTATAAGAGTGAAAATACAGCAGAAAAATTTCAGCTGGAGCCTTAAGAACAGTCAGAATTTTCTTCCCTTTAATCTACATTTCCAAATAGGAAGAGAAACTGGGCTTTTCCTCCCAATGGGCCCAGTGTGATACGGGTCCTGTGAGTCATGAAAAGAGGCACTCACTTCAAAGCAGAAACCTCAGCCAGGCAGCTTTCTGGGAGCAGGTCAGGGGGGCTGGTGGAGAGCAGAGTACCCGGCACCCCCACCCTCAATGGCTCTCATTGAATTTGATTTTAAGTGCCTTGAGCAACCAACACCAGATTTTGTGCAAGCTCCAGGGATTCCTGAGTAACCAGCCCTGTCTCCCGATACACTGGGGTTGTTGCCCCTCCACTTTTCTTTCACCTCTGTGAATCTTTGTTGTGTTAATTCCATTTTCATACCATCTTAACCAAGGAGATGAGATCTGGGTTAAAAGGAAGAAAGGTAAGAAAGAAGGAAAGAAGGAAGGAAGGAAAGAAGGAAGCAAGGAAAGAAGGAAAGAAGGAAGGAAGGAAAGAAGGAAGGGTGGGTCCCAAAGGAAGGAAGGAAGAAGAGAAAGGGAAGAAGGAAAAAAAGAATGCTTTAATTTTGTTTCTGACCCCCAGCCACTACCTCCACTTCAGCTGTTTCTCAAAGCCAGAGGCACAAAGTTCTTTCTAAGGAAGATGTCAAGGGGCAGAAGGTGAGGAGGAGTATGAGGGCTTCGTAGGAGACAGCCCTGCATCCCCATCTAGCAGAACACTGGGAGTGGGCAGAGGCTGTTCAGAGCTTTTTCAAGCATGTAATTGATTCCCAGAAATCTTTTCAAGGGACAAAATTTCCCTGTAAGGGCAACTTCTTTATTGTCTTGCCCTGCCTCCCCAATCCCTCATAACTCCTGGTCCCTATTTTGACCAAGTCATCACAAAAATGTAGGAAGGCTCATTTAACACTCTCCTTCCAACCAAGAATTCATTTGTGGATATGTCCTGACTCCAAACCGAAACCAGTCGGTCCTGTTGCACATCCAATTTTCTTGATTTCCTCCACACAAATGGCCTAGCCTCCTTCAGCCAGGCTGCGCTGACCATGCCTGGAAAATAGGCAGGTTTAGCGGAGCGGCCAGGAGGAGATCCAGAGGCCGGCACCTGGGCCCAGTGGCCCCTGCTCCTCCCTGGGGGCCTGCTTAGAAAGGCAAAGAAAACTTACCCTGGAGAGACACAGGCAAGGGGAAGGGGGAGGAGGGAGGAGGACATCAATGTAAATATATATTCATAATATCATGGCTCTTATTTACCATTGCAACAAGAACGGCCCCTCTTTAGTTAGAGCAAAGGAGACAAATCTTCCACCGTCCGTGCTAACGGCTGGAACTGGCGGTGGTAAAACAGTTTGGCCCTTGCCTCCTTTTATTTCTTTGCCCCCAGGAAGGATTTTGAGGAGAGATTTCGTTTAAGATAATTACAATATCAATTTTCTTCTCCTGTCTCTGAGGATATCTGATCGGGAGGTGATGAGGGCCAGCCGTCTACATATTGCTTAAATAGGTTTGGAGCGAAAGGGGTAGAAGGTCTTGCCCAACCCCCACGGCAGGTGCTGCTGCCTTTGCACCTAGTAAAGAAAGGAGCAGGGCAAGACCAAGAGGCCTTGTCTGGAGCATTTCTCAAATGTGGAGGGGACTTTTTCAGAGCTGAGAAACAGACAACTGGAGCCAGTCCGTGGGCATTTAAGCTGGCCCACTCTCCTGCCACCTTCCAAGCTGAGTCATTTCCTTTAAGGAGGACACAGAGGAAGTTCAGCCTCATCCCAAGTTTCTGCTATAAAGGCTCCTCAAACAATATTCCTTCGATAATATTTAAAGAAGCCGAAACTCAGCTTTGAAGTAAGGCGGTCGGCGACACTAACAGCTGGATCCAAGGTCCATGGAGAACCCACACCAGAGTTTTGTTCCCAGCAGGCAGGGTCGGTGGATGGGCCCGGAACTTGAGGATACTGAGATGTACCCTCTAGACCAGAGTCTGGGAAGCCAGGGCCCCCTGGGCTGAGCCTATTCCGGAGGAGGCCAAGGCAGAGCGGGCACAGAATGTGCACCCAAAGGCTCCAGCCCACGCTGGAGGAGGAACAGAAGAAAAGCCCCATCAGCTGACCCATTCTTCCTGACATCACAAACGCAACACCTCCCGACCCCCAACACAGACCTCGTCCTTGAGAAGTGGGGGACTTTCGTTAAGTAGCGCAGGAAATTAGGTCAAAAAGTAACAGTTCTACGGTATCAGGTTTGAGATGTGGATGTCTTCCTCAAACTTATTTCAGCTGTCTGCACAGACAGGACTCATGTCCCCCCATCCCAATATATCCCCTTCTCCTGATGGTGGCCATGCCCAAAGATGGGGAGCCCACAGGGCAGGGAGAGCCTGGTTCCAGCCTGGAGGAGGTAGGTGGAAAGCCTTAGCCTGCCGTTTCTTCTGTGCGCTCTCCTGGCTCACCAGGCTGGATGCCGGGCCCTCCTTGCTGCGAAGCGCTGCCTTTCCAGTGAAAAGTCTCCATCCCTAGTGGCTCAATTAACCAGATTATTGTTTCCTACAGAGAGAAATCACCTTGCATTCAGCTGAACCCTGTCACTGCAAACGCCACGCACAATGAAACTCACCATAAAAAAAAAAAAAAAAAAGAGAGAGAGAGAGAAGGGAGTAGGTTGGGAAAATAGATAAAAAAGGGAGCAGGTTGGGGGAAAGCCCCAGTCTGAGCCGCCAATTTTGGGGAAGTGGTCTAGTTGATTATATAATCGTTTTAGGAAGACAAGAGTGAGCATTGAGTTTGTTCGATTAAGTGTTTTCTGTCCAGTCAAAGCCGATCAAAAGTGTTTGGGATAAAGAAGCTACCCGTGTGAGGTCTATCTTTCAACCTCAGGAACTGGGACTCCGGTGCAGTTCTGTCCCCACTGTGGGGTGTAAACACACGATGCCACGCAGGTGTAGCAGGAGCAATGTAGTGGGCAATGTAATGACAACGAAACGCAGACCTGGGCAATGCGCGCTGCGCCCAAGGGGCAAGCGAGCGGCACAGTCGCTTATTCCTCCGAGTGCTCTCAGACCCGGCGCCTTCTGCCCAGCGCCCTGTGTAATTTGCAAGTGCCAGGAGAAATCATCACTACGAATTCGTATCCATATGGGGGCAACGCCAGGCGGGGCACAAGGATCTGTCCTTCAGGACAAAGAGTGGCTTCGGGAAGAGCAAGTTTTTGTCCCTCCACGCAGGTTTCTCTCCCCAGACCCCAGCCTTCAGCTTCCTCCCTTCCTGTCACTGCTGCAGCCGGGGAAATTGGGACTCAGACGCGGAGCCCACTCCGCCAGAAACCTCGGGTCTCCTCCCCTACTCTGGCAGGCTGAGTCCGGTTCCATCGTCGCGGCTCCGTTTATCCCTCCCGGGAGCGCGGGCGCAGCGCCGAGTGCGGCGCAGGGACTGGAGTTCTCGCCAGTTTCGGGTTCTTTCTCCCCGGAGTTGCCCGGGGATCTCGGCCTCGGGCGCTCCCGCCTTAGTCCTCTGTAGTCAGGGTTCATGTCCTGTTCCTGGGGCCTCAGAGGTCCCGGCTCCGAGAGGCCCCGGTGAGCTTGAGTGTCGTGAAACCACCGTAGTCGGAAGCCGCGGTTACGCAAACGCCACGGGCAGGAGCGGGAGGGTGTTGGCGGCCGCGAGGCCCGGCCCTGACATGTCGCTGTGTCCGCAGTGAAGGAGGAGGGCGACCGCGAGATCTCCAGCTCCAGGGACAGTCCCCCGGTGCGCCTGAAAAAGCCACGCAAGGCGCGCACGGCCTTCACCGACCATCAGCTGGCGCAGCTGGAGCGCAGCTTCGAGCGGCAGAAGTACCTGAGCGTGCAGGACCGCATGGAGCTCGCGGCCTCGCTCAACCTCACTGACACGCAGGTCAAGACCTGGTACCAGAACCGCAGGTGAGGCCCGGCTGCGGGAGTAGGGGCAGAAAGGGAATTTCCCCTTTTCTTACAGCTCCAAGAGCGGGCCAGGAGTCTACGGGTTGGTACTAAGGGAGGGCCCCTGAGCCTCCCCCATTCTGTAAAAGTGGGGAAACTGAGGCCCTAAGGGGAGAAGGCCTCGCCTGAAGTCCCATAGTGAGGGCCAGAGATGAGACTGCATTTGGTCTCCAGTGTCCAGTCAGTCCTCCCCAGGGTGGGTGGACAGACACATAGGCCACTGGAGATCCAAGTCCTGCCTTTGCTCAGTTGGAGGGTGGGGGTCTGCCTGGAGCCTCCACCTGAACCGGCCTGGGTCTCAGAAGCCCCAGGACCCGGGAGGGGTGACAGTCTCACTCCCAGGAAGCCTGTGAAGAGGACAGCCAGGCAGTGACCCTTGGGGTGTTAAAGCCTGTCCCAGACTGGGCAGCTGCCACAGGGGCCTCTGAGCTTCCGCGAGTCTCTTCAGGCCTCCGTGGCCTTTCTGGTCCCAAGACCTGAGCGGGAAACTGGCCTTGCTCCTTGGGGACAGGGTGACTGGGAAGTTGGTGTTGGGGCCCTGGACTTGAACCTGTTTCCTAATTTCCCTTCTGAACACACTCATCAGACTTAGATGCACATGTACAAAACATGCATCCACACAACCAGTGACACACTGAGGCACACATCGATACAACTTACAATCACACATGCACTCACACTTAGCCCCAGTCACTCGCATGCTCTTAGCAGAGGCAGGAATGGTGCTTTTCATAAACAAGCCTCAGAACACATCACCCCATTAATAATAAATACTGATTACTGCTCCAGGCATCAATAATTAAGGCCTGTTACAGTAATTACACAATTATGATGATGATGAATAATTCAGGGAGGGAAACAGGGCTGCTGTGGCTGAGCCCACCTTAGTGGGACCCCGGCTGGTCCACCTAGGCTCCACCCTGGCAGGTGGGCCTGGGGTCCAGGTCTGCCTTCTCCAAACCCGTTGGCTGGCCAAGGCCTCTGGACTTTGGGGCCAGACAGTGGGCAGGGCTTGCCCCAGGACTTGGACCTGGGTTCGGAGGGCGGCAGAGTGTAGGAGCCGGGAGCGCATCCTCTCCAGTTGCCATTTCAGGCCTTCTGCTAGCTTGCAGCCTGGCCAGCCTGCAGAGGAATCAACAGCATCCCCTTCCCTGACCAGGGCCCCTGGATCCCCACAGCCCTCTCCAGGGTGATCCCACCTGCATAAAGAGGCACGTGCAGGGAGGAGCCCCCCTACGAAGCTCCAAGTGCTCCTTCTGCGATCTCCTGGGGAGGGTAAGAAGCAGTTAGAGCCGGGGTTTGGGGTCAGACAGCAGGGCTTAAAACCCGGGCTCCTCTGCTTTTGAGGCCTTCTTGAAAAGCGGCCCAGACCTCAGTTTTCCTCTCTGTAAAATGGGGTAATAGCCATGGAAGGCCGGTGGAAGACAAAAGGAGAGGATGCGTGTAAGGCGTGTGATGGTGCCTAGCACTCCGTTATTTCCTTACAAATGAGTATGATACCTCTTGGCCTCCCTGCAGGCTCTCTGGGCCAAGCAGTGGGGAGGGGCTGGGGTCGCCAGATGCCCTAGTCCTGATCCCGTTATACGCGTTTATTTTGGCCCCCAGGACTAAATGGAAGCGACAGACGGCCGTCGGGTTGGAGCTGCTGGCGGAGGCAGGCAATTACTCAGCTCTCCAGCGGATGTTCCCGTCGCCTTATTTCTACCCGCAGAGTCTGGTTTCCAACCTGGACCCCGGCGCGGCGCTCTACCTGTACCGCGGCCCCAGCGCGCCTCCGCCCGCTCTCCAGAGACCTCTGGTGCCCCGCATCCTCATCCACGGACTCCAGGGCGCCAGCGAGCCGCCCCCGCCGCTGCCCCCGCTCGCCGGCGTCCTCCCGCGCGCCGCGCAGCCTCGATGAGGCGCCCGCCCGCTCCGGGGCCTCCTCCCGGGGTCTTGGCGCGACCCCTTCTGCCCACCTTTCGGAGGGCGCGGGTTCGACGCCCCTTCCTGGGAGGGGACCCTGCCCGGCCCTCCCTGGCGCCCCAGCCCAGTGTCCCCTGAAGGGCCAAATGCCAAGTCCACTGAGGCCCGGACCCCGGACAGCGTTTCCCCAGCCCCCTCGGCGTCCTCTTTCGCGGCCGCTCCGTCCGGGAGCCACCCCCACTCGCCGGGTGTACCTACATGTCTCTGCCCCTCTCCGCCCCCAGTCTCTGCCGGCTCCCCTAGGCGCCCCTTTCTGCCCAGGAGCGGGTGCGACTGATTCCCAGGCTTCGCTCTCTCCCACGCCCCTTCCAAGCTCCAGGAGAACAGCCCCTCTCCCCGCGCCCCTGCCAGGGAGAGAAGGAGAGTGCGGAGCCCCGTCCCGTCTCCCCGCCCCTCGAGCGCCTGGGCCGGCGGCTGAGCTGTACATATCGTGTGCAAAGTGTATATGAAGTTATTTATTCGTGACCCATGAGCCCGTGACCGTGTCCGTGGATTAGTGAGTCTGTGGCCTGTGCCCTCCCCCCTCCCAGGCGGGGCAGGAAGGGGCCGACGGTGCTTGCCCACCCACCCACCCCGACCCCAGCCCCCAGCCTCAGCCCGGGTCCCGGGGCTGCCAGGCCTCTCGGGTTCTCTCTTTTTTAAATGTGGAAATAAACTTCTTACAAATGACCAGGCGCCTGTCCGCGCTCCCGTCGCTCGGTCCGCACTCAACCCCTCTCCCATCCCTCTCCTGGGCACTCGGTTTCCTTCCATTCTCAATAACAAAACCTTCTTGTCCCCCTTCCCTTCCCCGGTGCAGTGGAC
This sequence comes from Sapajus apella, assembly GCF_009761245.1. Lineage (NCBI taxonomy): Eukaryota > Metazoa > Chordata > Mammalia > Primates > Cebidae > Sapajus > Sapajus apella. The sequence goes on from NW_022437037.1 coordinate 7,243,223, forward strand.
CTGCGCGGGTGCCCCGACGAAACTCGCTGGGGCCGGGCTCTCCCCTCCCTGGCCTCAGTCTTCCCATCTCTACGGCGAGGCGAGCCCGTTCCTCCCCTCCTCCCCCTCGGCTCCATCTGGTTCCTCGCGGCTCCCAGACGGTCCCCGGGGCCGGGGCGGGGGTCCGCTAAGGGCCTCGGTCGGCTGCGGGCCGGGCTCCGGGGCCCTCGCCGAGCCGACTCATCTGGCCGCGTCAAGGGCCCCGGCAGCTGGTGACCGGCCTGCCGGGCGCGGGCCGACAGATGGGCTCCGAGGCAGCTCCCCCCATCACTCCCACCCTCCGCCGCGCGCCCGGCCACGCTCGGGCTCCCGACGCTCGCGGGCGCCAAGGCGGCTCCGGCCTCCCGGCCTCCCGCACCAGGCAGGACTCCGCGCGCCTTCGCTGCGAACCAGACGCCACATCGGGTAACCCCTCAACTACCACATCTTCTCACCTCCCCTGTACCCCGGGAGTAGGTTGGAAATGAGACCCAGAAGGGAGCCAGATAGCAGCGTCTGCCGCATCTCTTCTGGCTGCCCCAGGCTGCCGCTCTAGCATCTCAGGGGAGAGGGGTTTAAATCCCGAGTCAGACTCCAGACTTCAGTTCACGTTCAAAGGGCCACAGTCACCTGAGACTGTTCCCTCTCTGGGGAGGTGGGCGCAGGTGCTCCCCTCCCACACACCACCTGCAGCTCACCAACCCTCAGCGCTGGGAAGTTTTGGGGGCCGGCAAGCCGTGGCCCCTCTAGTTTGGGGGGCAGGGTTTCTCTGAAGATGGGAGCCGTGTTCAGACTATAACCCCTCTCCAACATCAGACCCACAGCCAGGTCCGCTACTGTTTCCTCCCTGCCCCCAAACACCCTCGCGCAGCAGCTTTCTTTCCCGGAATGGCGAGGGTATTATTCTAATTTTGCAAAATGCACAGCAGCTAATTAAGTCAAGGAGCCCCTCGGCTTTCGAGTTCTTTTGCATGTGAATGGGGGTTGGTAAATCCCCAGCTCTGGCTCTGGTGGGGGGCGAGGGGAGACTGTCCCCAACTCAGGGTTAATGAAGTGGGAAAGGAGTCTCTCATAGCCTCCTGCAAACAAAACCCCCCATGCAACAAACCCTGCCCAAATCCTACATGGATTGACTTAAACCCAGGGGATAAGTGCTTTAAATTAATCTCATTGAATAAGAATGAGACCAAACAAAACTCTTTAAAATCATATTAAAAATCTATCAAAGGACAACTTGCACTGGTGTGCTTTTCATTCTGTGAAAGTGAAGGAGAGAGACTGCAGCAACCACCCTCACATTTACACAGTGGCAGTGTAAATCACAGGCACATTCTCAACTATGTAATTGTCCTTGTACCTCAGAGGCGATTTCATATCTTACATTAATGAAGAACAAGGCTTCCCTACAAGTTTATAATTAGAATATTTTACATTGTCCTGCACATCCCATCTGTAATAATAACTTCACAACCTTTGCAGCAGTGGGCTCCTGCCTTCCATCCACTTAGAAGGCTAAATTGGTTTCTGTTCCCAACCCTGAGGCTGGGCGAGCTCTCACGTAAGAAAAAAGAGAATGAATGTGGGACCCCAACAGGCCTGACAATAGGAGAGGGCTGAGAAGGCATCTTCCCCCGCTCCGCCACTGATCCATTCCCCCTTACAAACGCCCACTCTACGGGGTGGGGGCAACAAAGTGGAAAAGAAGTTTAGAGCTCCCTGCTGGCCCTGAGTCGCAAGGGAAATTGAGGACGGGGCAAATTGAGAATTTGAGCTGATTTTAAGGGTACCCCACTGACCCCACACCGACAGGCCTTGCTCTGAATTCTTCCTACTACGGAGCGGATTAAGAGAGAATGTATAATAGTCAGGGGGAGGTTTAACAAGACCCTTTTCAAGCAGGGCAACTTCTCCAGCGGAAAAGCCTTACACTCCGGTCTCTACGAAGCAATGGTCGGATTTTAATGGCTTCCACTGACTGTGTACTGAAGAGCTGAAGGGCTAAGCCAGGGAGGCCTCTGGCAGTTTGGAATACACCTGCTCCGAAAGGTCTTATTTCCTTATTCCCCCTCTTCCCTTAAGTTCACCTCCCTTCACTCCAGGGGAAAAGAAAAAAAATCAAAGTAACCCACTGGGCTTTGTTTTTTAAACAAAAGTCCTTTGCTGAGATTTGGTTGGCTTGTTGCTTGTCTAAGACTGGACGGGGCTGTCTGCCCCACATTAGCACTGACTAAATCTCTCACTAAGGACCCTCTGCCCTTCAGTGCCTGAGAATGGGGCCCTTCTACCGCTAAGTCTGGGGCAAACGTGAGGATGTTTTAGATTCCAAAAAAAACATTCCACAAGCCCACTTGGGGGAAATGCTTTTAGTCCACAACATTCTATTAAGTGTCCAAATTCTGTGTGGCTTCAAATATGGGAACCAGGCTTACAACATACAGACATGGTGAGTTTGGGAAAATTTAAGAACAGGCACGATTAAACATACACACAAAAATTAGAATATGTACAGTGGAATTAGGCTAAAGCTTTGCCTAATTGATGCCTGAAATGTATAATCTGTCAAGAGCCATAAAGAGATTTATTTTAAGGTTATTTAAATTTAAACAATATTAACCTTAAATCTGTTAAATCCATGTTTCTTTATTAACTGGGGTAATATATTGATTCTGCTTAGAAACAGGCCCACATAGCATCTATGGCAAGAAACCCTCACCTTAGGAGTTAGCAGATTAAGTGCGTAAGTTTTGATCTTAGAACTATCATCACTCACACGCTGCACAATTCTAGCACTTCTCTTTCCCCCCAGGGATGCAGAACTCTGCCAATTCGCCCTTTAGTGGAATGACTACTATGGGGAAAAAAAGTAAGGTTTCTCTTTGATCATCCCCAATCACTGGCATTAATCCTGTTTTTCACACAGCTGGGTTTTGTCTATAAAGTTTGATCCCTCCTTGTCCCATCCAAATCACGTGAACCATTACACATCAAAATAAAAGAAAGGTGGCAGATTTGCCCAAAGTCAGTCTGACATGTGCTGCAGGGTTGTTGTTTTTATTATTATTGTTAGAAATGTCACCAACATTCCCTGTTAATTTGTATGTGACAGCCAACTCTGAGAAGGTCCCATTTTTCCACCTGCAGAGGATCCAGTCTCACTAGGCTCCTCCTCACCCTCACACAGGAGTCCTTGCCGGTGTGGGTACCTACTGACATTCACCTGTGTCTAGAACAGAGGCAAGGATGCTAACCCTCGCCCAGGTCCTGGCAGAAGGGCCACCTTGCCAACTCTCACCACCTCTCGTGGCCACCTAGGCCTGTCGTGGATCTGGGGGGATCTACTGAAGTGGTGCCTCAACAATCATCCTGGGGAGACCACAGAGAGCTGCACAGTCACTGCAGAGAAGCAAAGTGAGAAGGCGAGCGGCGGCGGGGAGGACAGGAGCTGTGCCCAGAGGTGCAGAGGCCTCCAATCCTTTCTTTTCTGGACCCCTCTGTGAGTGCCCAAATCTTACATTTATTGGGAAATCAATACGCTCTGGGGGGCCTCTTTCAAACCTCCCAGAAAACACAATGCCCCGGGGCGGGGGGGGGAGTGGGCAGCTGTGGCCTGGGTCACAACACAAAGACCCCCAGACCTTTCTTGAAGACAAGACGGGATTTGATGGGGAAAAAAGCTCGGGATGCTGGTGCCTTTTGACTTCAAAGGCAAATAATAAAAAGGCAACAGTAAATCAATTAGGACTGAGAGAGTGAGTTTTCTGTGGACATGAAAGAGGGAGCAATGCATGTAAATACAACATCGTGTTTCCAGAAGAAAGTAAGATGGCCCGAGAGCCTGAAAACACATTCGTATTTTTTGACCCAAACCAAAAACTTTTGGTCCTTTTTAACAGTACATTCCAACATCAAGAAAATAATTACTGATAAATATGTTTTCTTCTCTTTTCGTACAAATTCAATTCCAGTTTTTAACACCCTAATTCACAAAATTCATGCCACTGTATGCACTGATAGACGGGCTGAAGTCACGCTGTGAAACTTCAGAACGCAGTTAAGGGCAGCAATCAACCCCTTCCAGGCTGACACAAGGGATGTTCTTACATCAAGTCCTGGGTGCCACCTCATCCCCTGCACGTCAGCACCTGGGTGAAGGGAGTGCCTGGCACTGATGGGTTCAATACGAAACACAGACCCCTTCTGTCAGGAGCCGGCCAGCCTCTGTGGTGCCGACCTGCCCCCCTGCCCCCCTGCCCCCCTGCCCCCCTACTGATTTCTATCAGGCTCCAGGGCCTCCCACGGAGGAGAAGGGCTGTGGCCCCTCTGATTCTTGGGGACGCGGTATTCAGGGAAAGGCAGCAGTTATTTGTCACAAGCCTCCTCTGACAAGAACAGGACATCAATCCACTGCCACCCAGGGCTTCCAGGATCCACTCGAAGGCACGGAGAGATTTTAAACTTTCTGGGAAGTCTTGCTGTCCCACTGTAAATGTTTTTGGGTTTTTCTCCATTTTAATGTTTTCCCACGGCCAAAGCAGGGTGTTGACTGCAGACTGGGCGGCAGGGGCCGGCCGCCCGGCTCCCCGGGTGCGTTTTGCTGTCTGACCTTGGTGACGCCAGGCTCCATGCCGCTGGAGTATTCCGAACGCAGGATTTCAGCAAGGCTGTGTTTACTCTGGGTCTTCTTATGAAGGCCAGGCCTGAAAGAACAGTAACAGCAGAGAGGAAAAAGAAACTTTATTATTATTTTTCTTTCCCATTTGGAAAGAGGCTGATAGCAGCTGGTTCTGAGACTGTGAAGCTGACATTTTTGTATGAACAGAAGTACAATCCCTTCAATAGTACTTGTTTTGATATTCTATGCACCAGAAGATTAGATACGGCGCTGACAGATTTTCATAATGGTGGCAAAATATCATGGCATTTTTAAAAGTGAGGCTTTGTTCTGTGTTGTTTTCATGGGGAAAAAAAAAAAACTATACACCCTCATGCTCTGATGGCAAATGAGGTGTATGATACAGCAGTTTGCCGACGGACAGGGAAAAACCCACCGTCACACGCAACGACACGAAGCAGGGAAAGCTCGAGGTGGCTTCCCAGTAACCCCTAAGCAGCTTAGAGCAACTGGCCTCCTCATGGGCTCCTGAGGGCTTCAGGACTCAGCCCTTGGGAGCAGAGCCCAGCAAAGTCTATGCAGCCCTCCTGGTCCCACAGTGAAGCCTGGGATGACAGCCAGATAACTCTTTATGAACCTAAAAAACTCGTAAACAAATTTCTGACCCTACAAAACCCAAACCCAGGGCACAGCCTGGTCAGCGTCTGCATCTAGGCTTAGACCAGCAGCCTTCTGCAGCCCACACAGACCTGGGTATCAGAGGGAGGTCTCTCCCTACACTAAGCCACTTGGAAAATGCCAAAGGTTGAAAATCAATTTCAGATGTTGAATCCTGATAACTGTTTGAAGACAGCAATTTTACCAATGGATCAGAAGATCAGAGGGGAAAATCTGTGATGTTCAATCATACATAAGAAGAACATTTATGAAAACTGAAGAGTGAAATAATGTTTCTTAAGACAGGATTTTAACCAAAGCAACAACAACAAAACAATTCCTAATAAACCCACAATTCCCTGTTGCAATTCCTTCAGCACCACAATGGCAAGGTCTCTGGATAATACAGTGTCACGGAGTTCTTACAAAGACATGCGTCACGTTCTGCTACTACATTTACGGCATTTTCTTCGCTGTAATCCGAGAATAAACTGAACTGAAATTGTGGTCAAAATAAATGGAACGGAATGCCTTTAAAACCCAAGAATTAGAAATACGACTAATACTGAAAAATTAACCTGACTCTGAAAGCTTGTAGAAACCCATTATAACCAAGTTTCAGCAGTAATACCTGTTTACAATCACACCAGAGGACAGGGTGACAGTCATACAGTGTACAGTGGTGTTTTCTATTGCAACATACAGGAAGACACATTCAAGCCAGCCTCTGTGGGGAAAAAAAGAGCTGAAACAAGGGGACGATGAGGAGGTAACATTTAAGGGCCAGGAGTGTATGGGGTGAGCACATCGGGGCAGGATCAGTGAGAAGATGAGAAGTACACAGGGAAGAGCTCCTGGGGCCTGTGGGAGATGATTCACGTACACGACCTCCTATAATCCTCACTCAACAAGGTGGGTCTGGTTACTACCCTCATTTACAGACAAGGACAGAAAGACTCGGGGAGGGTCACCTGCCCCAGGACCACATGGCTGGTAAGTGCAGAGGCAGAGAGGCAGACTCTGGGTAGAGAACAGTTTGCAGCGTCAGGTGGGGCAGGAGGACTCAGCTGGACCAAGAGTAGAACACAGCGGGGGGCCTCTGTGGTCTCCTAAGGACCGCTTCAGCAGGACAATGGGGCAGGAGCCAGGTGACTGAGTAGGGAGTGGTAAGGGGAGACAGCAGAGCCTCGGGGTGAAGGGGGGAGAAGTCGGGGTTGGAACCTGTCACTCATCAGCCGAGGACAGGGAATGAGTGACTCAGGCTCGGTGCCTCAGTTTCCTCACCGAGAATGGCGCTCCTAGGTGTAAGGATTAGATAAAATCAAGACATAGAAGGTGGTAGCTGGCAGCTGGCATGTGGGTCGCATAATATCAGGAAACTGAGGTCCGGAGAGGCCACACAGGAGCCAGGACTGTGCTACGGCCCCTGACAGCTGGGCCAGGGCTCTTCCGATAGCATCCACCACCTCCCAAAGAGCAGCGAGCCTCGTCATGGGACATCCGCCCCGTGGGGACTGTGTGCACCCGTGTCCCTGAAGGAGGGCCGAGCCACGATGGCTGACCTGTGGTCGGGAAGTGGCAGGAGACAGGGCCTGCGGTTGGGCGCACTCAACTTGTTCCAAACCGAAGGCTGCCAGTTCCTGCGCTTGTAAGTTTATTTTTAGTCAGGTTATGTGACAGAGTGAGAAGGGTCTGACAGGAAGGAATACTTTCTTTTCCCTCTTGTATGAAGCCAGGTTCACAATGTGGATAATTTCAAATGTAACAATCTAAGTTTCAAAATATGCAAAATTTCAGTCAAAATGTTCTCCCCAGCACAAGCTCCAGCACTTCGATGGTTCCTGCTACTGCTACGGCAAAATAAAGAACCAGCGTCTTTCTGGGGTGACTGATACACTAGCTGCCTACAGAGGTGGTGTGGGCTCCCAGGCTGCTGTCCACCTGACAGAGCCGAAGCCCCACCCACGAATGCAGCCTGCACAACAGGCGGATACCCAAGGGCCACTTCCACAGCTCCTCAAGACCTGTCCCTTCACAAACAGCATGGCTCTGGGGTGGAGGAAGGCAACCACTCGTGTGTACGTTGCGCCACTGAGAGGGAACAGGAGATCCCACGTGGTGGAAGAGGGTGCCGTCAGAAAGGCCGTCTCGGAGATGGGTCCGACTTGCCTTCAGTTATCATCGCCGCCTTTCCAGGCTAGTTCATCACGTTCGTCGATGTCCTTCTGACTTCGGATGCAAAGCCAGCAGTCCACTCGCTCAGAGGTTCCGGAGTTCAGCAGGCAAGCAGAGAGGTGGCATTTTCCAGCCCAGACCTCTTCCTTAGGTGGGAGAACCTCAGGCCAACCCTGCAGGGGTTTCACCTGCTGTCATGAGAGCCACCTCAACAAAACCCATTCGTCCCTCGGCCAGCTCCCCGTCTCCTTTTCCTTTGTTCCAAGGCCCAACGCCGAAAAGGCAAAGTACAGATGGGAAGATGAACTGCTCTAAACCCAAGCATGCGATGGATACTCAATTTCTCCTTCTGCCAAGCTGCAAGTGCTCCCGGGAACCTGCCAACTTTCTCGCCCTCCTTGCCCTCCAAATACCCGTACCCCTCTCCAATGGGCTTCGTGAGCATCCACCATAGTAATCCTGTAGTTACCAAGCAACAGATCAGTTTATCTAACCACAGGGAACTCCCTTGTAGTGAAGGCTGAATAAACCCCACCTCAGTTACCAGGCTGGATTACTCAGCAGGACAGGCAGATGCCACTTGCACTGCCAATAAGGTGAAAGCACAGCCTAATTAGTAAATCAATATACCCTGTTACAGTGACCACTGGAGAGGAGAGATCGCAGGGCCTTCTCCCAACTTTATCATTAAATTCTCAGAATGATCTTTCTAGGTAAAAAGCCAGTGTACTTCTTCTGTTAATGGTACTCTTTTATAGGACAGAGTTTAAATTTTACTTATGTACTGTTAAGTCCATCAGTAGTTTCATGTTTTATGGCTTTAGGGTCATGTTTGGAAAAGTCTTCATCCTAGGATTTCAAAAATATTAAAGGATATTTTTATCTAGCTTGCTACTGCTTTAATTCTATCTAAGTTTTATTTTGATTAATAAAGAAATTAGCCATTTCTTCCTAGGAGTTATCTAGTCGTCCACGACAGTCACTGAACAATACATCTTTTCCCCAAGGTTTTGAAATGCTCCTCTAGAACACTTCCTGCAGGCTATGTCTGAAGAGCAGCGGATGACCACAATGGTGCCCTTAATGGGCTCTACAAATAGATAAAAACATTTAGGCAAATGCCAATTACATGGGTTGTTAATGGATTTAAATATAAAACAGGTCAAATCAAAGACATCCAAACTGGTTACGCGACATAGGCATTTAAGTCATTCACTTTTCCATAAACCACCTGAAACAGGTACCACAGTATCCCCACTTCCTCATAAGGAAACTGAGGCACGGAGAGAGAATTTGTCCAGGGCCACAAACCAGTAATGCAAGAGCTGGAATCTGAACTCAGGAAATGTGACTTCACAGAGTTGAACCATAGCACTCTGCCACCATGCTACAGTTTTCAAAACAAGGGGCAAGTTCCCTGCACAAAATGTTTTTAAAATACATAAATCCATATGCCTGTATGTACATGCACAAAGTCTGAAAGATATATGAAGCATATCAGGGTTAACTTGAATGTGGGCTCATGGGTAATTTTTGCTTTCCTCTATGTCCTGGAGTTAGTTTTACAATAAGCATGCATTATTTTTAGAATTAGAAAATAACAGTATATTCGCTCTAAGGGGAAACAAAAGCAAATGGCAGAATTTTGTCTGATAATGAAATGCCACAGGATTTTAATTTCTACTCATCAAAAACCTCTCTGCCTTTTGGCTTTCAGCTGGTTTGATTTTTGCGAGGGTGAAGTAGAATTAAAACACAGACAGACCGAGGACTGGTCAAATGTACTCCTCTAATCCGAATGAGGCTGCTTATACGCCAATGTCCCAGGGCCACGGCTGGACCCTGAAGGTCTCTGCTGAGGACGCAAGTCCCCCAGGTGGGAAGAAAAGCCTGGGCTCTCAGCGAACGCAGGAGACAGTGATGATGTCGGGAGGCTCGGGGCTGAGTCTCTACACCTGTGCCTGACTCCATGGATGACGGAAAGGCGGCAATGTCTGCCTAGGGTTTTGGTGGCTCTCAGGTGGCAGTGAGGGTAACAGGCAACTCCTGGGGGATGTGACAAGCGGGCCCTCTGTGTGCTTGTACACAGAAGAGCTGAGGTAAAGAATAAGCTGGTGCAAGACGCCATGACTACTTTGCCTTGGTGTGGGACGACCCACGGAGGACTCTACCCTACCTTTTACAGTCAGTGAGGAAAAGGAACTGTATTCACTCTTCTAACCTCTGGGTTTTTCTCTAGCAGAGAAGGACGCTGGCAGGCCGGCTGATTTAGGGATGCCTTCTTCGTGATTTCTTAGGATCCAACCAAGTCTAGCTTCTGTGAAACTACCAGAGCCCCAGAAGACACTCTGCTCCAGGTGAGCCCTGCTGTGGCAGTGAGAACCTTGGGAATCACAGCAGCATTCCTGGAAGGAGTTCCGTGGACACAGACAGAGGCTGCTGAAAAGTGGACCTCAGCTTTGCGCCAAAGATCAAGATCTAGTGAAGCGCAGAACTCTGAGCCCCGGGCCAAGGACAGGCACAACGGCAGGCAGTGCAGATCACAGGCAACTGAGAAACCACGGATGCCCCGGCGCCTTTGCTGCCTGGAAGGCCATGTACACGATGGGAAAGAGGAGACAGAATATTTAGATATGGCAGATGTCTGAAAACGAAGGGCTTAGCCAGAGTCCCAGGAATGAATGGGAACTTTGAGATTATTCAGCCCAGGTGACCACAACTCTTAGGAAGTTCTGTCAGAACATAAGCAGGAACTTCAGATGGCTGGTGGCAGTGCTGGGGACGGGCAGAGGACCAGAATTCTGACGACCTTGGTTGGAATCCCAGTTCTGCCACTAGCCTGATGACCTTGTAGAGGCACAGCAGCTTTCTCCAAGCTTCGTTTCCCCGTGTATCAGAAAGGACCTATGCACAGCCACATGGCCAGTATGAACTTAAAACGGACTATAGTGTGTTAGAGAGCTCAGTACATCGCAATTCTCTGTGAAAGTCTTATGAATTACCGTTAAAATGGAGAATACAGGGTGAACATGGCAACAGTGAGTTGTGCTTGGAACCGGTATGATTATACACTGAAAATACTGAGAGGGACCAGCTTGGGGCAGAATCCCAGCCCCGCACCCTAGAGCGCAGCCCCCTGGGCCTGTCCTGTTTGACATTATTGTGGGTGAACCAGATGATATCACGAGGCATATCTACCACATCTGCAGGAACAGCTAATACACTGGCTGACAAAGTAACAACAGTCAAAGAGACAAAGGGATGGGCCGACGCTGGCAAGGTGAGCTCGAACTAGGACAGGTGTCAGGTCTTGCCGTTAGAAGGTAGGGTGGCATACACTGTCACATATGCAAACAGGCAGGGATTTAGTTGGCAAGTTTCCACCTGGAATCAGAGGTCTGGGTTTGAATCCCACCTCTGCCTTGTGGACAGTGGTGCCACCATTGGCAGCTTCCTCCTCTGTAAAGCAGGGGTCACACCATGGTTGCCTTAAGGACCACAGTGGCCACCCCTCATGGGGGCCGCTGCCTGGCTGCTGCTGAGGACCCCATCAGTGGAGCTGCCATCCCGGCCATCATCATCCACTGCACTCAAGAGACGTGATTGCCCGGTACTTCTTGCTGGGCAGGCTCCATTGTAAGTGTGATGATTTCATGAACCAGACTTTGAAAAGAACCTGGACAGATAGGATGCGCAGAGCCTAGCCATCTGGGTGACAAGCTGCAACCATGAGGACCAAGGAGCAGCTGGGCCTTGGTACAGCCTGAGGCAGGCACATCAGAAGGAATGCCCTCTGAGCCGGGATCCTGGCGCTGCCTCATACAGGCTGTAGAACTGATTCTGGAAGTTTGGCCAAGGTACTTATTTCTCTAAGTCCCAGGTTATTCACTTACAAAAGGATTAATGAGCTAACATTCTAAAGTATTCATCACATGGCCTATTATGAACATGCTCAGTAAATACTATTGTTACTATTAACAGCACAAAAAAGAGAAGAGGGGAGGAGATAGGGGTCCTCATCAGATATGTGGCACTTTGTCATGTGAACCAAAGCCTGGTCTGATCAATACCACTGCCTTCTATGTTTGCAAATCATGGACACACAGAGGCCAAACAGTGGAAACAAGACCAAAGGGTGGAAAATGAAAGTGGCGAATACTGGCTTACCCTCAGAAGCTCTAATGGCAAGCTGGGTCCATGAATGGGCAGCCCTGGGGGTGAGGGCCACTGGGACGCCAGGGATGCTTTAGCAGAGGCCACATCAACCACTAGAGGTGCAATGGGACCCACAGGACCAGCCTGGGCAGACTCAGGGAGGACTCTATGAAGTTTCCATCTTTTACTTAAAGATCAAAGAGAGGAAGTGAGACAGGGCAGAGGAACTACTGTCTACCAAGCACCCACTCTGAGATCAGCACTGGGTTAAGGCTGCGAATTCCTTACCTCTCCCCACACCCTACACGACAACCCTATAGCACCTCCATTTTATAGCTAAGCTGTTGCTGAGTGCTATGGCTGGGATCAAACTCAAGAGCATTGGCTTCAAGAGCCATGCTCTTTCCGCTATATCGTTCTGCCTCCAGACCTAGAGGAAATGGGAAAGAAGTCAGATCCAAATCTTGCTTATGATCATCTCTTCCCAAAGGTGTTCCAATGATTTCCCCAAAGAACAGAAAACATCTACGACCCACTCTTGGAAGCTTGGCCAAGGTACTCAGCTCTCTCAGTCCTCGTTTATTCACTTACAAAAGGATTAATGAGCTAGTGTACTAAAGCATTCATCACACTGCCCATTATGAAGGTACTTTGACAGTGTCAAACGAAATTCTTCCACAGACATGACCAAAACATCTCCTACTTTAAGGCCATTTCTTTGGTTACACGAGTAGTTATCTCCTTGTGTTCATATACTTGTTATTTCACTCAACAGAGTCTAGAAACCAGCAGCTTCCAGACAGGGCAGGTGGAAAAGCGGACACGGCCCTTGCCTGAGTCTGGGCTTCAGGGTCTCTGACTCAGACCCACAAGACCAGGCTCCAAGCTCTACAATGGCCCGTGTGGATCCTGCCTTGGTCACAGGGACTGGGTGAGGTCTCAGTGAGATAACGTGGATGGAGGACTCAGCTCGGCAGAGAACACACATAGGCCCTCAAGAGAGATGCTGCCGCCATGGCCATGAGCACTTAAAACTGACATGCACGAAGTGTCACATGCTGTCGCGCTGGGATGCTGGTTCAACTGTATCCCTCTTCTTGACTATTAAGCAGTTAACACGTTACTCTACATTTTGGACTGTGGCTGTAACACTGGGACCAAAATGGAGATATCTGAAGAAGACCTGAAGTCATTTGTATAGGTTGTAACAAGATGGAAAGGCTCTGATACCATTAAGAAGAGAGTGGAGGGGCCCAGGACACACACCTTCCTAGTGCAGAAAGCAGCTCAACGGAAGTAGAGTTAGATTAGGAGAGGAGAGAGTACGTAGTCGGCTCTAACACAGGAGGGGCTTGGGATGACTAAAACTACCCAGTATGCAGCAAGGGAGACCTGGGGGACCATCGTGCTCTTCTTGATCTCTCAAATGATATGAATTAGAAGAGCTCTGAGCAAGGACAAGCTAATGAAGAGCTGGTACTCTCCTGTTGCACGCAGCCGCATCTGGCACCTGCCGGTTCGTGCGAGGCCAGCCACATCTTCTAATTCCAGTGCTTGGACAGCTCCAGCAGCGAATGTGCCCGTCTCCAGCATCCTCCCAGGAGAGGCTGGCTGGGTTCCTGTTCTTTGTTGTTAGCCCTGACTGCATGACTGAAAGCACACCCTGTGGTTCCTGCTGTCTGCAGGTGACCCAGGTGTGGAGGAAGCTCAGGGTCACTGTGAAATCCCTCTAATCGCCTCATTAGCAGGGTGGGGAGGAGGGTGTGTTTGTTCCACAAGGAAGCAGAAAGCTGGTAATTGCATGGTGTCAGGTAGAAAAAAAATCGCAGTGGAAGCAAAAGGCCAAATATAAAAAGCTGCCTGTGCACAGCTGTAATTAAAGCAAGGCCCACAGCACCCGACCGTAGAAAGAAGGCAAGGCAGTGAAAACTGGATTTGCACAGGGTGTGCCGAAAGGCAAAGGGGCAGACCCCCCACTGCAGCGTGTACCCACACCATGCAACCCATTTGGAGTTGGCTGTGAACACGACGTGCGTGAACTCTATAACCAACAGATGGATTCATTTGACAAACGGTCCCTGAGTGACTACATGCTGGATGTTCCCCACTCAGAAGAAATGCAGTCACCTTCCACAGCAGTGCTCCGGTCCCTTGCTCCACGCTAGACGAGTTTCTTCTTCTGAATACACAAATGCCCTAAAGAGATAGAACCAGCATAGACCTCAGAGGCACCTGCCTGCCTCCCTTGACAGAGGCCATGAGAGCATGTTTTTGGCTATCATCCATGCAGCTTGCTCAGGTTCTACATAAAAAACTACTGATTAATCCTAACTCAACTTTAAACCTGGATATATTCAGCCAGCACCTCGCTGCCCTGCCATGTGAAGGAGGACATCTCATCCGCTCTGAGGACCATATTCTTTCAAGTTCCCAGGGACTGTCCTTGGGTCAAGTTCACGGTCATGTCTATCATCTTACTCTTCATAAGTTTAGATTTTTTTTTTTTTTTTTTTTTTTGAGACGGAGTTTCACTCTTGTTACCCAGGCTAGAGTGCAATGGCGCGACCTCGGCTCACCGCAACCTCCGCCTCCTGGGTTCAGGCAATTCTCCTGCCTCAACCTCCTCAGTAGCTGGGATTACAGGCACGCGCCACCATGCCCAGCTAATGTTTTTGTATTTTTAGTAGAGACGGGGTTTCACCATGTTGACCAGGATGGTCTCGATCTCTTGACCTCGTGATCCACCCGCCTCGGCCTCCCAAAGTGCTGGAGTTACAGGCTTGAGCCACCGCGCCCGGCCCATAAGTTTAGATTTTACTGAACCATGGTCTCCTGGGTTGGAGCCTGGGCCTCTGCATTTTCATACGACTCCCCAGATTTCTAGAGCAGATTCTGTTTCCCCAGATACTGCTACATCTGTCCTCATGGCTACCACTGGTGGTCCAGTTTTGCTCTGGTCTTCTTGCAAGGCCTTGTGACCTCTCTCTGCCTGGATACCTGCTCTGGCCTTGTCTAGGTGGCGTGGAGGCCCCACTCATGAGCCCGTTCATCTCTATGTTCTGTGGGCTGATCCCAGGCCCCCTTCACTGGGGAGCAGAACCAGCAGCTGGGCCACGAGGGGCCATCAGCAGGGGAATGCTGTCCTTCCTGAGGGCACCTTTATGTAGAGGAAGGAGATCCCAACCCCAGACCTGTTCTCTCAGGTCAGAACGACTGACAAGCAAGAAGGGGCAGATGCTGACCACATGTATAAATGACACTACAAACAGACAAAGCCGCCACCACAACAGCCCAAGGCCAGGGCAGAGGCGTGAGGCGTGAGGGTGTCTATGCCTGGCTGGGGAGGGCACACGGAGGAGGGGAGAGGTCCAGGCCCAGGGCATGTTCAGGTAAAGGCCCTGGGGATACGATAAGAAATGGAGTGTCAGATGAGGCTGAACGGTCAGCAAAGGCGGGGGCCTTTGTGAGGAGGGTCTGTTGTGGTTTGCTCTAATCACAGCCTAACACAATGCTACTGAAAGGTGCTAAGCCAGGGCAAGGTGGGATGAGGGGTGCAGAGGTGCTGGCTGGCTGTGGAGCCGTGGCCACAGGAAGACTCGGTGGGAGACAGTTTCAGAGGTTCAGATGAAGTGCAGGGGCTAAGGGCTGCTATTCATAAAGTGTTTAGGAAGCGAAGGGAAGAAACCGATTTAAGGAGGCCGGCGGGATCGACCGTGTTGGCCGCGGCTGAGATGGAGTGGATGAGCACTGACTCAGGTGCAGTGGATTTACACGGAGAAATCCTCATGTCTCCGAGTGTGGTTTTGTCCAGCCTCTCATCTCATGTTTGGCCAATCTGTCTTTTTACAGAATGCTCACTGGCTCAATGAAATTCAGGAAGTTTTCACAGTGGGCAAGATTCCAGGTTTGCCTTCAGCTAATTAAGTGATATTAGGGAGGTTGTAAATGCCACATAAAAATTGGCAGGCAAGCTGCTCTAATGATGAGAATACTGCTTTACAGGGAGATGCAGCTGCGGCTTCTTAATGCTAGGCTTTGAGGGACTCGCTTCCACGTTTTCAAGGTTGTTCCTGATAAGAAAAGTTCAAGGGTGCTAAAAGGTTGCAGTTAACTTCACTTTTCGCACTCTCAGTTCCGGGGTACTTGTGAGAATGACGGAGGCTGGAGAAAGAAGCAAGGCGATACGGTCGCTGATATCACCAGGTGCTCCCACTTGTCGCCGTGCCGGACACCACAATGTTTCCACTCATCCTCCGGCTTAACCCCCACGGTAAGAGGGCAACTTGAGTACCTCCCTTTGAGGCCAGGGAACCCAGGCACAGAGACGCGGAGTGACTTGTCCAGAGGCACACAGTCTTTGCGATAAAGTATTTGTGACAATTTGTGATAAGTGGCCCAGCCAGGACTCAATCCTGGCGTCTGTGTGAATCAAACCCGGATGTAATCACTGTGTGATTCTCCCAGGGTCAGCATTTGGGAAACAAGAGAGGGGGAAGAGAGAGGGCTGGCAGAGTACAGACTCCTCAAGCTACAGCTCGATTCCACAGCTAGCTCTTCCCAGGTACCCAGCAACTGCGGAATGAGCAAGGGTGATAATCACAGGACACGGCACAGGACTTCAAAGATGAAAACCGCCGCAAACCAGAGCTTTGCAAAAGTTCTCATTTGAAGCCTTTGCGACGAAGCATTTGTGATAATTCTGACAGGAAAAATCTGTGAACCTGCCCTATCTATGAAGAAGGGGTGACTGGTGTGTATGATTTCCATGAAGATGTTTATTTTAGAAAATAAATGACTTCTAGAATTTCAGAAGTATGGGAGGTTACAGAAGTCCTCCACAGGGCTTGGCACGTGACGCACGGGGTGTGGTGGTTCTGGTCCCACTTCCCCTCTTCCTCCTGCTGAGCACTGACCTAGCATCCCCAGACCTCCTAGGTACTAAGGGGTAAGACGGCCCCAGCTTAGACTCCATACCTTATCTGATAAAATCAGGAGCTGCCAGGTAACATTTGGGCTAGGCTGACTTGAGAAAATTTATACAACTAAAACGACTTTCTTTCCAACAATTCAGATTGCTGTTTCTCTCGTAATTTTAAAGGGGAAGCTGGGAACGGGGACAAAATCATTTCACTACTGACAATGAAGATGTCCCAGATGTTCCTAGGCTCTACGAACAACCAGTCTCAGGTGCTACAAACTGCATCGTCTGGGCAAAGATTAGTATGTCAGCATATAGTTCACATAAAATAGGGTGGTTTAAAAACAGCAGACTCAGGCTTTCATACTATCACAGTGTCACCAAGATCTTTAAACATTTTTAAAGTTTAATGTTTTACAGACGGCATCTCACTGTCACCCGGCTTGGCCTCCCAGAGCACTGGGATTACAGGCATGAGCCACTGGGCCCGGCCTAAGACTAGTAACTGAAGGCCTGTCACTTCTCTATTATTGAGCCATTTTCCACAGACTGGCAGCAACATGAGAGAGAATCGTGGCCCTACTGAGCGTGCTTGCTCACTGTTCCTGACACGTTCTACTCGTGTGACGACCTAGACAGACAGACAGACAGACAGACATCCTGGCAAACACCACAAGTCTGCCTCTCCCAGCAGACAGTGCTGGGTCTCAGCATCTCCTGGAAAGATGGAGACTTTGGAAGGATATGTTATCTTTGCTTCTCAGGAACTGCTGAATCTACATAGCTTCAAAATAAGAACTGCATTTCACGGAAGGAAAAACGCTTTTTTCGTGACGGATGTTGCTAAGGGGCCATTCAATATTTTACCGATAGCACCAACTATCTGTGTACATGTATATGTCGGTGTCTGGGGTGGGGGCTGTTTTGACAGGTTTACGTGTAGGTGTCAGAAGAGTTTTTGTGACTATGACTGTATTTCTGTGTGTAGGGGAAGATACTTAGTGTTCCCTTTCAGAACTGAGCACTGGAAAAGTCGACAGAAACCGGGTTACTAAGATCGCATTTGGGCCATGAACTACTTATCTTCTTTTTCTGAAAATTTGTTGAATGAAGGACTAAAGGCAACGTAAGAGGCGAAGGGGTCCCTCTGCCATCGCATGGACCAGCCGAACAGCCTCCTAGCTAACCTGTTCCCGATCCCCATTCTAATATCCACTTGAACTCCCGCTTGGCATATGACAGGTGAGACAGGCTTCTGTTAGTCTGATGGATTTGGTTTGCAGATATCACAGGTTTGCACATAATATATAATTATTCTAGGCAGTAAACACCGTAAAATGGAATGCAGAATAGTTTAGAGAATTTAGTGCCATTATTTTATTCACCCACACAAAACATAAGAAACCCATTCTCTTTCTTGACAGATGGATTTCAGAGGAGACGTTTCAGCTCAGAACAATAATTGTGGCCACAGCATAACTCTCACACTTTGTGGGGTTTAATGGACTTTTCTTTCCAGTCCTCAAAAAGCAGCAACTGGCATTTGCTCAAGCCCTGACTGAGGAGTGGAGAATCTGTCAACTCTTCTCTGCCGCTTACCCTGACCACAATGATACGGTCCATGTGCAGATTAGCTGCAAAGTCATTCCTCCTCCAGGAGTGACAAGATTTCCCCAAATAAAAAAAGGTACCTACTGTATTCTTGCGTGCCCGTCTGCCTTAGAAAGGCAGGGGTGGGGGGAGGATCTAAGGAGTGTGAAGAGAAATGCCTTCAAAAGAAGGGCATAACAACGGAAAAAGTAGCTGTAACAGAGTGGGGACAAGGCAAGAACAGAGAGCAGCATTGTCACGGGCAGAGTAATCCTGTGACACACTGCTGTCACTCACTGCCCGGCTCCCTGCTGCGCCAGCCAGACATCAAAGGCTGCCCCATACCATCTTACATGCTCTTTATCAGCTAATCAGCCCATTCTTCCCTAAATAAAGCCCTGTTAAATCCCCTGCTCACAGGGGTATCGTGGTCTTGGTGCCCATCTGCTAGCGAGGGTCAGCTGGGGCAGGAGGCGGCGGGCTGCTCTCTCCCTAGCGGCTTCTCAAGGTAAGGACAATGCTGCCTCCAACTCCCCCGCCCACAGGCCTCCCTTTCTGCTTTCCAGGATCTGGGTAGGAGCTGAGCATGCCGGTCTGAGGAGCTGCTATCTGGATTAACACTTGCTAATGAAATCTAAAGTCATAAAGGCAGATCATCTGCTAACTATGAAATCTTGGGATTGCATTTATTTTCAGGGAGAAGAATAAACAAAGACTTGTGTTTCTTCTTTTTTTTTTTTTCCCGAGATGGAGTCTCACTCTGGAATACAGTGGTGCGATCTTGGCTCATTGCAACCTCTGCCGCCCAGGTTCAGGCAATTCTCCTGCCTCAGTCTCCTGAATAGTTGGGATTATAGGGGCCTGCCACCGTGCCCGGGTAATTTTTGTAGCTTTAGTACAGACAGGGTTTCACCATCTCGGCCAGGCTGGTCTTGAACTCCTGACCACGTGATCCACCCACCTCGGCCTCCCAAAGTGTTGGGATTACAGGCGTGAGCCACCATGCCCAGCCAGATGTGTTTCTTAACAGTAATCATTTGGCAGGTCTCTTCCTCCACTCTCAAAGTGTCACCATTTCCGAGATGGTGACAAGATGGTCAGGCTTCTGATGATGAGGCTACTCTCAGTCACTAGCCGGGAAGCCTCATGGTTTCATCCCACACTCAAATCAAAGTTAACATACGTGGATGCCAGGGACAGCAGAACCTAAGACAGGAACCCAGTTCCTGGGCCCTGTGGCCTGGAATCCTGGCACAGCCACGAGCGCCTGGGAGTAGAGCTGGGGCATCTTCGCCTTCTGGGGGGACAGCCTGGCTATGGCAGAGGGCAAGCAGAGACATCTCTGGGCTGCAGCCCTGATCTGCACCCCTGAACCTCAAAATGGCCTAGAAGGAACCAGGGAAGGACACGTCTACTGTCCTTCAGTAGACACTGAAGTACACCAGCACACGGAAACAGCTTCCGTTTGTTTTTCTTCAAAGAATTACTGGAGCATTGTCCTATGTGAGAATTATTAGTATCAGAAAAGCATCTTAAAAATTCCAAAATTGGGAACAGAATTAGGCAATACTTTGTCCATTGCAATGAGTCCTGCAGGTGCCAAGGCTCCCAGAGAGGTCAAGTTGGGTATCTCCGAATCTGCTTTTTAGCTTGTAAGGAGCTTCATCTGTAGGGCCCTGTATGGTTCGAAAGGCATATTCCCATGCCACCTAATTTTTTTTTTTTTTTTCATAGAGACGGTGTCTTGCTATGTTGCCCAGGTTAGTCTTGAACTCCTGGCCTCAAGCAATCTGCCTGCCTGGGTCTCCCACAGTGCTGGGATCATAAGAATCACCTGATTTTGATTCTCAAAACAATCCTGTGAAGTAACTAAAAATAGGGATTTCCTTCTCCATAGTGTAGTTGAGATGGCGGCTCTGAGACATTAAGGAAAGGTATGGCCCAAAACTCGCATCGGAATGGAGCTGAACTTCGATCCAGGTTTCCTGACTCCAAGACCAGTGGTCACTTCCCTCCACCGGCTCTGAGACATTAAGGAAAGGTATGGCCCAAAACTCGCATCAGAATGGAGCTGAACTTCGATCCAGGTTTCCTGACTCCAAGACCAGTGGTCACTTCCCTCCACGGGGTTGTCCCTCTGTCTTTGCCGTGACAGGTTAGAGAAACAGGGCTCTGACAAGGCTGATGGAGTAACTGACACTTCCTGGTGAACGGGGAAGTTGGAGACTGTGTGGAACAGGCAGCGCACAGTAATCCTGCCTGCAGATTCCCAGAGTCGCAGCGGCGGGGGGGAGCCTGCGGCGTTTGTAAATTAACGTGGAAAAGGGAGGATAAACAATGCAAACTAACCATCCAGAATGTTCCGGGATTGAACCTGGAAACCAGGGCAGGTGAGAGAAAAGTCTCTGTGCTCCAAACGTTTGTTTGACAGACCGTTCCCGTATAAACAATGAGATCATCCGCCCCAAAGTTCTGACACGAATAGCTCACAGGGCCTCAAGCGCACGGCTCCTGTGAGGGGTTGAGGCTGGTACTAAAAGCACACAGGCCTTGGAGAAGAGGAACAAGGCCTTTTACAAATGCAGTGTGCTGAGGGAAACTATCTCAGTACTGTGAAGACAGACTCCAAGCCCAGCCGTGAACAGGACAACGCCCCTCCCTCCCCTTCCTTTCTCTAGAACCTCTGGACAGTCCTGAACACGCTCGTTTTGGGAGGAAAGGGGAAGGGCTCAGCACTGGAGGTGCAACTCAGCAGCAAGGAGCCCGGTGCTGACCCCAGAGCCAGCCTGTTGGAGAGCTGGGCTTTGGCAGTTCCTGGAGTCTGAGGCTCGGTCACTCAGCACCCAGTCCTTCCATCTCACGGGGACACGGTATGCCACCAGGGCCCATCACACAGAACACACCAGAGTGTGTCATATACATCTCAGATGCTTTCCAGGGTGGACCACAGCACAACTGAAGCTCCGACTACAGCGAGTCCTATGAACCCCACCACATCTGGGCCCAAAAGGAGGCACCCCTGAATTTCTGCAAGATGAAGTGACCTTCTTCTTGTTCCAAGTGCTCGTTGCACTGGGAGAAGGGCAGATGTTAATGACAGGAGTTGTGGCGAGCAGGGCACCTAGCACATCATCTCACCAGTGCTTGTGTGAATGGAGTTCTCTAGCCCTGGCTGCTATGCAGCCATTCGGCACGGGACAAATTCAGCCCATCTTACCTTTTCAGGTTTGCTTTCCTTTTCTTTCTAGTCAAGGCACTAAGATTCCTGGGGGCATCTCTTAGCCCGAAGCTCTTCGCCACATGCCCAAGGTGGAGGGATCGGACATGGAAGATGTGCTTCAGCTCCCTGGGGTAGGTGGCGTAGGCTCTGATGAAGGACTGCAGAGCTGAAAGAAAAGAAAAAGGAGTGGGGAGGTAGCCTGTCAGGACCGGGGTCTCCAAGCTCCAAAGCACCCGGCCTAATGGTTATCTTCTGGCAAAGAAACATGACCAGGACAATGACAACATATATAAACGACTAAAATGTAGACTACTGTGTATTTCTTCAATTCCTCAACAACAACAAAAAGGAAAAATCTACAGGGGGTCACCATTATTACTTGAATATGCCCCATAAAATTTCCGATTTTGCCACAGAGCTTCTAACAATCCAACAGGGTGGGCCCCAGCACAGCCCCTGGTGGCTGGCAGGCACTTGGTAGGCATTTGTTGTGTAAACAAGTGAAAAGAGAGAAGGGTGAAGAAATGATGAACACAGGACATCGCGTTCTCATGAAAACGAGGAAATCATTAGACATGTATAGTAACACATTTTTCCTAAATTGTACTTATTTTTGAATAGTTAATGTATGCGTGTTACAAAATTCACAAAGTTCAAAAGGCTTTATTATGACTGTCATGTTTACTATGAATGAATGACATTACCACCAATGCCCCCTTCACCACAAGCCCCACCTCCAGTTCCCCTATCCATAGGCAATCCCTAATAATAGTTTCTTGTGTACTCACAGACTTTTTAAATTTAAAAGTTTTTAAAGAAACGGGGTCTCACTATGTTGTCCAGACTGGAATGCTATAGCCTCAAACTCCTGGGTTCAAGTAATCCCCATGCCTCAGCCTTCTGAGTAGCTGGGACTATAGGCTAATTTTTAAATTTTTATTTTTGTAGAGACAGGGTTTCACTATGTTACTCAGGCTGGTCTTGAACTCCCGGCCTCAAGTGGTCCTCCTGCCTCGGCCTCTCAAAGTGCCTGGGATTACAAGTGTGAGCCACCTCACCCAGCCTTCCTCACAGGATTTTAAAGCCAAATTCATTCTAAAAGTATCCAGGATTAACCAATACAGTGCTTCTTACTCATTCAATACAATGCTTACTTACTGTAAAAAAGCAAATGAAAAAAATTTTTAAAAGGAGAAAGAAAATTACTAAGTCTCTAAAATGGTCCCTTGAGGACTGACAAAATTTAGGTTAATTCATCAAACATTCCATCAGGACAGTTTCAGTCCTGTTATAAAATTAAGAAAAGCGGCCAGGCACAGTGGCTCACATCTGTAATCCCAGCACTTTGGGAGGCCAAGGCGAGCAGGTCATTCATCTGAGGTCAGGAGTTTGGCGCCAGTCTGGCCAATGTGGTGAAACCCCATCTCTACTTAAAAATACAAAAATTAGCTGGGCGTGTTGACAGGCACTTGTAATTCCAGCTACTCGGGAGGCTGAGGCAGGAGAATCACTTGAACCTGGGAGGTTGAGGTTGCAGTGAGTGGAGATTATGCCACTGCACTCCAGCCTGGGCGACAAGAGTGAAACTCTGTCTCAAAAAAAATTAAATTAAGAAAAGAGGGTCCTTGTTCTAGGTCCCACCTCCACCAGAGAAGGGCCAGACTCACTCCCAGGAGGGTGGAGCTATGGTCTCCTTAACTAGGCACTCCCTTGAGGAAACATTTTCACGGACTGGGTTCCCCTTTGAATACGCAGAAATAACAATGAAAACTGGAGTGTCCACTTGCTTCTCACTCCAGCAAGGAAGGAGGGGGATGCCCGGCAAAGCACTCCCCGCCATCCCTGTCACTGCTCTCTTCACTTCCAACGCTGCTCTTCCGCCAGCCAAGCCAGAGCCCAGCCCACGGTGTCTGATGGAGGCAAGCCTTTGCTTCCTCACCCTCCTTGTTGAGCCACTGGACTGGCAAGTTTGCCCACAGCTTAAACATAATATCCCAGCAGCACCTGGAGATTGGCGTTTATGAACAGTAATAAAAAGTGTCATTTTAGCAGATCAGCTCCTGGAAGGATCCTGGGGAATCCATCAAAGCTCTATTTACTGAGCAAAGTGAACTCCTTTTCCCAATCGATGAGCAATAATAACCAAGGCAACTCCTCTGTACCCCACTCTTAAACCTGTGCTTACTCCCCTTTTTAACAACCAGCGACTTTTTCAAGGAAAATCTTTAACATTTCAAATAGTCTGTACTATTTGGAGGGTTCTGATACCACCAGACACAGAGACCCACAGCCAAGCCCTCAGAAGGAAGGCTCTACTGCTGCGTGACCCAGGAGATTCAAGCCTCTTCTCCTCAACCCCCAATGCTTACTCTGATCTAAAACAACTAGACCGAAACCAAGTCACGCCGAAACCAAACCAAGAGACTGCACTTTCAAAACCTCAGTTACCCAAACCCCAGTCTAGGTCTCTTCATTCCCGACCTCTCTTCTGTGTAAGCAGATGAGCCCCTGGGCTTCCCCCCTGGTCACCACTCTTCCTCTCCACCAATCCTAGGAGCTGAGTGCTGAGAGCATCTACCCCAGGAGACGTAGGTGCCCAGCTAACAGCTTTACAGGGATAATGAGTTTGCCAAGATGTGGCAGGAAGTGTTTTCTCCCCAGACAACTGGCCAGGCAGCATTTCACACTGCATATTTTTACTAAACCTCCTTGTCCTCAAGGCTCCCGTCTCACCAGGGACAGCGACAGTTGGTTGTCCTCACATACTTGCATGGACTCCCATGTTTGGATAATTTGGAGAAGCAGGAATTTCTGATGCTGCAGCAGCTGTCTGCAGGACCTTTCAAGGAGCAGGAAGTGGCTCCTGTTGGCAGTGTCTAGAATGTGCAGAAGGAACAGGGGCTATGGGACCCACACAAGCGGCAAGTGGAGAAGTAATGAAAGCAGACATTTATTTGGGGTGACGGATGAAGCCACAGGCCACTAGAGTTCAGCACTTTGCAGTCACTGATTCCTCTTTCTTGCCAACCGCTTAAGGTGACAGAGTCAGGGAAATCTGTTTTAAAGTATCTCACATGGACACATGGTCCTTTCTCATTCCTGGACATCTGGATCAGAAACTAGTGGTATCTTATGATGACTCGTAAGATGAAGGAGGCAGAAAGAAACAAACTTCCAGACTGGAAGGTGAAGATCATCTCTGTTCCTCCCAACCACGGCCCCCACTCCCACAAGAGCACCCTTCAGTACAGAATAAAGGCACATGCATCTTCCCACCCAACACCAACAGCCACAGCTACAGAAAGGATGGAGGAAAGGAGGTTCCCTGTTATTCTTTTAAAGACAAAGCATTTGGTAAAGTGCCCAGCCCAGCTCTGACTCCACTGAGGGGAGAAGAATGACTTGTGATCACTGGTATGGGTTTTCTAGACTTCAAGAAGCATCCCTTCCAAGCAGGCATAAATCCTGCACGCAGAGTTCCTGCTCTGCAGGAGACCTGAAGATGAAGAGGATGAAGCCCCAGGAGCAGTGGTCACTTGTAGGTGGAAGACTCTAGCTTCCAAATTTTTGGTTCAGGAGTCTGGAATTCAAACTTACTTTACCACTCTTTTTACAACTTGAATCCCTAGCTAAAAGATGCACGAAAACAGGAAAAAGGGGGTAACTGCATCTGGAAACTGACAATTTAATGCCGGTTACTAACGACTGGATCAGAAAATGCAAAAGGAAAACAAATACATACTTGGCTCAGTTTCTAACTAGTTTTCTGCCGTCAAGGCAAAAGCCAGCTGCTTTGTTAATTATTCATGAGGTGGGCTCTGAAACGGTATAAAAGGGAAGCAAGTCAATCGAGGGGAATTTGCATATGCAGATCGACATGCAAAAGATAGTCTCCACCTATGGGGTGCAGTGGCTGTTCCTATGTTGTGAATTCAATATCTTTAGGGTGGCATTTACGCGTATACTCTCTCAAGTCTCCAAAACTCAGGAGAGAAGGAATGGTGGCCAGACATGTCTGAAATGGGTTGCCTGAGCTCTGTAAGAGGCGGTATTGTCCCAGCTCATTATCAATCTGGTGTGGAAATCGATTAGCAAGTAAGAGACATGATACATTTATTTCCTTCATGGTACATAAACATTGGGAAGAGACCCTGTTCCAATATTCCTTAGACAACAGACAAGTGACTCTGCTTGATTCTTGGTATTAACAAGTTCAACAGTAATGATGGTGACAGAAAACCCAAAACCACATTCTCTAAGAATTACTTACTGTAACTTCTACTCCAATGACCCGGATACCTTGAAATAGTTGTAGTCTTACCAAAATATCTGAGGCATCACTGACACCAAAAATGAAGGTGACAGTGTGGGTTTGATTTCTTTCTTTCCATTGCAACTTTGATACCAGCCCTGAAATTCAGCAGCACAACACCTTGTTATGTACTGCACAGCCAGCTGAACTTGCCTAACTTTCATCAAAGGTCTAAACTCTGTAAAGTTACACTTTGACAAAGACCCTGTTCCTCTTGAGAGACATAGAACAATATTCCTCTAGAGGTAGCAAGGAAGGAAAACCCCTGGGAATTGCTGAATTCACTTAGGGGAAATGCT
Source organism: Sapajus apella (assembly GCF_009761245.1). NCBI lineage: Eukaryota > Metazoa > Chordata > Mammalia > Primates > Cebidae > Sapajus > Sapajus apella. The sequence goes on from NW_022437037.1 coordinate 7,269,179, forward strand.
AAGACAGGGCATTATTAGAGAAAAGTCTAGAAGGTTATACAGTATATACAGTGGCAATTACTGGGACTTCATCTTTTACCTTGTGTGGTTCTGATTTTTTATGATGACAACCAGCAACTGCAATTATAATGTGCTAAAGGCATGTAACAGGTCCTTGAAAGTATTTGCTGACTAACTCATTTTTAACATCTCTATTTCCTGGTGACCACAATCGCTCCTCAACCAGTCCCCCAGCTTTTACCCAGCTACGTCTACTCCTGCACAGCAGCCAGGTGATCCCTTTCAAACCTAGGTCAGATCACACCACATTTCTGCTCCCGCTGCATTCCGACAAAGACGCAAGGTCCTACGTGATTCTGCCTTGGCCAGCGCCCCCTTTCCATCCACACTGCCTTCCTTGAGCTCTTCTGCACCAGCTGTTCCCAGTGCCCAGGACACTCTTCCTTTAGACAGCCACGGGGCCCATCCTACTCTAGGCTTTTGCTCAGGTATCACCTACACAATGAGGCTCACTCTGACCCCATTAAAAATGCACTCTGCTGTGTCACCCCTTCCCCTTCCCCATCTCCTTCTACCTATTCCATAGCTCTTGTCACCTTTAAACAGACTAATTTATTATGTTCATTATGCTCACTGTCTGCTGCCCCTCCACCCCACTAACATGTTGGCTTCACAAAGGCAAGGATGTTTGTTTTGCTCTCGCATATATTCTAAGCACTCAGAATAGTGTCCAATTTGATAAATATCTGTCAAATGATTTTTAAAATATTTCTATCTACATATAAACAAAACGATGCTACATTGTTCCAATACTGGTAAGCCAGCCTGACATTCTTCTCAAAATAGCAGGTAACGAACAACGACAAAAAAAAACCTGTGCGTCCTCCAGCATGAAGTAAGTCTCATTAGACATGGGTAAGTCTCTGGCCAAGACATTCCATGATAAAAAGTAGCAGTGATGATAACCCCCCTTTGGCCATGCACTGCTAATTACTCGAAGTGAACTGCTAAGTCCACATCTAATGTACGGTGATCCCTGGAGCCAATTTATCCCACAAAGGGTCTATGTGAAATCAATACCAAACTCTTTAACACATTTCCTAGGAATTGGGTTCATGGTCTATGGCTCTTCCTTAGCACTGCTGTTTCTCATTTTATTTTGTGCCTTCAAATAGGAACTGCTTAGGTCTCATATTTCCAGCGCTGGTCTTCATCTCCAATTTCCATCTCTACAACTACTTCTACGAACGTGTCACATCTCTTCTATCTGGTTTCCAAAGAAAGAGAAAGATCAGATCCCTAAGATCAAAGTTGTTGGGCCAAAACTCTAGTCCTGATATAAGCCAAGATAAAGCCTCATTTGCGCAAAACACAGGGAAGGATGAAATTAACATTTAATATCACTTTAAAGCCTTCCGTGCCTGCTTCCAAACCCTGCAGAATTATGGAGATTGAAGGCTTTGGCTGGTGAGCAGAGATCCCAGGTTGGTCTCTCAACTGGTTTGGGGGTATGTGGGTGAAGGTAGAGGACAGCTGGGCTATCCACTCCACAAGCACCTAGGAAATTGACTGACCTTTCTTTGCCCAGGAGACCCTCCTCTCGCTGGAGTGCACGTAATCTTCAAATACTGTCTGCAAGACTGTGGCTCGCTCTCGGATTTCCTGGGGGCCAACAGCATGGGATTTCTGAAAGGGTGACGGAAGGATTAAAGGAGAGACAGAGTCAAAGTCAGGAATAATGAAGCAGTTTATAATAGATTTAATAACAGTAAAATCACACAGTAACCAGCTAGGGGCCAACAAGGGTAATCCTTTCAATATTACTAGGGAAAAAAAGGAGCTGTAGAGATGTTAAAGTCAAGTAAAGATGAGGATGGCTTTATGAGAGAGATCAGGTCTATTTACTTATTTACTTCCTTTTCTTCCTGACCTATTACCATGCATGTTCAAAATCAAAGGCCTCTGGAGACACTTTGGAATTTTCCAAGTCCAATTCAGACATGTAAAACATCATCGAACATGAGCTGTTTTCAAATGGATCTTGGATCTCCTACGAATCTTCACCTTTCCCTTGTATGCATCAGTGGAACACTGACCATTTCTCTTCATGAGCACTCCACGGTGACCTGCCTAAAATTCTGCCTTAAAAAGTTACCCCCTATCCATGAATTTCAGAGCATGCTTCCTCAGTGCCTAGAGCAGTTCAGACTTCTAGTGTTTCGGATTCATTCCTCCAGCCCATGGCCACTGTGCTGAGTTCCCAGGAACCTATTAAAGAGTGAGTGGGCTGTTCCAGGAAACCATGTTCAAAGGCTGCCTGGATCTCTGCAGCAAATCGTTCCTGTGTAAGAAGTAATATCTGTGTGCATGCGAAGACCCTACAGATGGAAAATGTTAATAAAATTCACAATTATTTTCTTTTCATCTTCAACAGTACCAGAGGAAAAAAAAATTCCTTTTAAAACATCCCTGCTTAAAAACTAGTGGCTTTTGTCTCCAATATCTTAAAACAAACATGAGTGTTTTTTCTACTGAATGTGAAATCGGGAGAACACAGATTCTCTAACCCAAGGAGGCCCACCTGCCAAGTGACACCGATCACTTGTGTGGTACTGGTGCCCTCACCTCTGCCCGCCACCCCAATGTGGACCCCTGGGGAAAATCCAGAGTGAGACCCAGGTCCTGCTGCTTAACCTTGTAGAGGACGGGATATGTATGAGCACTCTGCATCTGGCCTAATCAAGACTCCCGAGCCTCTCTTTTGCCTTTAAGGCTGACAGAGGAAGAACAAAGAGGAGGAAAGAAAAAGCCTCATTCTCTGGATCGACGTTCATCTCTATATTAAGAGGCTTAACAACCTGAAAATGTTTTTAGTTTAGTCAAATCATTCCTGCTACCTGTTTGGTTGATGACAGTCTCGCTGATTTCACAGTACAATACAAGGTCCCCCTAAGGCTTCTATCCGCTGAAATGTCAGGAGAAGAGTCACTCAGGAGCTGTGTTACCAAAGTGGACATTTGCTATTGTCATTAACAAGGATTTTTTTTTTCTACCCTCTTAACTGATGTGAAATGCAAACTTTTTTTTTTTTTGCTGCCCTCCTTTCGTTAAGCCACCTCAGCAGCGCAACTGTCACCTTCCCTGTGTGTGTGTTTTTTTTAATATGAATGTGAAATTAGCGAGGATGCCCTTTCCCCTGGCGGACAGAATCCTCTGTTATTAAAAAGTAAAGCACTTTAATAATGAAAACTTTTCCCTCTTTTTCTTGTGTTTTAACTGTTTAAAATTAATGAGAAGGGCAGAATGGTTGTCAAAGAGATATTGAAAGCCGGGCAGCCAGGACCGAATAAGCACAAAAATCCCTCTAGAGTGTTAAATAAACAGAGCTCCAGCCCTCTCCGAATCCCTCTGTTGGTTATTGTATACATTCTGTAACAGCTCTCAGAATAGATCTGAGAGCCAGGGAGGCAGAGAGGTTTCAGAATTCCAATAAAGGCCTCAAATTAAAGACAGCCTGGTGCGAATTCCAGGAGAAAATTAAAGAGACCTCAAGCTTAAGTGACAGGTGACTTGCTTCTGTGTCACAACTGTCAGGGGATTTAGTGATAATATGGCAATATATTACAAAGGGCTTTTCTTATTCCCCCCTTTAGGTTTCAAAATGAGGCATCTTTTCTTCCCAACAAAAAAAAAAAAAAAAAAAATTACATATATATAATGTGAGTGTGTATATAAGTGAAATATGTAGGGAAAAAAACACGATAGAACTAGGTTCACAGGTTTGAAATGATGAGGTCAGTTTTAGTAAAATATAAGAAAAAGTTAATGACAGAAAACACAATATACAATACTTAGGAAAAAATATCTTACTCCTCCCTAGCCCCCGCTTCCAGAAATACCTTATTTTAAAATTGCCCCTCTTGAGAACGAATGAGGTATTTTTCAGTTGTCTTCTGGGGAGGACAGTCTAAATTTAAACTGAAGACAGAGGGGGCAGAGTTATGCAGCAGCATCTCAGCCCCAGACAGGTAAAATGCGCCTGTAATGAGAGTGGGTCAAACCCCTGAGGGCACACGAATACCCCGCAGGACCGGCTCTCCCACCCTCAAAGAGGAAGGCTCAGTATTGGTTAATGAAGCTAACTGGCAACTAGCGGACCGTGGGTAGTTTAGAAAAACACATTTCCAACCACCATCTGCACGCAATGCACCTTTGTCTCTAATATCCTACTGATCCTGGAAAAAAACAGACCATCAGAAAGGATGAGAAGGGGGCTGTGAACTTATTTTAAGATCTCACAGTGCCAGCAACAGCTCCTTTGTTAGGATAAATTTACGGGTATATTTCATAGGACAAAAACCCTTGTAGGAAAAACATGGTTGGGTGTGTGTATATTATGATGCTGAAGACTTCACACCTACCAAGAAGCAGCAGATGAGTCTAAGATAATTAGGCTGAAAGTTTTGGTAGTAGCAAAGGTGGGTTTTTGTGAAAGCCTGTGCCTTAATATTGCCAACTTCCAAGGTATTTTTAAGCTAAATGGAAGGGTTTTGTTTTAATCACTTTATTGCCAAGCTGAGTTTTACCGCCATGGTCCCTAGAACCTTCTGAGTGCTTCCCAGTAAAGTTGAAAGATCAAATTTATTCTCTTTGTAGGCAGGTGAACATTCACACACCCAGACATAGCTATATATATTTTATATACCTAAATATGAAATATACATTTTACAGATGCTTCACTCGCTTTCTTTCTGTTCACAGAAGCCCAAAAATGTATGTGCCAAAGGGACATTTACCATGGGTTTCAATCGCGCTGGGTGAAAGAGAGGGGCGCTGTAATGAGGTGTCTGGCTGTGTGTATAAAAGGCCTCGCTACTGAACCCACATTTACATGCCTGGCATTAGTTCACAGGCTAAAGAACTGCTCAAATTGAGGACAACAATGAAGACACACGGTATTTCTTATGCACAATAGAATTAAAAAATTTTTTTTTTTTTTTTTTTTTTGAGACGGAGTTTCACTCTTGTTACCCAGGCTGGAGTGCAATGGCGCGATCTCGGCTCACCGCAACCTCCGCCTCCTGGGTTCAGGCAATTCTCCTGCCTCAGCCTCCTGAGTAGCTGGGATTACAGGCACGTGCCACCATGCCCAGCTAATTTTTTGTATTTTTAGTAGAGACGGGGTTTCACCATGTTGACCAGGATGGTCTCGATCTCTTGACCTCGTGATCCACCCGCCTCGGCCTCCCAAAGTGCTGGGATTACAGGCTTGAGCCACCGCGCCCGGCCAGAATTAAAAGTTGTATCCAGCATCTACTTTATTCATTTCACTACTGACATGTACCACACACATCAAACACCCTCTCGGGTTGTGTATCTATGTGGTAATTAGTAACACAGTCAATTTACTTTAGTTTTTTTTTTTTTCCCTCTGAATTCAAGTGAAACTTGGCTCAGCAAGTCAAGTCCTTACCAGCATGACACCTAGAGCGAAGGACGGTTAATTTAGCGTTCTAAGTTAGGAAAGCCCAACCTTGCTTAGCACTTTTTTTCTTTAAAAAAAAAACACCAAACCTTAAAAATATCCAAGCATTCATTACTATCTATCAGGGCAGGAGCTGGGGCAAGATTATAACATACAGTTTCCAGAGCTAAGAATCTGTGAAGTCTGGAAGTAGAGCACTTTCTGCCTCATTTTGTTTAAACCTCACAACAATCGTGTGTTTTACAGATGGAAAAACTGAGACTGCGGAGAAGATACTCCGTCTGATGTAGCAGAGCTACCAGCTGTGAAGCAAGGATGCAAACTCGGATTCGTGTCTGTAAGGCTTTGGGGCCTGGCTCTTACTCGTGAACTTATGACCGCTCCTCAAGTCTCAGGAAGTCTTTGAGGCTGGCCTCAAGCCAGGGAAAGGCTTAAGGAGAAGAATTTATGCTGCAAGGCCACAGAAGGGCAGAAGTTACCAAAAAAAAAAAAAAAAAAAAAAAAAAAAAAAAAAAAACTAGAGCTTTTTGCTAAAAGAGGAGGGGGAGATGCAGCTGCTCCGCTCCTTCTCTGGGGACACGTCCTTCAGGAGAGGCTTCCTGCCCTTCCACATCTTCCCTGCGCTGTGTAGACATACAACCATCAACTCCCTGGAGAGAAATGATCTGTGCTCAGGGATAAAGGCTGACATCAAAGCCAGGCCCAGAGAGAGTATACGTGAGACTAGGTTTGATCAAACTCACCATCTCATTTTGTAATTGTACTACTTGCTCTTATTTCTGGAGCTGGCAGATGCTAATGTTCCAGTTATTATGATACAGCAAAAAAAAGGGCACTGGGATTCGTGTCCCTGAGTCTGGGCTTTAATTCCACATCTACTACTAACTGGAATGACTACAAATAATCATGAAAGTTACAGTAATAATAAAAAATGCCCTTTGGGCTGGGTGTGGTGTCTCACGCCTGTAATCCCAGCACTTTGGGAGGCCAAGGTCAGGAGTTTGACACCAGCCTGGCCAACACGGTGAAACCCCATCTCTACTAAAAATACTAAAGTTAGCCAGGCACGGTGGTGCATGCCTGTAATCCCAGCTACTTGGGAGGCTGAGGCAGAGTTGTGTAAACTCAAGAGGTGCAGGCTGCAGTGAGCCAAGATCATGCCACTACACTCCAGCCTGGGCGACAGAGCGAGACTCCATTAAAAAAAAAATGCCCTTTGGTCCTACGCTTTTTACTTGGGGCTCCTGGACTATTTCTCACATAATCCTCTGATGTCCTTAGAAGAACACTATTTTTATCTCAACTTTACACACGAAGAAACTGAGGCTTAGAAAGGTCCAGTCCTTGCCCAATGTCACATGCTGGTGACAGATAACGCACATGACCCTGAGGCCATCCTCTTAGCCACTCTGCTACGCTGCCTCCCCGAAAAGAAACTGAGGCTTAGAAAGGTCCAGTCCTTGCCCAATGTCACATGCTGGTGACAGAAGAGAAACGTGACCCTAAGTCCACGCTCTTAGCCACTCTGCTACGCTGCCTCTTCGAACAGCTCCCCATCTGCTCCCTGCCGATCCCACGGAGTGGTCCTGGTGCCATAATGAAGTATCCGGGGAAACGTTAAAAAAGAAACCAAAGAGCCCCGTAACTAGAATTTACAATAGTTCCAAAAGAGCGGAAGTGCACCAAGACCAATGAAGATCTGTCTCATCACTGGTCAACTCCCCTAACAACAAAGTATTAATAAAGGGTGGTCCAGAGGCTTGCGTGTCTCATCTGACTTGCTTAAGGTGACCTGACGACCAATGGAGTCTTTAATAGCTCTTATTGTTCACAGGGATCTTTGCCGTGGTACAATTTGTTGATCAAATTTTACCTCTAAAAATGACTAACATTGCTTTATTTAAACAACAATTCAGTTCAATTGTCTTGGTTTTGTTGTACTAACAAAGGCACACTGGTAAACAGTTAAATATGTGTGCTTTGCAGTTAGAGTTCAAATCCCAGAATGACCAAGGATTATTAGTGTGCCCTATGAAAGTTCCTTAACCCTTCTAAGTCTCAGTTTCATCATCTATCAATTGGGGCCATAGCTACCTTCCTAGATGGCCAGGAAGATTAAATGTGCCCATGCACGGAAAGAGTCTAGCCAAGTCTTGGGTTCAGAACACACACTTTGCTGATAGAGGCTCTGGCTATTTCCTCTCCTTGTGTCACATACATTTCCTTAGATGCTCTCTAAAACAAGAGAACTTAAGTCAGGGCCAGTGAAACGGGTCCCTCCCTGCTCAGGGAGAATACTGATCCAAATATAGGCACATGCTAAAGCGTGAGAGACACTCTCAAGCGCGACCTATCTGGCCCTGATTTTCCAGTCCGTCCTTAGACATAAAAAAACAAATGTAAAATATTCAAGTAATTAATATCCCATAGACAAAATTACATATAGCAACTGTGCACTCACACACATGGAATGCTGAGTGAGGGGGTGGGGTGGGGTGAGGGAATAATGGTATAGTCAGGGTGCAGCCATAGAGAAGGGGTAGGAAAGGATGTTCAGGGCTGTCTGCACCTGCTCGGAATCTCCATATGGAACTGCACGGATAATAAAAATTTTTCTTCTTAATGATCTCAACTTTACTCTTCCTCTGTGGATAGCACACACACATTAAAAAATGGATGAACTAAGTGTGTCTGAAAGGAGACACAGAGATCCTTACTTCTTTCATGCTGTCTGGGATAGGCAGGTCTAGGCAGCCGTCCTTGCTGATAATCTGGACAGGGACCACCGGGGCTGAGCATGTGACGCTGCCTCCAGACTCATTCTGGCCTGGACCTCCTTTCTGGGGAGCCTGCTGCTGTCTGGCAGGCTTCCAGAATGGACCGTAGCCCACTCACTGGATAAGAGCAGCAAACACATCCAGAAGCAAAGATGAGAAAAAAAAAAAAAAAAAAGGATCGAGATCTGGCCTCATCTAATGTTCATGGTTTTTAAATGTTTTGCTTGACAGAGGAAATAACTCACACACACAGTCTCTACTACCCCAAATCAAGAAGTGAGTCACGCCTGTTAGCAGCAAGCACGATAAATAATAAAACTCACCTGGGTTCCCCATCGTTTCCCTTTAAAACAGTCATCTCTGGTCAGAACACACAAAATATCTTCCATCTTAATCTCAGAAACGCTGTAAAAGGAAGGGCATAGCAAGGTAAACTTTCTGCTCTTTCGATAACACCCAAAGACCTTGATGCATAAAACTGACCTATTCTTGAGCTAATTAGACATGAAGTAGAAGTGACACCTTCTAGGAAAGGAAATATTTTCCTAAACTCTTAGGAATTGAGAAGGGGACCTCTATGATATTAAAGGGACAGGATGATATTCCTGACAATTTCTTTCCTCCCTGATGAATTTGAAATAGGCTACATTTAGAATTTCCTTAATAGAGATTATGTCATTATTTCTTGATAAATCTTGAATACCAAACAAGCGTGCTCGCTCACTGATCAACCCCTTGGCTTGAGCAGATGAAACAGAAAGCATTTTAGTCTTTTTATAATGAAGAGGAAAAAAAGGAAATAAAAGGGTGGCCAACCATCCTCCACTGTGGGGTAAACACCCCATGAGGGTAACGAGAGCACAAAGCCCATCCACAGCAGCACTGCTCCGTCTTCTTCTACCCTGGAGGAGCTTCACTATCCTTGTCTCTTAATTACTGAGGGGTGAAGACCAAGGGATCTCTGATGAACCCAGAGCTGTGTGCCAAGCAATAGTACAAGAACTTGGGCTTTACTCAGGAACAGAAGCCACAAGGAGCCAGAACACAACAGTCAGAGCTGCCTAGTGGTGGAGTCTGGAAAACCTCCGCTTCATCCAATCGACTGCAAGTCCACAGCATCTGAATGTAGGAAGCAGAGAGAGACTCGCATGTCAAGACATGAAGGAGGAAATGTGCACTGCTGAAAACAGTTTCCCAGGGAGAAAGGGAAAGAGAAGGAGGAGTTCGGGGGGGAGAGGAACAGATCATAAAAAGACAAATGATTTTGTTGTAAGTTCTTTTTATAAATGTAACAGCAAATTAAAACATGAATGGCAACCTCTTAGGTGGGAGAAGACAATTCTCCCCCTCTCCCCCAAAGGTTACTCTGACAAGGCTATGAATGAAAATGTCACGTCTCTGACAGCGATTTACCTGAAATGTGTCATCTCCTCCCTGCACACCCCCAGCCCTCACCCCTCAGCATCCTCTCTCTGCTGCCAACTCACAGCCCTATGGATGAGTGAAGTCTTTTTACAGCAGCAAGAGTCAACCAGAGGAGGCAGTGCATGCTCTCAAAGGGCAGCAGTTGGAAGGAGAGTGCCCAGGACTTCACAGAAATCTATTTTTCACAGGAGAGAGGAATGCGTGGATATTGAACTTGCCTCTTATTTATGCCTGAAACCGTGAAAGAAGGTGAAAACATAGCCCAGTCCCATCTTTTTCTCTATCTGATTTGCTTCTATTCATCACTTTCTTTCTTAAAAAAGAGGAAAAACACAAAAGTAAAAGAAATACCAGACCTTGGAATCAAATCTTGAAGCAGAGAGAAAGAAAAAAAGAATAATGCCATTTGCAGTCCGGAATATAAAAAGCTAAATATGCCACAGAAAGGCAGTGTTCTCAAGTGCATGTGCTGATACTCCAGCCAGAGCAAGGCTCATGGGCTATGTGTCCACATGGTGATGTGAGGGACCACACACCCCAAGCAAACAGGAGCTGAGAGGGAACTCGAATGATTTACAGTTTAAAAGGGCCTTCTTCCTCTTCCTAAGAAATCGCTACTTCTGAGGAACAAAGCAAACCTACTATGATTATTTATGGGTCCATCAACAGATCTGAATCACCCCATCTTAGTATGAAACGAGATGGGTAAATAAATAAATTCAGGGAACTGTCTTATGCCTGATCTAAGAAATACATGTTTTGATGAAGCATTTACATTTTAATAAACCAATGATGATTTTCATTAGAAACACATTTAAAGGGGAGGCAGAAAAAAGTTAAGAAGTTGACAAATACAAAGAAGTCTAAAGAACGCAGAAGCAAAGTTCTGAGCATCTAGACAGAGGGGGCAATGGCCCAGGAACCTGTCTCTTGCCCTGTCTGCTCCATTCAACTGCCAGGGTGAGCACTGCAGCACTGGTCTAGGAGGGTAGGCAGCCATTTGTGGTGCTGGCCCTGGCTGCTGAGAGCCTCCGCCGCCTTCTCAACCTGCCCCGTGGCGCCTCAGCCCACCCAGCGCCCCGCTGCCCGGCTCTCATGTTCTCAGGCACAAAACTTGCACACACTTCCTCCTCCTCAAAAAGTATTTCAGGGTGTACCTTTTGGATTCTAAAAATGTTTGAGTCTGCTTCCCAATGCACACTCTGCAACTAGTTAATACTTTTTCCTTTTTGTTTTTGCATTAAGTCAAATAAATAGTTCACGTATAGCTATCCAATGTAGAGCATTTCCTCAAACAGAAATTGGGAAGAACAATGCATGATGCAACATAATAACCCAGATTCTGATGTCTGTTTAAGACAATTACAGCAAGCCCATGAGGCAGGCAGCGGTCCTGGCCCAAGCCCCCCACAAGTGAGCGTTCAGGGCAGACGCCAGGGTAATGGGACTCATGCAAGGACCCTTCCCTCCTCATGTAAATGTGCTTACACCACCCTGCAGAGTCTCCACCAAAAGACCGACACTTCCTCCTTTCTGAAGAGACTGTGTTGCCACTGAGTTCTCCCCTTTTTAATGTGGGACTAAAAAGAAGGGAGTCATGCAAATGCAGGCACGCTATTTTTTTCCAGACAAGATCATCACAGCAGATGACAGGATCTGTTATGTCTTTAAAATACACTGACTCTCTACTACTTTGTGCCTCTGCTAATCACCGTTTTCCCTTCTCAATTTTAGCTTTACATTTGAGCCCTTCATAGCAATCTCCTTGAACGTGTTCTTAGAGAAAAATGAAGAAAGCAAAGAGGGCCACCTCTGCTGTTAACTCTGGCCTTAGACAATTATCACTGGACTCTGTAACTGCTGTCACTCATTTTTCTTAGGAAGAGGTCATGTCACAGTGAATGAGCAAGGGGGAACATCCAGACAGCTGCGGTCAGGAAGGAACGGGAGAATGGGAATTGGCAGCTCTAGAATGGAAGGAGGACGAAAAGAAGCGTGGAGTGACTGATAACGCTGTTAAGGTGTGGTGACTACATTTTCTATCATGGGGCCACAACACCAAATTCTGAAAGTGCTTTCTCATGTACACAAATTCCTATGACAGAGGAAAGCAGCCCCCAGCAGCACTGTGACGGACTCCCAGCCTCTGAGAACAGGGTCAGGGAAGAAAAGGAAGCCGGCTGTGCCAGAGGCTTGTATTTCAACTTCCCCAGGGTTTCTGCTGCACCTGCCTGGTGGGTGTCGGCTTCGATGCTGAAAGGGCCACAAAGGGAGGCCAGCCAGCCTCCAGCTGAGGGAGCTCAGAACTCAGCAGCACTGGGTGAAAAGTGACCGACTGATCCATATGAGATTTCTCTCACTAATAAGATACGATATACACATCTTCCTTAGCAAATAAAAACCACTCTTTTCAACTGACAGATTGTGTTACAATAAGGAACACAGGAAGAAAGGAAAACTCCAACTATATTTTGGCCCCCGGCATGACTACCAGGGCCAGGAGTAGTTTCCAGCCACCCTCAACACTGCAGGGCACACGGCACATTTTCTGAACAAGCCCCAGTGCATAGGTGTTCACACTACCAGCCTTGAAAGCGTCTGGGGAAGTCTTACTAGCATGAGAGGCTGAGTTCTGCAGGTGGGAGGTTGGGCAGGGCCTGGTGGGGACAGCCACACATGGCTCCTGCAAGCGAGTGGGCAGCAGAGCCGCCAGGTCTGGAACCCAGGGCTTTACTCAGGGGTACGAGGTGCTGGACTGTGACACACAGGTAGCGGCTGAACGTGCTGGCGGTGAGTGTAGTGTGGATTTCAACTGCCTCAAAGTCATTTCCCCCGGATTTATCTTCCTGGGGGAGGGAAACTGTGTAAGGAGTAAAAAGCATTATTTTTTTAAAAGACACATCAACTTTGAAGATACAAATCATTAATTGCAAGAAATAAAAGTTGTGAATAAAAAGCCTTTCAGAAGCTGTGAAGATGATGCACACTTACCTCGCAGCAGGAGAAACGGAACACGGTCTCTGAAAGAAAACCAAGTACAGCAGACCCTATGACTTAGTCTGGCAACGCAATGAAAACTGTCATGTGCTGAGGATATTAAGGGTTTTAGTTTTTGCCACTGGCTATTCTGGGACTCATTTAGGGATCACAAGGGTTAATGGCTCTTCGTCAGCTTACAAGGCCCATCCACTGTAAAAAGCGACAGAAAGTTAATTAGGTGAGATCAGCTGAAACCCCATTCAGGTTTCTGACTCACTTGATTTTGTGAGAAGCCAACGAGTTGACATATTCTGCCTCCGAAGGAGCCAAAATGAGCAGGCTGCTCCCATGGCAGCCAATCCGGGCAGTTCTTCCAATCCGGTGGATGTATTCTGCAGGTGAAGACGGAGCGTTGTACTAAAAAGGGTAACAAAAATGAAGGCATTCACAGATCAAGGGGCTGCCATTAATTGGAAGTGCAATACCCCTCACCTGCCTGCAGGTATCCCAAGAATTAAATCCTGGTGCTATGGTTACCCTAACACAATCACAAGGAGAAGTCACTCAACCCTGAAACTCCTGGCTTCATTGGAAATAACAAGGCTCTGACACGCAAATGTGAACAGTGGCCAAGTTTCCGATAAACGAGATGTCTTCTCATCCCAGTATCTCCTTTTTAATTTTACTTCTCCACAGGTCTCTTCATTTTCTTATTTACATCTTTTCACTGTGGTGACTGTATGAGGTGAAAATGTAGGCAGGTGGGGGTAAATTTCTCCAGGATGACCACATGACCTTGACCTACTTCCTTGGTAGACAAGGCCACAGGGTGAGGTGTCCAGAGGACACAGGAGGGTGTGGATGAAGGGGCTCCCTGCTCTGCGGGCAGAGTCTACCTCTGCTGCCAGGCCACCAGGAGCAGGCCCCAGCAGCTGGTTCCCACCAGCCTGCCACAGCCCCACGCAGTCCTTCAGAATGAAGGCCATTCTACAGAATGCGGGCAGGTGAGGGGCAGGTTCTCTGCAGGTAGGGACGTGATTCTGCTTGCATGGAGAGCACTGCCGACTCAGAGAAAAGAGCAGACTCTATCACTCATTACGATGGATTACACACAGCATTTTATGTTTTCTATGGCAATAACTTCGTCATCATTAAAGCTAACTGACCATCCACTCATTCTTCCTTCCCCCCCTCCTTTGATGCTACACAAATCAAAGAGCTGAGGGCCAAGGTGAATATAATGTATGGGAAACTAGGCATATTAAATGAATCAATATTCACAATATAAGCTCTACATGATCAATTCTGTACGTCTGGCCTCCCGTCTATTAAAAATCATCATTGTCTTATCTTCAATTCACTCTGTGGCCAGCAGGAAAGACACAATGCCTCCAGTTCTAAAGTGATCATCCGCAGTGAGCATATCAGATTTCCTGGCCAGTGACAGGCATGCAATCCCACTAAAATGTGAATAAACCATGACTCACATCAACAGGGTACGTGTCCCCCAGCCCCCACACAGAAGGGCTTAAAAATACCATTCTGCAGACTAACGAAAAGAAAAAACAAAACTAAAACCACTAGACTCTAGTGCTAACACCTGTACCCTCTGGCAAAGCATCTAAGACTAGAGGTATGTGTAAGATGCTGTCAGGAACTTAATTGCTCCCTGCAGGTCAATGTACATGGACACGGCTCTCAGGACAGCTGAGCCGTCTCCTTCTGGACACAATGAGGCCTCCCAGGGGCAGAGGTAATTCCCGTTATTTTCTGATTGTTGAAATTTTGGTTTGTGACATGAATTAGTCTGGAAGCAGGAGAGCCCGTCACCTCCCGCTCATGAATGCACATTCTGGCTGTTTTGCTGCAGTGGTGAGATGGGCTGGGTTAAGGAAAGATGTCAGAGGAATTGTACAGATAAGGTTGGTTTGCTGCCTGGTTACCAGGGCAACACCCAAGAGAATAATAATAATTATTCTACTTAAAGCCAATGCATCTACTCATGATCATATCTTCCTGCCTAAAGCTTACACCTTAACAACTGAAAAATTACCTGAACAATCCACGTGACTTGAGGGAGATCTAAGCCCCGAGCTGCAACATCCTTTAAAAGAGAAAAGAATATGGTTTAACACTGAGTTTCTGAAACCTATCTGGGGTCCTGGATATGTTTGATAATCTAACACAAACTCTGAGAGTTCACCCCCCAACAGTGCATGCACATTCACGAATACATGTGTATGCCTGGTATGTACGTACACACACGTGTACACACACACACGCTCCTGCATACAACTTTATGGGGCTCAGGGACCCACTGCAGTCCTCTTGTGGTTAAAAATTCTGATTTAGGGGCAAATTCTACAGAACCCATTGGTTGAGAGAGTCACAACACCCTTTGCTAAAAGAATTGACAGGTTAGCCTAGAAGCTTAAGCAGTAATTATTAGCTGTTTTAGGTAAAGAATTCTGAACACTTCTAGCACGTTTTATTGATTTACATTTTACCTGAAAGACCACTTGATGATGAACACATTCATGGATTATCATCCCTAGCCCACAACTATGAGCAACTCCTAACAACAAGCTGGCCTTGAGGAGTGTTCTGGAACATCTCCCCTCAAGGCACTCACTGCAGGGGTGAAGTGCAAACTATTTACTGAGGATTTTGCTTTCTGGCCTCAGAAAGCAGCAAGGATCTAGTAATCCCATCTCTTCTGATAGCTGGATTCGAACACAGGCCAGACCCATTAATCACTTCAAAGACCTAGCTAGACAGCTGAAAAACTAAAAGCAATGGAGATTGATTTTTAATTTTATTTATCTTTTCGACTGGTCACCACCTAAACAGCAAAAATTCTCTGTTCTCTCACCATTCTAGCAGACTAGAAAGCAGGAATTTCCCCGTCTTTAGCATACTTTAGCACTCAGCATTCATTCTTCAAGAATAACAGTCACAACAAGCGTCCCAGTCAACATTTACTAAACACCTACTACCCAACACGCACACTACACTGAGAATTTCACCTGCATTATCTGACTAATCCTCACAACAACTATGACCCCCATTTAGCAGAAGAAAACCATAGTTGAGAGAGATTAAGTATTTTGTTCTCAGACACACAGCTGGGAAGTAAAAATAATCCTCAAATCCAGGTCTGCTTTGCTTTTTCAAGGTCCTATTATATTATACCACATTCCACCACCAAAAATCAACCTATGTCCCTCATATGCTGCTGGTGGGAATCTCTATATCCAGCAAAATTACATGTGCATTTGCTCTTGACCCAGAACAGTATCACTTCTAGAAATCCACCAAACATATTTGCTCATATTTCAGTAAGAAATAATAGTGGGAAGAACCCCAAAGCTCAAGAAAATAGTTACCTCCAGGGGAGGAAGAGAAGGGGAAGGACAGGATAAAGATGGAAGCCAGACTTTCTTTAATGAACATTGATACTTTTGACTCAGACAGTGGAAGTGTCTTGGCATAATTCTAAAACATAAACAGCTATCACAATAGGGAATACAGAGTATCATTTATGACATATTCTTGCCAAACAAAACAAAACCTGAAACCTAGAACCTAAATCTAAGCAAGTATCTAGATCCAACTACTAGTGCACAGGAAGTACGGGAGAAAGAGGAACATGTTGACCACCATGAGGACACAATTAGCCAAATCCTGAGTGTAGGGTATTCTAAAAGATCTGGTTTTAACCAAAAAATTTAAAGAAAAAGAGAGAAGGAGTAACAACACCAAAAAAACATTAAGTAGGCAGATGGAGAACCAACACCTTGACAGAGGCTCACAAAACCACCAACTGTGGTTATGTCTGGACAGAGGATCTGGGGGGATTTTTACTTTTCTCTTTGTGTTTTCCTGTGTTACTTACTTTGGTTTTAACAATCAGTTCTTATCATTTACCCTACCATTTTTATTTATAAAAATTTAAACCTATAGAAAAGTTAAGAGACTAGAACAAGTTAGATGAAGGAGATACAGATGGTAACTTCTTCATCTAGATTCCACCACCGCCAGTCTCTGGCCCATCTGCGTCTATGCATGTGCGTGCACGCACGCATACACATATGCAAGCACATTTTTCTGAACCATCTGAAAGTAGGTTGCACACATCATGACACTGTAACCCTAAATACTTTAGCACATACCTCCTAAGTAAAAGGACATTGATCTGCATAACCACACCACCATTATTACACCTAAGAAATTTAACACTGAATAACATTTTCTAATAAACAGTCCATATTCAAATTTCTCCAACGACACCTAAGATGTCTTTTTTTTCAAAGATGGGGTCTCATTCTGTTGCCCAGGCTGGAGGACAGTGGCACAATCACTGCTCACTGCAGCCTCGATCTCCTGGGTTCAAGCGATCCTCTGGTCTCACCCTCCTGAGTAGCTAGGACCATAGGCAAGCTCCACCAAACCCACGTAATCTAGATTCTTTTTGCCCAGGCTGGTCTTATACTCCTTGGCTGAAGTGACTCTCGCACCCCAGCCTCCCAAAGCATTGGGATTACAGGCATGAGCCACCACGCCTTCCGAGGCCTTTTACAGTTGTTTTTCTTTCCTAAGCTAGGATCAGATGGCAGGTTGCACACTCCATTATGTCTCTGTAGATTTCCTTAATTTGGAACCATACGCCTGCCTTTGACTGACTTATTGAGTTTTCGATGTCGGTCATTTTTTAGGAACATCAAAATGTTCCTGAGGACATCGGACAACAGGATTTGTCTAACTGCTTCCTCATGGTAAGGTTCTGGCTGGGAATTCTGGCATCAACAAACTCAGGGTGGTGTTCCCTGTTGGGAAACACTTTGGGTGAGTCTGTCCTGTATGGGTCCCTCTGTTGTGAAGGTGACTTTCTCCTTTGTAATGAGTAAGTAACTGGGGAGTGACACCTTGAGACCAAGCGAATAACATGGTCCTGTTTCCTAAAACCTTTCACCCAAGGCTTTTAGCATTATTGCTGGTCCTTGTCTGTATTGTTACCTTGATGACTCTTTAAGTCTACCATTCCTTCCTTCCACTCCGCAGCTCTGGGATACTTCTGTAAAAACAGCCCACTACCCACCCACTTTTCTTTTAAGTATCACAAAGGATTCATATGTATATAGCTTTTTTGAAAAACAGTAATACTATGTGAAGTTTCTATAAGAAACACACTCCCACCCAGGCAGGCAGAGTAGCTCACACTTGTAATCCCAGCACTTCGGGAGGCTGAGGCGGGTGGATCACCTGAGGTCAGGAGTTCAAGACCAGCCTGATCAACATGGTGAAACCCCATCTCTACTAAAAATACAAAATTGGCTAGAAGTGGTGGTACATTCCTGTAGTCCCAGGTACTTGGGAGGCTGAGGCAGGAGAAATCACTTGAACCCGGGAGACCGAGGGTGCAAGGAGCTGAGATTGCGCCATTGCACTCTAGGCTGGGCAACAAGAGCAAAACTCTGTCTCAAAAAAAGAAAAAGAAAAAGAAACACATTCCTGCATCCTGCAGGATTTGTCTGCCTTCACTTGTACCTGAGATTTGTGGGTTTCCTGTAAATGCTGGCTAGGCTGCATTTATAAGTGTGTAAGCAGAAGTTAAATGTACTAAAAGTGTGTCAACCACCCACAAAGTGTTTTCAGACAGCTCCCACAGGCTCTGGAAGCTGAGGGCTGATGCTGCAGAGCTGATGCCTTTGAGAACACAATTTAGGATGTTCTCTATCTAAAGGGGAGAGGGAGCCGCTTTCTTCACCAACTACAGTTTATGTTTTTAGAAACACTGATGAGTTCTTACATCTGCAAAGCTCTTGTTAAGAAATGATTTATTTTAAGTGCACTGCAGTGGGAGATACATGTAGACAGCAGGCTGCTTGAGCTTCACAGACATGCCTTGTAAAAAATGTAATGCTCAATGGCTTAGTAAATTCAACCAGGAAACACGAAGACTCTGAAGACTAAAATAACATGTGACGTTCATGAAACTCACTGTGAGTCCACACACTGCAGCAGTGAGCGAGGATGGGCGCCGGCAGCCTGTCACTGTGTCTTCAAGGTTCTGTTTCCTACTTGGCTGACCTAGCTCTGGACAACAGGCTAAGACACAATCTTCTGGTCTCCCACTAATGCATGTGTTGGGGGAACCTCACTGAAGAGCCAACCACTGCCCAATATTCCTTATTTCTCTCCCCCAGATTTAACTCAGCCATTTCTTTAGGCTACCACAGTGAATAAGGAGAAAGAAAGGCAAGTCCTTCTCTAGGAGGAGAGAACTGGACTGCTTGCTCCAGTCCCACTTCGGGGCTGTCCAATCTGCCTGCGTCCGTTCAGCAAGCTGAACCTCGGCTGCCCCGCCTATAAAATGGCTGGCAGAACCATGCTATGTACGTCAGGAGGTTGTTGTGAAGATCAAATGAGATCATGTATGTGAGAAATATCTGGAGAACTATAAATCTCAGTATTCTGAGGTTTTATAAATTTCACGGATCCTGGTGAAGTAAGAACTGGCATGATGGCAATCAGGCGGAGAAGTGATTTCACTGTCTCTGTACTCTCCTCCCCATCACATCTCATTCTCTGCCCCCGCCCCACCCTGGGAGAGGACCCTGGGAAGCAGCAGAGGCTCCATCTCCCTGGAGCACCGTCAGCCAGCTGCATAGGATCAACAGGAGATCATGACCCGCCCAAGACTCGGCAGAGGGTTCTGTTCTGTCTTAGAACTTAGATGTAGTCCCATTTTATTCCTTTAACCTAATTAGGGCAAAAGAATTGCTAAAGTCAGTTCTGAAAGACACTCAACGGTGAGGCCTTGAAGGCCCTGGGCTTGACAATTGGCTGCCTCCATGAGACCTAGGAGTACAGATGGAAGGCAGCTTGCTCAGGTGCCAGCCTGTCAGTTGGATTAAAATGACTCATTTATTTACCCAAGAACCTCACAAAGTGCTTTTACTAACAGGGAGAGGGGGCCTGCCGTCTCTCTGAGAAGGGACGCAGCACACTCGCCTCTGACGCCTTCCCGGCCTGCCAAAAGTCATTATTGCCGTGTGTGGAAAGCCATCAGCAGGGTCCAGGCCCCCGTTGTCCGGGTGACAGATTGGGCTGCGTAATCAGAGGAGGAAGGAGAGAGTGCAGAAGCTGTCAGAGGCGAGAGATCTTGGCTGGAGCCGCCAAAAAACTGGCAACATGAGTTAGCGTAACTGAGTAAACAGCAAACAATCTCCAAATGATCCTTCCATTAACACAAACAAAATAAAATGAAAGAGATAAACTTTACCTAAAAAGCATACCCCAGAGAAAAGCATGAAAGTCCACATTTATTTGGGGCACAGAGCTGACATTCTGTGACTCTCACAGCCTTATCTCCTTTGTCTCCTAGCCTCCTGGCACGGTGGAAATTTCCCAGGAGGAGAGGAAATTAAGAACTGCACAGACAGAACAGTATGCTTCAAGCGGAAAAAAAAAAAAACTGCAAAGGTGGAGGGAAGCAGCACAGGTGATTTAGGTGCATCTTTTGAAAAAGAAAAGCATGTGCCGGAAAGCCGAGGAGGATGCTGAGGGACAGTCGGCGCCCAGGGGGTCTGGAAGTGTCTTTCATTTCTGGGGAAAAGGTGATTGCGCTCTAACCAGGGACAACCAAGGAGAGCCACCCAGACCAACAGAAAACCTAGTGACAGCCTTAAAATCAGGTGGCTTGGAAACTCCATTTTCCGGTCATTCAGTGGTACTTGATCAGCTCATCAACATCACAATGGTATTAAAAACCAGGTTCCTTTCCTCTGGCTTAGGGTGAGTTGTTCTCTATAAAGGCAGGAGGGAATAACATTTTGCAAATAATCCAGTGTCTGGTATCTCATCCCTTTGGTTGCTTAATTCCACTTGGGAAAGTGGGCTTTGAACTTCCAATGACTCCTTCCTGCTCATCCCGACTCCCTACTTAACTTGGCTTTTTCTTAGATCTAGTTTTCCAGAAGACACGGAAGTACACTGTGAATGTTGTGGGGACTCCTTGTCTTTCACAAACTCAGCTCTTTTGCCCCAATCACCCTTTGCCTAGACTCCATCTTACCACAGTCACACCTGTACTGAATAGCCACAGTACACAAAGCCATGTTATCAGGGCTTGAGAGCTGCATAAAATTAAAAAGCTCCCTACTTCTAAGATGTCTATAATTAAAATGAAATAAATCACACACTTGCACCTTAACTGTTTCTAACAGGAAGGAAAGTGGGGTGGGGGCTTTTTCACAGTAAAGGAAATAGCGTAACTGTGAACTTCTGTGTGAGCACACTGCTATTTCCAAATTTTCCTAAGGACGTTCATTGTGGCCTTGTTAAAAGGATCTTGGGATGATAAATGAAAATGGCAAAAGGCATAGTACAAAGCGGGGAAAATCCCCACGTAACGATTAACAACACGATTCCTCTTTATCAAAAGAAGCCAGTTCTCCATCTGTCTCATCCTGAAGTGGCCCTCGTTCCTCATTAACACCAAGGAAGCTCCTGGAGAGTGTTCATATAGCCTGGCAAGCAACAGGCTGCTTAAAAGAACGCAGAGTGGCAGCATCTCCCCCAACCCAGGCATGATCTATCACAGCGTGTGTGTCCCACACGCCCCGCGGCTCTCAGATGCCAGAAGCGTCAGCTAGAGCAAACAGGCATGGCAGAAGGGGCAGGAGCACCGAGAGGAAGCGAAGAACTTCCCATGACTGGGAACCTGCACTCCTGTTCTGGCCCGACCATTGAGAGAAACGAGCCCCACCCAGCTCTTCTCCAGTCATCTTCACTACAGAGCAAAGATAGGCCACAGAAGATCAGCATGCTGGCGTGGCCTGGACTAGAAAATGAACAAAGTCCAAGGCCTTTAGAGAAATCAGGCTGTGGGCAAGGGAGAGTTTTCATTACATGTGGCACCTGGCACTGGCAGGGTACAGAGGGCTGGGGGGGTACTGTGCTTTGCCAAGACAATGACGTTCTTTGTCTAGCTGATATCACGTGCCTGTAGGTATCATCAGCCAGACAGAACAGGGAAAGTGATCGTACGTTTTGATCTCACTGAGAATTGTCTGAAATATCTGAGAAAGAATAATCTTCTTCCATGAAGAGCTACTAAAAATACAAGCAACTGAACTTCAGATACCTGGAGTTTTCTTTGGGGCTTACAGCTCGCCCGTGTCCGTAAAGTGTTCACCTACTAGGAGACTCAACAATTTCCGACGGATAAATCCAGCATCTTATGGGTCAAAGACAAAATATTCTGTTCCGATCATAACCCAAACTCCACCACAAAGCTTCTTACTGCTTTCTATTTCAATATTGACAGTCTAGAACATTCACTTCTCAGATGATACCAGACAAATGAAAAACTTATTCCCAATGAGTAAGTCTATTAATCTCTACCTCTGTCTTAAAAAAGACACACACCGGTAGCTCTCAACATCGAGTTTCTTGGGCCCCATCTATCGCCTCCAATTTGACCAGCAAAAATGCCAAGTGCCTACTGCGTTTGCCTGCCTGTTCTATGCTAGACACCGGGATAGAAATGCAAACAAATCTGTCCTTGTCTTCATGGCGCCGACGATCAGCTGGGAAGGCACCTAGGCCAGGTGGGATGAGCACTACGGTAAGAAATGCAGGGTGCACTCATGGGGAAGAACGAGGGCTCCTGGGTTTCATTTCTCTTAAGACATAAAATGTAAGCAGAGACCTAAGGGTGGTTTAGTCAAAACCATGATAGCGTTCCAGGCAGAGAGACTAGCCCGAACGAAGGCCCTGAAGCCAAAAGATACATTCAAGGTCTAAAAGGGAGGGCTGTTTTGCTGCAGGGTAAGGAGCAAGGCGGAGGAGGATGAAAAGAGATAAGAAGGGATCAGTTTCCACAAAGTATTGTTAGTTATAATAAGGATTTTTGAAAACTTTCTTTCTCCTGCTTTCTTCTTTTGAGACAAGGTCTCACTCTGTTGCTCAGGCTGGGAAGCAGTGGTGCAATCACAGCTCACTGTAGCTCGACCTTCTGGGCTCTAGTGATCCTCCCGTCTCAGCATCCTGAGTAGCTGGAACTACAGGCACATGCCACCATGCCTGGCTAATTTTTATTCTTTAATTTTTTTGTAGAGACAGGGTCTTGCTATATTGTTGCTCAGGCTGGTCGTGAACTCCTGGGCTCAAGTGATCCTCCCACCTTGGCCTCCCAAAGCGGTGGGACTGTAGGTGTGAGCCACTGCACCTGGCCCATCAAATTTCTTTATTAAGTAGATTATTTGGAATTAATCTTCACTACAGACCACACATAAAGATGGCTTTAGAACAGCTCAAGCATCTGACTCACGGATGGGCCTCATAAAGGGAAAGGCTTGGTCAGACACAGATCTCCTTAGGAGGCAAGTATTCCATGGTTACAGCTCTCACATCTGAATGAGTGTCGGCAGAGCCACTGTTTGCCTCGCACACATGAGAACTGACACTGTGATAAGCAGGTTACCAACAAGCCCTCTTGCAGATGAGCACATGTATATATACACACAAGAAACCACGCTGCACTCATACAGAAACTCTACACTTAGACAGAAAAGTCTCCACGGCCTTTAATACTGAATATGGAATACAAGTTCCTTAAAAAGTAATTGCATCAAATGTGGCCTAGATGGGCATTAGCTTCGTATCTTTCTTTCTATCCAGCACTTGTTCACTGGATTTACTGTATTTATAGTACAATTTCATTACTGTATATGTAGGGACTTCTCCAATAACCAGTTGGAGATTAAGTTACATCATCCAAGATGGCACAGAGAAGGCATTTTAATCTTTGGAGGTAGCAACAGCTATGGTAAAGTGAATCCCCAGAGCAGGGGAACAGTGAAGGTGTGAGTTTTTAATCTCAAAAGAGCACAAGAGGTGTGAGTTAAAAAGGTCAGTGCTGTGCTGGAGAAGGCAGCTACCCAAGACAGCAAACCCTGAGGCTGAGGAAGCTGGCCCTGAAATCACAGGGCAAACGACAGTCTGACACAACAGCAAATAAGATCGGCCCAAATGCACCGGTTTTCCTTTAAGAAAAGGTGAGCAGAGGCAAGCAGAATCATTTTGTTGTGGAAAGACTTTCTCAGCTCTAATTACTCCCGATAGCTGTAATTTACAAGTTTTTGGTAGCTAGAAATCTCCAAGATTCACACATATTCAGACCAACAGCTGCCACTATTAGTGAGCAAATTGCCAAGTCTTCTGCGCAGTGGTGGCTGGTTATCTGTGGCTCCGTCAGGTGACAAGAAAGAAGTGCAAAGAGGCCAGCCCCACCATGGGGCCCTTCGTGTTCCTGGGCCCTGTAGGGCTGACCACAGGACAGACAGGAGACAAAAAATTACAGCCAATACAGAAATGTATCCGCCTTCGCATGGAAGACAGGATGATACGTACCGTGCAAAGAAGGACGCCTCTTCTGGAATGTGAAAATTCCTGAAACACTGCTGTTCTTTCCTACAAAAACGAGGAAAAATTGGGCCTTACAACTCAGAGACAAACCCCAGCAAGGTAGGCTTAGATCTCCCTAGCTCTCCCCATCTCCTACTGCTAGAGCTGTTTTCAGGCACAGAGAGGTTTGCCAGGCAAGAGGAAGAAGTGGATTCTTTCTATCTTCTAAGATGACCCTGTACTTACAGGACCAGACTTGAGGCTACAAGGAGGAACTTTGAGGGTGCACATTTCTGTGAGACAGTACCAGGATAGGCACACTCTCCAGGAATGGCCAAATATAAGAACAGGAAGGCACAAGTTACTACATGGAAGGTTCCAAACCTGTGTGCAATTTATTCTAAACTTTCTTCTACAAGTGCTCTGAAGAAATCAAGAATAACCAGTCTTCTCTACAGGCAATTTTTTAAAAGATTAGATATTCATAAAACTATGTATTTTAATTGTACAAAAACTATATTTATGTTAAAGGAAGAAAATAAAATATCACTCAAGGCAAACCACCACTACGACTAGGGACACCTTGATGTTTCCCAAGTCCCCCTTTTGTGCTAACATAACTAAATATTCAGCTTTCCAAAAAAATGGTACCCACTGCTTATACTGTTAACATACTCTTATACACCAACAGAATATGAACATCTCTTCATGCCAGCAAGTATCCAAAGACCACATCATCTCTCATGATGAAATAGTTTTCAGCTAAATGGATGTACCATTATTTATGTGACCAACGTTGTATTACTGGCAATTAAGGTTATCTCTGATTTTGTGTGTGTGTGTGTGACAGGGTCTCACTTTGTCACCCAGGCTCACTGTACAATCTCAGCTCACTGTAACCTCCACCTCCCAGGCTCAAGTGATCCTCCCACTTCGGCCTCCTGAGTAATGGGGACTACAGGCATGCACCACTATGCCTGGCTAATTTTTGTATTTTCTGCAGAGATGAGGTTTTGCCATGTTGCCCAGGTTGGTCTTGAACTCCTGAGCTCAAGCAACTCACCAGCGTCAGCCTGCCAAAGTGCTGGGATTACAGGCGTGAGCCACCATGCCCTGCTGATATTTTAATGTTGCAATCAATGCTGTGATAAACACCTCTGTAAATAAGTCACTGCGAACATTCTTAAGTACTCCCTTAGGTTAAATTCCTAGAAACACACTTGCTGAACCAAAAGGTGAGCATCCTAGAACGCTTTCAGTGGGAGCCTGCAAGCGCGCATTCAGTCATGACACCTCTGTGTACTTGAGAGTTGGTTACATTCACGTGTCGGCAACAAATACAAAGAAAGAGAACCAAGCTACTCGCAATCTGGAAAAAGTCAAAGTCTCTGCTGCTTTGGCACAGTCACTATGCGCTGTGGCATGTCTTTCTGGTCTTTCATGTGCATAGATTTTGTCCATAGTACACTGGATAAAGACATACCAACAGCAGACATTCATCAAGTGCTCACCACGTACCAGACCCTGGCATAAGCACCTTACACATCTGAACCTTTCTAATCCTCACAACATCCCCATATGTAGGTACTATCATCACTCTCATTTTCCAGAAGAAAAAAACTGAGGCACAGATGGGTTAAGGAACTTGCCCAAAGGACATGCACCCATGGTAAAGGGCCGGAATGATACTGAACGCAGGGAGTTGTGTTCCAGAGTCAGTGCTCAGACCCTCAAAAGGACAGATATATTCATTCAGTCCGCTGCATGGTCTTTATAAGGATCATTTTTAATGGCTACATCGTAGAATCAAAATCAGAAAAAAATCAAGAAAGTTCATAAAAGCTTATGAAATACCTTGAAGACCAGATATGATATATTCGGATTTAGGGTAAGAAAAAAAGCCTACCAAACCCTTGAGCTTTCATCATGACTACTGCGCAGACAGTAACTTCTATCCAACGCTCATCAACTTATGCAGAACCGTGTCAACTAACGAAGGAGACCATTCCAAGGCCATGTAGGATAGTGGCCAGGAAGATGTAAGTGGCACTGTTTCAGCTTAGCCTAGAATAAAAAACTTACCCCGATACTTACAAAATAAAACACAGGGATACTATACCTCCTGTCTTCCACTGCAAATGCTAAATACTTAATAAACAGACAGCATCAATTAAATATAACAATTTTAAACTATAAAAAAAGAACTTTTCGGGAAGGACAGAGAATAACAATAGGACTGATGGCGCCTAACATTTAGTGAGCACTCACTGTGTGCTGTGTACAGAGAGCTCTGTCTGCATTAATTCAGTCAACCCTAAAGGAAGTACAGTTATCATCCCCATTTTAGAGACACGGAAACTGAGTCACAGAGAGGTTAAATAGTTACCTGAGATTCTACAGCCAGCAAATGACAGCAGGACAAGAGCACAAGCAGTGTGCCCCAGAGGGCACAGCTACAAACAGCATGCTAGACTACTCCCGTTACAATGTGAGATGAACATTATACTCTGTATAATGAAGCTATAGACTTGTGTGATGTATTACAGCAAATCCCTAGACCTTTCTGAGTCCACACCCAGCTTCCCACATCACCCTTGGATCAACGCTGCAGAATACCTCTAGTAAAAACAGACCCACAGGATTAGTAACAAAGCTTAAAACAAAAAGAAAACACAAAACCATGAATGGTATTAAAAAAATAAAATCAACAAGTCTGATTCAATCAGTGGTCTGAAGGTAAAAACCTAGAGTTTACCTAATGCGCAAGGGCTGGAATATTCAGGAATTTCTATATCACCTTGTGGCAAATAACCTGTGTCCTTGAGTGACCTTGAGCAGGTTTGCTTTTCTGGGCCTCCATTTACTTCATTATTCAAATAAAAGAGCAAAAGCAAAGAGGGGCTGGACTTATTTAGGAAGATGTCAAAGCTCTAGTGTCCCTTTCAGCTCTTGAAGCGTTACGGTCTTTTAAGCTGGCTCAAGTCAAATCTCATTCTGATTTCCAGTTTTCGTTCTCACTTTATAATTTTCAAAGCTGCCTGGTAACCTCTCCTCTAGGTCAAAATGGCTCCTCTTTCCGAGTGTCGCTTGTCCTTTCTTTCCCCATTCCAGTGAGCAAATCTCACTCCCACACTCCACCCCGACTCCCTAACCAACAGCCCAGTTAAGGGCGGAGGAATGCGGCTCACACAACCAAGTCCCTAAAATCGGGGAAATGTTGTACTCTTCTTCCTGAACGGAAATCTCACTCTGTGCCGAGAAAGAACTGGGAACCCGAAGCCCCTTTGGTTCATAGTACCCTCTCCCAACCAAAAGTGTTCAGAGTGCAGCGCTGCGTCTTGTTGACAATGACAGCAGCCGTGCTCAGCAGTACCATATGGGATCCACAATTTAGCTCCATTAATGCTCTTAATTTGAAGACATCAAGCCCTAATTACACACTGGGTACTAAAAAGGCAAAACCCTTCCCTGGTGCCAGCTACTTAGTGGTACTCTGTTGCCTTAACAGCTGGTTGAGGTAGATTCAGGCCAAGTCGGGGCCTGTGAGCTCTCTCGGGTGGAAGAGAACAGCTCCTGGAGCAAAAGCAAATGGGAACAATAGACTGCCTTAGCCCACATCAATCCTGCAGGGTGATCCCCTCGAGTTCCAGTGGGTCACCCATTTTCGTCTAATTTTTGACTTGCCCAGTGGAACGTGCAAGGGTCGTAGCCATTGCTGAGCCTAAAGAACGGGTTTGCCGGACTCAGGTTTGTCCCCATCTCCCCTTGGGGCCACGTCACCCCACAGGGAGATCGGTGCTCACCTCCTGCTCCATGTTGCCATGCAGTCGTAGGAATTTTAATCGCGTGGAGGCAGATGGCAACTGCCCTGATGCCGGGGCCCCTGAGCTGCTCGGCAGGGTCTGCAGGAAGAGGCTGTAGTGGAACTCCACCAGCTCGCAACTTGAGAAAAAGACAACCATCTTTTGGTCTTTCTCAAACTACATCGACACAAAGGGAGAAAAAACCCACATGTGTTAAGATTAGGTGACATTAAAACGAGTATTTCTCTAAACTACATGGTCATGCTGACCCCTACTTGGAAACAAAGCTGACTACCTTTGACTTATTCAAAAAAAAAAAAAAAAAAAAAAAAACAGCGATACTCTACAAAGAATGCAGGAGAGAAAATGACACAGAGATCATTTCCAACAGCTTTTCCTTATCTGACAAAAATAAACACACTTTGGAGCGTAGCTATGCGGAGCTGCATTCCTTTCACTCGTCCAGGGCTTGCCACACGCAACATGACCTGGCTGAGACCGCACATATGCAGAATATCCTGAAGCGTCACCCTTCAGCCCTTCCACTCTTTCCCACATCTCAGAGAAAGTTACCACAGAAATCTAGTAAATAAATACACAAATGCCAGGATTCTTGGAGAAACATGAGCACAAGCCCCTAGGTCTGCCTCACATCCAGCTGTTCCCACCACCTGTGATGTTCCTAATGTCACAGGAGAGACACAGAGGACAGATTTCAAGCTGAACATCGTGGCTATTACCCACCTCTGATTCTTTACCATAACCCTAAAACCTGACTGAAAGGACGTACATCAAAGTCCACCTCCGGAACACAGAGAGAAATTGGAAAACCTTCTCTGATTCCTGGTGTCTCAACTCACTGCTACCTTTGCTTAACACAAGAAAGCAGCCTTTCTTCCCTGGATCAAGTCGGCTCTACCCATAGGCCTACCTTGCATTTCTGAAGGATGAAGGCCGCCAGGCAGACAAGCCTCAGTTTGCTGGGAACCACAGTCACGTGCTGCTCGAGACTCTCTGGTATCGCAAAGCTGTCCAGCTCATCACCAGCTGGTGGAGGACAGACCTCCTGGACCACTTTGTCCTTTGGGTTCAACTGGTCATGGCTCTCGTCCAGGACAGAAATACTGACTGGATCATGCAAGCTGATATCAGCCAGCCGCGTTACACCTTGCATAAAATGAGAAGGGCAAAGCGGATGGCAAACACACCGTAAAACTGGTCACAAAGCGTGCGGCCCCCACGGCAGCCACCCATATATGTTAGGAAAGTCCCCATGGGTATCATCAAGTCCCAGCACTGATCTGCCCTAGTGCCAATGTGTGTGTTGCACTAGGGCAGAGATCTACCAATTTCTTTCCACAGCCTACCAACCAACCCACACTAACATTCCACAAACACTCACCTATAGAACAGCATCCACAGAATAGCAACAGATACTGTGCCCACCCCCACCTCCCATAAGGGTTCTTTGGTCAAGTAAGTTATGGCAAACCTTGGATTTCAAAGGTTTCACAAAAGCTTCTTTGCTATAAGCAGCACTCTCAGGACCTTTACTGTGTTAATGTGCCCTGAAAATATCCAAGTGGGGGAATGTGGGGCATTTCTCAAACTTTTTTGACTACAGAATCCCTTTTTGATGAGCTATCCCTCCAAATTAATGTTACTTAGAACATGGAGAACAGTGAGGGGCCACATGAACGGCATCTGGCACAGGCACTTTGCAATGTGGCCTAGTAAACCAAGGAAACCAGACACGAGAGCACGAGCACCGCACTGCTGCTCAGACAACGACTCACTGTGTGGGGTGACTCTGGTGAAGTGATGCAACTTTTCTAAGCCTACGTGTTCCCAATTACAAAAGAGAGCTAAGAATTTCCATCTCATATGGATGGAAGACAGAGATGAGCTTCTTCAATAACATCTTTTTTAAGTTCAATAGCTCTTTAGGAGGAAGAATGATTACATAAAAAATGCACTCAGATAAAACGCCACCATCTTCAGTGCAAGGGCCCTGCTCTCTGTGGGCTGCAAGCGCAAAAAAAAAAAAAAAAAACCCCATGAAAAGCGGATGCGTGGACGCTGGGAGTGCAGAATAGAGAGTTGCAGAGTCAGTCTTCGAAGGACGTCTCTCTCCCCGCCCCCACCTCCCCGAGGTTGAGAATCGCTGCAATAAACAACCGGGATTCAATCCAGGTCCCTCCTCTTCATTAAGAACAAAGAAGGTCCGATCAGTTCTTTTCAACTCACCTTCTGTGAGTGTCGCTGATAGCAAGACATTCTGTCGTTTTTGGCATTCAGCATTTACAGCATTAAGTATCACTGTGATGTCCTTTTCAAAACCCAAATCCAGGATTCTGTGGTTGTAAGAAAAGAAATTTTTATCTCTATGAAGAGCAAATGTGGTCTAAAGGGCTAGAGAAGTCGCAACAAGGAGAGCGGAAACAGCCCTTCTCTTCCACCTGTCATCATCCCAGGACGAGGCTCACCTGTCTGCTTCATCAAACACCAACCACCGCAGCCGACTAAAATGAATGTTCTTTGTGGATTTTATGTGATCCACAAGACGTCCAGGAGTTGAGATAAGGATATTTATTCCTTTGCGGAGTCTGTTTAAAATTATATATCATAAAAGGAAGTAAATCAAACAAGGCTACACCAATAGAAAACACATGAAAAAGGCAAAGGAGGCAGACTCATCTCATGCACAGTGCAAACATGCCACAGCCTGAAATCATGAAAAACAGAATGACAACTGGGTGGAAAGCTGTGCTCGAGCCTTTCCCTCTACTGTGAAATGCAACTGTTAAGATCTGAAATTACATTAAAATCACAAAACCTTAACTTTGAGAGGAATCATAACTACATAAGCCAGTGCTCTTTATCTGATTCATAAATCCTTTCTAGAACCTTCCAAAGAGATTGTCATCTAGCCTGTTCTTGAAGGTTTCTGTGCCAGGGAATCTATCATCTGAGCAAGTTACCCCATGCCAATGTGCTCCCATTGCTAGGACACTTTTTTCTTATGCTAAACCCTTTATGTAACTTCCATACAATGGGGCTCAGCTTTGTCCCATGGGTTATATACAATAAGTCTAATTTCTCATTCCCCAAACAACTATTTTCCTATTGTCCACAGTAATAAAAGCCTCCAATTTTTAACACATTTTTTTTTTCTTTGTAGAGACGGAGGTCTTGCTATGTTGCCCAGGCTGGTCTCAAACTCCTGGTCTTAAGTCATCCTCCTGTCTTGGCCTCCCAAAGGGTTGGGATCACAGGCATGAGCCACTGCACCCAGCCTAGCTGGGGATATTTTCCAGCTTCCCTTGCAGTTAAGTATAGTCATGTTTCTGTTTTAGCAATGGGATAAAAGGGTAAAGGGAACATGTCAATCACACAAGCACCTTCAGAGGGAGCAGGTATGATCATCTCTGTATCTGCTGGCAGGAAATTAGATGCAATGGTTGGAGTGCCTGCGACTATCTACGACTATGAGGTAATCTTAAAAATGGAATCCTTCCATAGTGGCACAAAAAGACAGAAAGAGCTAGCTTGAGCCCTGACACTGGAGCACCAGGCCAGCCTTGGACTGGCTCCATCGGATTTCTTAAACGTGAAAGAAAAATAAAACTTGTATTTGTGTTTGTGCCACCGTTATTTGTTATTATGGTTATTATTTACAGCTGAGTTGAACCCTAACCAATGCTTTGAGGCTTTAGGCTTCATATTTACTCCTCAGTTATAGGCTACGTACATCATTATTGAGCACTAATTATTAAGCTCTAACACAATAAAAATATTTTCAGAAGAATGAAGCAATTTGAGATTTACTTGTTGCAGCAGTTTTCAACCAACACCCACTGCAAATCCTAATAAAGAAAGGAATGAACATATTTGATCGTAAAAAGCAAGTTGCAAAGCATTATATAAGTTCATGGTCTTGTTTTTGTAAAAGCAAACAACGAAACCCCAAACTCTCAATGTACATAAAAGTGAGTCACGCCCAGGTGGATGTATACTAAACCAGGGAGGCTGTCGGGCATCTGGGAGGTGGGAGGTAAGAAGGTGACAGCACTGTTACTAGCAACATCAGAAGGAAGCCTGTTTGTAGTTTAATATTTTAAAAAAACAGCACCGTCTAGAGGTGACCGCTCCCCACTGACTCAATCTGTCCCTGTGCACCGGGAGTAGGAAGCAGAGCCTGAGACAAAGCCCTCAGCAGGGTTAGAAGGACCCAGCCTTACCGAATAGGAAGGCAGGACAAAGAGATTCACGAAGGAAATAACCAACAAACCTCTCCCTACCTGGCCTTTTCTGATTTTCTCTTCTCTCCACCCATTAACACTCCAGGCACAATCCAGGTGAATGGCTACAGAAAGACAGCAGACCACAGTCAATGCAAAGCCCCCTTTACTAACATACGACACTGATTCCCAATTCCCTTTCCTTAAAAAAGCATGACAAAGAACTGAAGCTTCCCACTGTAGAAGGTGTAATTGTGCAGACACAATCCCCAGGCGTTGCCACACCCATGTTCACTATCAGCATTAACTTGAATTACAGGTCTATAACCAGCTTCTACCACAGTAAGAAAGAAATGTGAGCTTCTTAAATCATTCAAGTAGCTTCCCTGTCTTTCCCCACAGAACCTGAATTGAAAACTAATTTCGGCAATTCTATTGCCTTTTGGGGGGTTAAGATAAAACCCAAGCAACACCCTTCCCTACTCTCCACCCCGAATAAAAGGAAGGATGGATCAATTCATGATGTAATTTGGTGAGCTGGCAGGCTTTGACTCTGCAACCTTCACTCTCCTTTCTTAAACAAACCCTACCTGCAGCTTTCTAAGTTGCTTTCCACTGGACTGCCATCAGGTTGTATCTGTGAATTTCCGTATGTGGCTTGCTAGTGACTATGATGAACGAATTGCAGGACTTTATGCACCAGGAATCACTGAGAATCCAGCTAAGCTAGAAATTGGCAGCTTTAGATCAGTAAAAACCTATAAACTACCTAGTGAAAGCCGACATATCCAGGCAAAAGGAAATGATTCTTCTCTCTTTGAAAATAAAGAATAAACTGGTATCTTAAATCCTTCCTCAAAGTCAGAAAACAACATAAAATGCTCATGGTTTGCCTTACCTTAAGCAGTTTCTGGACTGTGTCAAAGCTTTGTAGAGCCAGCTGCAAAAATTTTAAAAGTTAGAGATGATGAACAAGATCCCTATTTACCTTTTTTTTTTTTTTTAAGACAATGTAATGTGATTAGGATCCAAACTTGGACCTCAAGTTAAGATTTAAGAAGAAAAAAAATTCTACACACAGAATCTACTCTGAAAATACACCTTGTTCTTAGGCTGGTTCTGCAACCTGTCAGTTTGGGAAAAGAGGGTAAAGACACCACGTCTAAACCTTGGAAATACACAAAAATAGTGTTTTGTGCTCCCTCTGCTGGCTCAAATTCCCAGAGTGCCACACAGAGAAGTTCAAGTCTGCGGTGCACAAAAATGTAAGGGGATGAAACAAAGTGACCTGAATTTGACTCTCCTTAGGAAGAGAAAGAATACTGTATGTACGCAGGGCATACCAGAATAGTGGTTCAAAATGCTAGCCTCTGGGAACTTCACTCAAAGGTGCAAGGACCGTATTCTACAACTGTGCCAGGGTATCTGAAGACTGGGAGATGGTCACTCCTCAACTTTCTATCAATAAAACAAAAGCAAACCAACAAGTCCATTACAGAACAAAACAAGTGAAAACTAAAGTCAGCTACAACTATTGACGACCTTCAATGCCTCATACAGAGTCCCGTTCTCAAAGGATGAATATACAGTTTCCACATATTTAGTATTCATGAAGCATCCTAGAGATGTAGCAACTTTGCTGCTATAAAAATTTTAATAGCTTCTGTGCCTGCTCCTTCATTGGACTGAGCTGAGACAGGGCACTGCAGGCTGTATAAAGGGCTGACTTCAAATCTCCATCTCTGTGATCAATTCTCTGTAAGGAAATGATTAGCATTTGATATAGAAACCAGATACCCTAATCTGAAGTTGTCTCCATAGGCAAATAAAATAGATCAGATGGAAGAGATTTCCACCAAGAAAGAAGAAAAATATTGAAAAGTTAAAGTTTTTTTTTTTGTAGCAGTAGCTTCTTAAAAAAAATAAAGGTTCATTTTCAGAGCCAACTGCTTTTGGTTTTGAATTCAGCTGAAAATTTTTCTTTTTTTTAGCAACTGAACTCAAAACACTATTAAACTGACATTTAATAGTGTCATCAGTTTTTAGACAATAAGAAATACTTTTTCATACTTCTGATTCTCAGAGACTACTTGAATTTTTCTCCTTGACAAGAACCAGAGGATGGTTTCCAGGCAAACGGACCTGGTGTGCAGTGGTTTGTGTAGTAGGAAGAAAAATTCAACAGGACATCGGTGAAAACAGGTGCTTAAAACATGCCCTGAAAGGGAGCCTGCTTACCTCTCTCGTTGGCACAAGCACCAAGACATAGGGGCCATCACTGCGCTGTTGACACAAAGAAAAGAAATGCCATGAGCAGGGTAAACAAAGGCAGACTCCAAATGGACAGGACACAGGGGTAGCTGGTTGTAGAACACCAGAAGCAATCTCAGCGAAGAAAGGGACAAGATAAGGATGCCCACTGATGTGGTTTCACTGTGCCTCCACCCAAATCTCAACTTGAATTGTATCCCTCAGAATTCCCACATATTGTGGGAGGGACCCAAGGGGAGGTAACTGAATCATGGGGGCCAGTCTTTCCCGCTTTTCTTATGATTAAGTCTCACAAGATCTGATGGGTTTATCAGGGGTTTCTGCTTTTGCTTCTTCCTCATTCTCTCTTGCTGCCACCATGTAAGACATGCCTTTCACCCTGTGCCGTGATTATGAGACCTTCCCAGCCACGTGGAACTATAAGTCAGATTAAACCTCCTTTTCTTTCCAGTCTTGGGTATGTTTTTATCAGCAGCATAAAAATAGACTAATATACCCACTAACCCCATCATTCTAGAATACTGTTCTAGAGGTCCTGGCCCATACAATCAGACAAGAGAAAAAAATATGATATATAGAATTAGAAAGTAGGAGACAAAATTAGAAAGAAAAAAAAAAACCCATAAGAGAATTAACTAAAAATCTATTACAAACAAGATAATTTTGTCAAGTAGCTGAGTGCAAAACTAATATATAAAAATCAATAGCCGGCAAGGCACACTGATTCATGCCTGTAATTCCACCACTTTGGGAGGCTGAGGCAGATGGATCACCTGGGGTCAGGAGTTTGAGACCAGCCTGGCCAACATGGTAAAAACCTCTCTACTAAAAATACAAAAATTAGCTGGGCACGGTGGCAGGTACCTGTAATCTCAGCTATCTGGAAGGCTGAGGCATGAGAATCACTTGAACCGGGAGGCGCAGGTCGCAATGAGCCAAGATTGCACCATTACACTCCAGCCTGAGCAACAAGAGTAAAACTCCTTCTCAATAAGGGAAAAAAAAAAAAAAAACAATAGCCTTCCAATATAAAAAGTTAAAAAATACAATGAAAGGAAAAAATATCACACTTATAATAGCAATAAAAAAGATAAAAATAAGCTTAGCAAAAAAATACACAAAATCTATATGAAGAAAATTTTAAAACACTTCTGAGGGGCATAAAGTAAATTTTGAATAAAGGAAAAGATACATCCTATTTCTGGAAAAGAAGATGCAATAGTACATACATATAAGCTAATTCTCTCTAAATCACTTATAAATGTAATTCTAACAAGAATGCCACAAATATGTGTATATATAAAATAACATAAATAACCAGACAACCTGATTTGAAAGTTCATATGGAAAAATAAATGTACAAAAATAACCAAGACATTTATGAAAAATGTATCAGATGTTAAAATAATTTAAAGCTACACAATTACAAATAATGATACTGGCACAGGAGCAGAGATTGTAACAGCAAAGAAAGTTGAAAATAGAATCAAATAGATACCAAAGTTTAGAAAATAATATAAGGGTCATTTTATATCAGCAAGAAAAAGATGGTTTAATACCAAAGTCCTGTGAGAAAAAAATAAAGCTAGGAAAACAAAGCTGGAATTAAGCTGTCCCTTTAACAGATGACATAAAACTAAGAAATCTTAAAAGAAAACACCAATAAGTTTTATTACCTAAAATTTTTAAATTTCAGAATGGAAAAATGATACCTAAACAAAACCAAGGGTCAAATGATAACCCAGGAGGAAAATATGCCACAACTGAGAGAAAGCTAATTTCCTTAATTTACGTATTTTTAAAAGCCCTGGTTTTTTTTTTTTTTTTTTTTTTTTTTTTTTTTTTTGAGACAGAGTCTTGTTTTGTTGCTAGGCTGGAGGGCAGTGGTACAATCTCGGCTCACTGCAACCTCCACCTGCTGGGTTCAAGTGATTCTCCCGCCCCAGCCTCCCAAGTAGCTGGGACTACAGGTACACACCACAACGCTCAGCTAATTTTTGTATTTTTTGTTTCACCATATTAGCCAGGCTGGTCTTGAACTTCTGACCTCAAGTGATCCACCCACCTCGGCCTCCCAAAGTGCTGGGACTACAGGCATGAGCCACCACACCCAGTCCTTTATTCATTTTTGTATTTGAATTGGGTTTGTTTTTTTGAGATGAAGTCTTGCTCTATCACCCAGGCTGGAGTGCAATGGCCTGATCTCGGCTCACTGCAACCTTCGCCTCCTGGGTTCAGGCGATTCTCCTGTCTTGGCCTCCCTCGTAATAAGATTACAGGCGTGTGCCACCACACCTGGCTAATTTTTTTGTATTTTTGTAGAGACAGGTTTCACCATGTTGGTCAGGCTGGTCTCGAACTCCTGACCTCATGTGACCCACCTGCCTGGGCCTCCCAAAGTGTTGGAATTACAGGCGTGAGCCACTGCACTCAACCTCTTCTTCCTTTTTCCTCCCTTCCATACACCCGAGTGTGGTGGCACACGCCTGTAATCCCAGCTACTTGGGAGGCTGAGGCAGGAAAATCACTTGAACCCGAGAGGCAGCAGTTTCAGTGAGTTGGTATCATGCCATTGCACTCTGGCCTCGGCAACATAGAAAGACTCCATCTCAAAAAAAAAAAAAAAAAAGAAGAAGAAACCGAATGCAGCTGAGAGCACTGGGAGGGCATGGGGAAACTGGACCTTCTCCACCGCTGTGGAAGTGCACACTGGCATATTCCCTTTCAAGTTTAATTTTGGCATAATTATCTACTAAAATAAAAATGCAAATTCCACTTACAGAAATTTCTCCTACAGAGCATATCTATGCGTAATGAGGTTGTGGAATATTTTCAGACTGTAGAGTATTTACAGTGGTTGGTGTGTAGCAAAACACTGAACATAATGTAAATTCCACCAACCAATATGAGAAGGAATCAGTAATTCACAGTACATACATACAATGAAATGCTAGGCAGTCATCAAAAAGAACAAGGCAACCCAGTATGGTGCTAATTAAGGAGCTCCAAAGACATCAAAAGAACCAAAGCAAGGCACAGAACATCCTGCTTAACAAAGCAACTACACGTGTATCAAACCGAGCCCAACAGAGAAACAAACAAACAAAACTTCACAAAGTGGTAAGAGGAATTATGCACACTCATGTTTGCTTGATATGCACAGAATTTCCCTGGCAGGATATACAAGAGACTGGTAATAACCACCATGGCATCTTGAGAAGCAAGCTGTGCCACTAGGGGAACGTGGGACCAGAACAACTTTACTTTTCACTATATATATTTTTAGCACTCTTTGAAATTTTTAAAACATATATGGTGCA
The DNA here is from genome assembly GCF_009761245.1 of Sapajus apella. Classification (NCBI taxonomy): domain Eukaryota; kingdom Metazoa; phylum Chordata; class Mammalia; order Primates; family Cebidae; genus Sapajus; species Sapajus apella. The sequence goes on from NW_022437037.1 coordinate 7,306,892, forward strand.
TCATATCTAAAAAGCCTTCATAAAAAAAAAGAAACCAAAGTAGTCTGAAAAAAGCCTCTAAGCCAATAGTGCCTTTCACATTAAAAGTGCTTAAAGACACCGAATGAATGAATCAAAACAACGTTAGTGCCAAAGCTAAGCCCAGAGTTAACAGCAAATTCAATTACGAGTATGGTTTTCGTGTTTTGCATGAAACATTTACCCATTAAGAAGAAAAGGATTTGGAATTCAAACCAGAGCCGTCTGTACTCAACATCGACTTTGAGACTACACTGAACGCAAGCCAGGAATGGTAAATATGCTAGTACAACAGAAGCAATGTGCCACTGCGTGACGTTAGGAGATTCTGACATTTCAAAAGGTGTTTCTACATAGAGAAGAAGAAAGAAGAATCAATTCCTCACAGGGCACAAGTAAGTAAGGGAGGATGGATACGATGTTAAAAAAAAAAAAAAAAATCAGAGCCAAAATAACTGAACAGTGCGAACAAAGAAAAACAGTCCATTCTCATGCTATCACCAAAGTAATTTAAGAATCTGTTGGGTGCCTTCAATTTGCTGTGCCCTCCAGATAAGTTTTTTACAGGTCAAATCATTTTACAAGGAACTCCAAGGGACTATATTGAGTATTACTTGATATAAATGAATTAAATTGAGGCTTAGAAAACTGTGTTTCCACAGAATATTCCAGTCTTCAATAGAATGACCTATTCGTGATTTTTAAAAAAATACTGCAGCAAATAAAAAATGACATGGCTTATCAATGGTTCTGAATATAACCAATAAAATCATTGCCGCTCCACGTAGCCACATGACCATGCTGCTGATGATGGCCAAAGCATGATGTCACCAGGCGCTGGATGTCGGGTCTCAACACTGCACATGCATTAGCTCAACCTTGATCCCAGCCCTTGGAGACAGGCGCTGCTACTGTCCCTGTGCCACAGACAAAGACACTGAGGCACAGAGGATGCAACAATTTGATTGAAGTTACCCTGAGACCCAGGAGCAAGCAGAGCTGCCCACCACGCCATCCCCCCGACGTGTGTGTCATCAAATCTCTCTCATCCTGCAGTCACGGATCTATGAAATCAGGGTTGGGCTAGAACTGTATAAGCCATTCCAGCTCAAATAGTCCAAATTCTCCAAGGAGTATAAAGAAAAAACTCTCCACTGGCAAGACGTTCTCCTGGAGTATATAAGTAGATGAGACTTTGCTACATGATTACAGAAAATTTACATTTATTATTCTCTATGTGCCAGGGTCAATGCTTCACACAAATTCAAGTAACAAGGCAAGAATATTTGCTCAAGTTCACAAATAGTAATTGAAAAAATATCATTTTTTTAATGGCTACAATGAGTTCCATCTGTGGATGATTTTGTAGGATTTCTTTAACCAATTAAAAATAATTCTTAGCCTATTCATTTTGAATGAATTCAGGCTTATAATTTCAGACTTACAAAAAATTTGCATGGACTAGGTGCAGTGGCTCACACCTGTAATCCTAGCACTTTCAGAGGCCAAGGCGGATCACTTATGGCCAGGAGTTCGAGACCAGCCTGGCCAACATAGTAGGCTGAGGCAGAAGAATCACTTGAATCTGGGAGCTAGAGGTTGCAGTGAGCTGAGATTGTGACAGAGCGAAACTCCTTCTCAACAACAACAAAAAATTTGCATAAAAAGTATAAGGAGTTTTCATATACCCTTCTCTCAGCTTCTCCTTATGTGTTATCAATTACCAAAACCATAGTATAATTATCAAAACTGGGAAGTTAACACTAATTCAATACTATTGATTAATCTACTGACCTTATTCAAATTTCATCAATTGACCTGTTAATGTCCTATTTCCAAACTAGGATCCAATCCAGGACTACATGTTGTATTTTGTTGTCATGTCCCCTTTAATCTGGGTAGTTGTTTAGTATTTGTCTTTTATAACCTTAACACTTTCCAAAAACATCGGCCAGTTATTTTGCAGAATGTCCCTTGATTCGGGGTTTATCTGGCATTTCCTCAAGATCAAATTCAGGTTATGCATTTTTGGCAAGAAGGGATGTGTCCTCCATAGTACATTGCATCAGGCGGCACATGAGGTCAGAATTTCTCATTACTGGTGATGCACTTGATCATTTAGTTAAGGTGGTGACTGCTAGGTTTCCTGAATGGAAAGTTACCGCTTTTCCCTTTGTAATTAAAAAGTATCTTGTGTAGGGATACTTTCAGACTATGTAAATAACCACTTCTCTCCCCCTACCCCCAACACACCATCGTCCACTCATTTTAGTATCTATGATAATCCATGCCTGAAACAGTTGACCGTGGCATTTGCCAAATGGTGACTTCCTACTTCTGTCACTTCTACATTTACTAGAATTCTGCCATCAAGAATTCTCCCTTCTCCCTCCTTTATTGTTATCAGTTGGGACTCACAGATATTTTATTTTAGTTTATGGACTGCAATACAACACAATGATTATTTAGTCGCTCAAATATCAGGTAGGCTAGATATACCATTAATTCTGCATATCCAAACTGAGAAAAACAGTAATCGATTAACTTTTGTCTGTTTTTTGCACTCCCCTCACTTTCTATTTCCGCTCTTACCACTTCCCTTCAGTTGAGAATAATGAGGGCTATATTTGTGGGATCCTGGGCTGGTGTTTGAAAGGAAGCCTCTGCCCAGGGTCACGGCAGTTAACTGGCCTCCTAGGGAACACAACCCAGGCACTAACTTAACATGTTTCACAACTAAAGATAAATTCTGGATAATCTCAAAAATGAAGCAGCCCAACTTGCCATAATATTAGTATTTCAGCTAAATGGGTGCTTATTTTCATATTTACTGTTCATGAGAAACCACTGTTTTAAATATGAAGTTCAGCCTTCTTGGTCAAAAGTAAACACCACATTGGAACTTAGGATAGGTTAAAATGTAATGCTTTATATACAACACAGACTCGAGCATAAATGGATAGCCGAAAAATCAAACCACCTTCAGACTTTGAGTGATCACTCCCTAAAAGGTCCCATGTTAGGTACTGTGGAAAACATAGACGCTAGTCCCTATTACAGCACAGGAGCCAGTAATTAACCTTCACTGTGGCTTCACACAGAATAAGGAGTTTGGTCTCTGTGGCCAAAGAGAACGGAGGTAGAAATCTAGTTTCACCATTCCTTGTTGCATGGCCTTGGTCATTTAACTTTCCTAAGCCTCTGTATTTCTTTGTAAAATCTGGATCACTGTAACACCTATAACGCGGTGGGGGAGAGAGCAGTTAAAGATTTAAGAAGGTAACACATGCAAAGTATCATGCCTGACACGGGGAGCGTTTTACAAAGCATTTTACTATTAAACTTACTATGACAACTGTGAAGTGTATTTATTCTTCTCTAGGCAGTCTCTAGATACAACACATTTATGTAATAAATAAATTAAAAGGAGGTGAAAAAATACTACGTGAAAACAGATTCTTTTAGTCCTTGTATTTCTGTTATGGTTCAGTTTGACGGCTGCTTATGCACTAAGAGCAATGACAGAAAAATACATTTTATACACACCTGTATTTTTGACTTCATTGCTTGAAGGGACTGGACCACAGGGATGCAATAGGCAAGAGTTTTACCTTTCAAAACAAAAAGCAAAAGCAGTTAAAAATCACACACCCTACAGATGTAAGAAAAGCAAAGAATGCAAAGAAAACAGGCTCTGCTATCTTCCAGTAGCACTAAATTCAGGGGAAAGGGAAGCTGCTCATTATACGTCCAAGAGAGGTGAAAAGAACTTCCTCCCCGTCTGCCACAAATCCCAGTTTTGCTTTGTAAAATCAGTACTTCTAAAAACTAGACGCCTCAGTTCCTTTATTCATCTAACGAGAGAGAATGGTATGTTTCCCAAATTACACAGAAGCTCAACTTGATGGCTGTCTGTATGAGCCAGCAAATGCCTCCTCTGAAGTCCTCCCTACGCTCTCAGATGAGCTTCAGTGGTCAATTACATCTCCTCTGCAGTGCTGACGTGATTGGGAGCCAGTCTGTACTCTAGAGCTAATCTCTAATGACAGAAAATCCAACAGATGGCAAAAACTTTAGGTCTCCAGCCTTCTGAATGGTGGCCGAGCTGGTGGGAGTAAAGGATAGCTGACCAGCCGAGGGCATACAAGGGTCAAAACAGCTAAGTCCAGACTGGCCTGGAACACGCAGGAACAGCGTTCTATCCTCGAGCACAACTGGCAGCTGATCAGCGTATGCTCAGGCCAGAAATCCCTCTGTGTCTAATACCAGCAGAAAATATTCATTCTCCACTAGAGTGAGAATGGGCAGCTCTGGCCACAGAGTGTAGGACCTGGTAAAGCCCCAAAATAGGCACTGAGGAAATTATAGCCGAACTTGACTACTTCCCAATCATTCCTCATTGTGGCACCATCAACTGCCCCTTCCTTTCATTATGTGAACATAGTCAGGGCTCTAATCAAAAGCAAGCATGGCCTCCCTCCCCCAAACGAAAAATTGCTGCCACCACCAACCCAGACACCTCACGGCAAAACCTACTGCAGGACTACAGGCCTGAGCAGAGGAAAAAGGGCGGAGATGAAATGAGACTAACCTGAGCCCGTCTGGGATCTCACAAGAGCATCTCTGCCTTCCAGCAACACAGGAATACTTTGCTTCTGAACACTGGGCCACCCGAAAAAAAGAACACACCTTATCCATATTATCCAGTTACAGACAGAAATGCAGGATATATAAAAGGCAAGTGCCCTCACTAGGATTCATCTAGACGGCCACCTTAGAAGTTATTGAAGCATTCAAAAAAAGGTACGACGAAACTTTTGATGATCAGAAAGCTCAAGCCCTAGTTACATTTCTGGAACTTAGCCTGAAAATGGTGAGGCAAACCAGAGGCTGGTCATTCTATTAAACTAATTCTTTTCAAAATGGAACACATGGCCAGGCGGGGTGGCTCACACCTGTAATCCCTGAATTTTGGGAGGCCAAGGTGGGTAGATCACTTCAGGTCAGGAGTTTGAGACCAGCCTGGCCAATACGAAGAAACCCTGTCTGTACTAAAAATATTAAAAAATAGCTAGGCGTGGTGGCACACACCTATAATCCCAACTACACGGGAGGCTGAGGCAGGAGAATTGCTTGAACCTGGGAGGCAGAGGTTGCAGCGAGCCGAGATCATGCCATTGCACTCCAGCCTGGGCAACAAGAGCAAAACTCCGTCTCAAAAAAAAAAAAAAAAAAAAAAAAAAAAAAGAAAAAGTAAAAGGAACAGGCATGATGACAGACAAACCAGAGTTACCACAAAGTGTATCACACACTCTCTTGCCATCACTAACAGAAATATGAAACACAATGGAAAGGTTTCCACGCAGGATAGCAGGAGGAAGCTCGCCAGCTACTCAGAGAGCCAGCAGCTCTCTGGATTCTCCAGGAAAAGGTTACGGACATGCTGAGATGTGTGTCTACACATGTATTTTAAACCAAGAACCAAAATAGACACAAAAATCACTTAAATTTGGTTGATCAAACAAACAAAAAATTCATGGGGAGGTTCCTTAAGTCTTTAATAAATTTTTATTGTTTTACTAATCAAAGTAAAAGATCATTATTAAAATGCACAGAATCTGTCTCAAAAAAAAAATTGCACAGAAGCACAAATACTCAAAACAAGGAAGCTCACCTCCCCCCACACCTTTTACTTTATTTTCCAGGAGTCATTTCCTATAGCAAACACTGAAAACATTTTTTCAGTATCCCATTCTAGCCAACGGAACGTTTACTCTTGGCCTTTTGGTTGACCCTAATTCTTACTTCTAAGAAATGACATGGTCGCATTCTATATTTTGGCCAAATTATTTTCAGGGAAGCACAGAAAACAGTGGAGCTCATGCAGCCCACCTTCTGGATAAGACAACTCTTGCAGTTTAGAGCCAAGGGCAGAACTGGATGGAAAGCCAGTCTTTCCATTTGACAGGTGGAGAGAATGAGTAGCTAAGTGAGATGACAATCCTTTATGGTCAATAACCTGGCCCTTGCTGTTTTCTAACACCAAGACACAAATTTGGGCTGCCTTGCACAGACATGTTTCATCTGGTTTTACCCGCTTAAAGCCTAAGAAATCAAGTCAGCATGAAGTTCTTACCTGGTCATACTAGACATTTTTAAGACCGTATTTATTGTGGAAATCTAAAAACGAAGATGAAAAAACTTTAATATTTTGATACAAAATATTTACTGGAAATTACACAGAAAAGGAGAAACTGTTGAGATGACATTGGCTACTATGATCAAATTAAGTTCCTCCACCCAGGTGGTGCTCTCTACTTGCGGTGATTCTGCCACCCGCCCTAACTCCCTGGGGACACGGGCAATGTCTGGAAAAATTCTGCTTGCCATAAGCTGGGGAGGGGGGCACTACTGGCATCTAGTGGGTAGAGGCCAGGGATGCTGCTAAATATCCTACAATGCACAGGACAGTCCCCAATACTAAGAGTGACCTAGTCTGGAATGTCCACAGCACCAAGTCTGAGAAACCCTGTTCTACCCTGCAGGTGAGAAACAAGCTTAGGTAACCCACCCGTGAAGGGGTAGGCTGTAAACAAACGAGCAGAGGAAACCAAGCCTACCTAAAAGTTGATATACATATGTATATATACAGATTTTTTTACTCATGAGTCTGAAGAACTCACTTTTTTCCTTTAAAGTGTCTATGTGTTTGTAGAACACACACTAAAATACTCTTCTTCCCCCACGTCCCTAAAACTGTAGATGTCCCTTAACAGCGAGATGCCAGCAGTTCCCTCTCCTATGGTCCCTGTGAAATCTGCCACCACAAATGGCTTCACCACAGCTATCCAGTAAACAGGAAGCTGTTTAAAGTTTAGCAAGTGAGGTCCTGATCCTAAACTGTATTAGCCGAGGAAAGTCTTCAGTACTAAAAAAAAAAAAAAAAAAAAAACCGAAGGTGGGGCCAGTGGGGGCCAGAAAGCAGTCAACAGTAAACTAAGCACCCCTGAACTGCCCTAAAAGCGTTATCATATCAATCTGAGTTCATTCAGGTAACTCGGAGCAGAAACAAACTGTCTCCGATTTCTCTTCCTAGAACTGCCATTTCACAGACCTTTTGAACGGACAAACACACCAAAAAAACTGACCCACAAAACACTGAAAGGTACACTTACTAAATGTGGGTGGAGGCCCAGTTCATGAAAAGCAGCTGAAGTAAACACTTTTTCTTGCACCTGCTTTACTACGGATCTGCAAATGATGAACAAAAACCCAGGGATCAGTTCCAACAGGAACAAAGAACAGGGAGAACAGTCTTTTTTTTCCTGAGGGGCATCTGCCCCTGGACATACCTGTGGAGTTCTGGAATGTCAGGGTTGTTTTTAAACAGTGATGAAGTCTTAACGCACGGTCTCTCCTCTTGGTTTCCATCACTCGTGCTAACCGAATGCTTCTTTGCAGAAAATGCTTTCTGTGTGTTCCCCTTAAAAGTCCTTTGAGTTTCTTTAACACTAGTTTTCTTGGCTGGGAGAAATGAAGTTTCATTCCTCTGTTTCACTGGGGGAGCCTCACTGGACGCTTGGTATTTTCTTTTTGTAGCCTTTGCTTGCTGCGTTGTTCCCAGAAGGAAAGATCAACAAGAGATGCATTAGTCCATGAAGACAGAGCTCGGAGTGAAGCCTGACTGCCCACAGAATTGCATCTCTCCCTGCAGAGATCATTATGCCCCATATGTCAAGCAACAGTTTAGGGTTTGCAACCAGACTCTTGGACTCTTTTTTTAAAAAAAAAAAAAAAAAAAAAAAAAAAAGGAAGACGAAAAAAGAAAAAAAATCTCAGCTCACGCATCTACCAGACCTCATCATCTATCTTCACTGTCAAATCAATCAAGACGAGGGTAAGGATCAAGAAGAAACATTTTTCCAGTTGAATGTTAACTAACGGAGTCTGTTTTAAGGGAAGCAAGAATGTACCTTGTGAAGGGTGTGTCAATCCATATTCGTAGGAATCCATTTACCCAAGGAGAAAAGCAGGGTGGGGGAAAATCTCTTCTCTCCACCAACAAAGCACACTGGAGACCTCGCAGGAGAGGACAAGTGGAATGCGCCTCCCGGCTGGTGCCCACGAAGCGGAAACCTTCATTCCCATTCTACCCCAGTGCTTGGATCTGTCATTCTCTCCTCTCAAGCTGCTCCTCCAGATTCAGATGGTCTGGAGAAAATTCCTACTCCCTGTTCCCACTCCAAATGAGAATGCTGCTCCATCCATCACCTCTATCACAATTACTTCCTACCTTCCTTGCCTTTCAAGTCTCTGAGCCCCTGCCTGATTGCCGATTACAGGCTACACAGCATTAGGAATCTCTGGCCTGTTGCTTCTTATTTCCATTATGTGAATGTGGTTAAATGCATGATATCCAAACTTCCCCTAGGAGAAAAAACATCCAAATCCTCTATTTTCTTTGGCCTTCTTTTCTGATTTACAAATGAATATAAAATCATCCCTTGAGTAGCCAGTGCTTGTTATCCTGGAGTTTTGGGTTCTCTCAGAATATGTTATTTTCCTCTTTGCTTGAAATAATGACTTGGTTTTACATGTCGGCTTTCCTTAGCCATGACCCTCGGCTTCAGGCTAACCCACCAATAACAACAGTTCTTTGTTCCATAAGGATTCCTTTACCTAAGTAATTAAATACAACTTCAAACATTTAATATTAATAAAGTAAAAACTGACATATTCCATCTTACAAATTTATTTTTACAAAGTCCCAAGTTTATGAATTTTCAGATTACAGAAAGAGATGACATCAAGTTTCAGGTTTGTTGAACCATTTGCAAGACAGTATGAAACATGCAGACTTCACCTGATTTACAGACTCCCTGGAGCACAAAAATTCCCAAAGGCCACTCCCACCATGCATGCAATTCCTATGACAGGTCCCGGGCAGGTGGACTTGCAGCCTCTCCCTGCACACCTCCAGCATTCCATGAGGTAGCCCATTCTGTTCATGACCAATTCTAGGAATTAGGAAGCTATTTCTGACATTTACGCAAGATCCGCATCCTTCAAACCTAAGTCTGAGGTATACTTTCTGCAGCGACACCGAACAAGCTTACCTCCTCTACACCTAACATTTCTTCTTATATCACATAACTCTCTTTTCTTTCTTCTTTGGACACAATATTTCAAATAGGACACAAAGTTTAGATCCCTTATCATCTTGGTCACCCTTTATTCCTATGTCAACATTTCTTTAAAAACAAGTACTCAGATTTAAAATACATTAGGTTTTCCATTGCTCTTAGGCTAAAATAAAAAATATGTAATACTGTCAGGTGCCATTGCTCATGCCTGTAATCCCAGCACTTTGTGAGGCTGAGGTGAGCTGACTGCTTGAGGCCAGGAGTTCAAAACCAGCTCGGGCAACATAGTGAAACTCGGTCTCGACAAAAAAATACAAAAACTAGCTGGGCATGGCGGTGCATATCTGTAGTCCCAGCTACTTGAGAGGCTAACTTGGGAGGAATCACCTGAGCCCAGAAGGTCAAGGTTGTACTGAGCCATGATGACGCCGTGATGCCACTGCTCTCCAGCCTAGGCGATAAGTAAGACCCTGACTCAAACTTTTTTTTAAAAAGTCTGTAATATGATCTACAAAGCCCTCTAGAATCTGACCACTGCCCATCTCACCAGCTTCAGCTCTGCTGTCTGCCACTCTAGTCCTCCTGAAATCACTAGAATGTTGCTGTTCCTTCTACTTCCTTTGCACATGCTACTCCCACACCCAGGACTCCACTCTGCCCCCTGGCTGCCACCCTGTCTCATCCTTCAGATGGAGGCTCGCCAACTCCTTCCTCAGGAGAGCTTTTCCTGACCTCCCTTCACCCAGTCAAGCCAAGATGCCCTGTTCTTGGCTCTCCTAGCGCCCTTATTCTTCTCTGTGGCATTTGGCAAAATAATAAGCATAGCATGGAGCTCACTGCTCCGTGTCTGTCTTTCCCATTAGATTGTAAACGCCACAAGAAAGGGACAAGTCTGTCCTACATAGCACCGTATCCCCTGTACAGGCCCGTGTGTGGCAGAGTAAGCACTCAACAAATACTTGTAAGGTGAATGAGTAACACACATGGAATTAACCGTTCCCACCAGCTGGATACAATTCAACTATTCCCAGCATCCACAAAACATTCATTCAGCAGTTGTCAAGAAGCTTGGTTCTGAAGATACAAAGTAGAAACATTAGCCAAGCCCTTGAGAAAGTCACACACTAGCAGAGGAGACAAAAGCATAAAGGCATAAATCCAACCTCTACGTTGGTGCTACAGAAGAGGTGTGTACAAGAGGCTCCGGGAGCAGCGGGAAAAACTAGAGCAACATGGACTGCAGCAAAGGAGCGGGAGGCAAGAAAACCAAGAATGAATGCTTCCTGAGGTGGCGTCTGAGCAGAGAGGGAGCAAGGACGTATCTGGATCTACTGAAAATTGGCAGTGCAACATGAAGCAAGTCACTTCCGCCTGGGTCTCTGTTCCCACACCTGTAAAATGAGGCGATTTTGGCAGATGACCTCTAGGGCCCACCTGGCCCTGAGTCTAAGACGCCAGGCCTTCCATATTCATAAACATACGGAGCAGTTACGGCCCGCCAAGGAGTATGCTAAGTACTCACATGCATTCTCTCATTATCAACACAGGCACTGTTGTCATCTCATTTTAAGATGAGAACACGGAGGCAGAGATGTGAGGAAATTTGCCCCAGAATCACTGAAGGAAGCAGGCTCTCTTTCCCTCGGCACTGTCACTCTATTCCAGCGTCACGACAATACCATAGCGCCTTTTTCTAACCGTAGCCTCTCTGCTGCAGAAATCATCACGTGGAGTCTGATTTCTGTTTTGAGTTGTTCTCTAGAAGGACATACACCCAATGGCAACCAGCATTGTCTCTGAGTATGGCAGTTATGGGTGGGTTTTAAAAAATGTTTTTTCCAAATTTTCTAAGATAAATTTGTATTAATAAACAGAAAGTTGGCCTGTGCCGTCCGTCATTTTGGGAGAAGCAAGGTGGCCTCCATGCTTCCCGAGCGTCTTCTTCGCTTCTGCCTCGGCCTCCCCTTGACCACAAGCCTGTCTTGGGATCGGTTCCGGGTTCTGGACTCCCGGCGGCGGCGGTGGAGGAGGCGGTGGCCTCCGCGACTTCCGTTCCCCACCGCCCGGCACCGGCCTCAATCAGAACGCAGCCCCCTGGGTCTCCGAGGCCGCCCCCGCCTCCACACCAACAGCGGCCACAGCCACGGCCACAGCCACGGCCACAGCCGCCGCCACAGCCACAGCCGCCACCGCAGGACTCTTCCAAGTCCACCGCTACTCAGGGACCCAGCCCCCTCCCTGAGAGGGCAGCGCGCCGCCCGCCACTCAGACAACCGGGGGGGCCCCGCCGGGGTCCGAGCAAGGGCCAGGCCCGACTCCCACCCACACCCCGCTGCCTGCAGCCACCTCAGGCCCCCTTCCCCCGGGGGCACCGCCACCCACCCTCTCCACGCAGCAGGGTCCCTACCACGCCTCCGCCCTTGGACCTGCGCAGGGCCCAGGCCTAAGCACTCCTGGCAGCCACCACAAGCCACCGCATCGAGCAGCGGGGAGCCCCGCAGCGGGGGCGCCAGCACCACCCACCCCACCACCAGCAGCACCACAGGGGCCCCGGCCCACGGCCGCACTCGGAAGAGTTTAAAGCCAACTTGTCTCTCATGAGGGGGCCTGGAGAGAAAACTTACAGCGATGTGGGTTGTTTTTTGGGAATCTACCTGTGAAAATCTGTATCACAGAGGATGAATTCAAAAGACTATTTGCTAAATATGGAGCGCCAGGAGAAGTTTTTATCAACAAAGGCAAAGGATTTGGATTTATTAAGCTTAAATCTAGAGCTCTGGCTGAAATTGCCAAAGCTGAACTCGATGATACACCCATGAGGGGTAGACAGCTTCCAGTTCGCTTGGCCCCACACCCTGTTGCCCTGTTTGTTCCTAATCTTTCACCTCATGTTTCCAATGAACTGTTGGAAGAAGCCATTAGCCACTTTGATCCCATTTGTTATAACAGGGGATGATCGTGGAAGATCTACCAGGAAAGGCATTACTGTATTGAATTTGCTTCTAAACCAGCAGCAAGAAAGGCATTTGAACAATGCAGTGTTTTCCTGCTGACAACTCCTTGCCCAGTCGTTGTGGAACCACTTGAACAACGAGATGTTAAAGATGGTCTTCCTGAAAAAATTGCGCAGAATAATCCAATGTACCCAAAGGAGAGAGAAACCCCTCCTCATTTTGCCCAGTGTGGCACATTTGAGTATGAATATTCTCAGCGATGGAAGCGTTTGGTCATGAAATGGAAAAACAGCAAAGGGAACAAGTTGGAAAAAACAGGAAGGATGCAAAAGACAAATTGGAAAATGAAATGGAAGATGCCTGCCATGAACATCATGCAAATCCTTTGCACCAAGATCTGAAGAGACAACAGGAGGAATTAAGACGCGTGGAAGAACTTCACAATCAAGAAATGCAGAAATGTTAAGAAATGCAATTGAGGCAAGAGGAGGAATGATGTAGAAGCGAGGAAGAGATGATGATTTGTCAACGTGAGATGGAAGAACAAATGAGGCGCCAAAGAGAGGAAAGTGACAGCCGAATGGGCTACACGGATCAAAGAGACATGAGAACAGATGGCGGAGGTGCAACGAACATGGGAGGCTATGGTTCAGGAGGCCAGAAAGCTCCACCTCTAGGTGGTGGTGGCCGCATAGGTTCTGAGGCTAATCCTGGAGTTCCACCAGCAACCATGAGTGGTTCCAGGATGGGAAGTGACATGTGTACTGAGCGCCTTGGGCAGGGAGGTGTGGGGCCTGTAGGTAGACAGGGTCTTAGAGGAATGGGCCTGGAACTCCAGCAGGATATGACACAGAGAGGAGTACCAAGGCCCAAACAAAAAACCCCAATTTTAGACGTGATACCTACACTTTCATTCCAGTTTGTTTTTGTCCTTTGTTTAGACACCAATCTTTAAATTCTTGCATTTTAGTAAGAAAGCTACTTTTTTATGGATGTTAGCAGTTTATTGATCTAATACTTGTAAATGGTCTGTTTTGGCAGGTAAAATTATGCAACGCAGTGTTTGAAACAGAATTATTTTTCCTTTTTATTTCCTCTTTCTTTAAAAACTTTACAATGTCCCTCAAGTTATGACAGTGTACCCTGGGCCACTGAATTTCCAAAGTGTACCAATTTTTTTCTTTTACTGTGCTTCAAATAAATAAAAAATAGTTATAATATTGATCTTCAACTTTGCCATTCATGCTTCTATGCACATTAGGCTATCTATTCTACATTGAAAGCATAAGAGTGTCTAGGCCTTTGAATGGCATATGCCATTTCTGGGAAATGTAACTGGAGGCTAAGCATTACTTTCTACAAATAACTGCCCCCTTTGTTTTAAAAAGAAGAATTGCATATTGAAGGAGTGTCATGATTTGCTTGCCATTATAGGAAGCACGCTGGTGCTAGGTATTTTTTAAATGGTCACGTAGCAAAGCTGAACTGTAAATCTTCATTCAGGAATGTGTATTAGGATTGTGGAATAGGAGTAAGACGATTGGTAGCGGGTGAAAGTGGGTTTGATTAAACAGATCTTTTATGGCCCTATGAGCTATCCTTTTTATCCTTGAAAGCTTTTGAAAAGTGGAAAGATCATTTTGTTGCATTTCCCCATTTCTTGTTTTTAAAAGATCAACAAATCTCGAGCCCTATAAATGGATTGTATTGAACTTTTATATTTGAACTAAAGATTGTTCAGCATGAAAAAAAAAAAAGTCAGAAAATTTTTTTGGTTTTGTTTCTTTGAGACAGAGTCTGACTATGTTGCCTAGGCTGGAGTGCTGTGATATCAGTTCACTGCAACCTCCCCTGGCTCCAGGGTTCAAGCGATTCTCATGCCTCAGCCTCCTGAGTAGTCGGGATTACAGGTGCCTACCACCATGCCCAGCTAGTTTTTTGTTTGTTTGTTTTCGTATTTTTAGTAGAGACGGGGTTTCACCATATTGGCCAGGCTGGCCTCAAACTCCTGACCTCAGGTGATCTGCCTGCCTCAGCCTCCCAAAGTTCTGGAATTATGGGCGTGAGCCACCGCACCTGGTCCAGAAAGTATTTTTGGAGAGAAAATTTCTGCATAATGTTAGATATAGCAAAATTTAAGATGTCAGTCTTTCTAAATCCAGTATATTAGCTATCCATTCCAAGCTCAGGCTGCTGGCAAGTCTAATCAGCATATCTATCATTCTCATTCATGACATCAATGAAAATGTGGATACAGACAAGGCCACTGCATCACCTCATTAATTAATCCCCTTTTGATAATCATAAAACTAGGTACCCTACATGTATTTACTCCATGCTCCTTATGTGTTAGTTACTAGGCTCTGCACACGACACAAGCACCCCACTGACCTCCTGACATAGCAATCTATTATCCAAAATGGAGCTAACACTACTTTGTGTTGTTGGCATTTATTAAATGTCTCTGTGGGCCAAAGTATAGTCTTTATGTACATTATCTCATTGAATCTTTATAATTACCTTATATGAAGTAGAAATGATTGTCCTCTTTTTATAGCTAGGAAAAGTGAGAATCAGAAAGATTAAGTAACTTCCCCCAGGGTCACAGAGCTAGTGTGCAGCAAGGGTAGTATCGAATCCAAGGTCTATCCTATTCCAAATCCCATGCTCCCAATGGCTTCTCTATCCTTCTCCCCCATCCTCCTAGATGCAGCTACACCATTGGCTGGCTGGACTCGTTACTGCCAAGCATCTCAATCCTAAAGCATGATGATCACTTTATGATTTTACATGACCTTTTCTATCCTGTCGTCCTCTTTTCTAGGAGACAAATCATCCTAGAAACTTAGTTCTCAGTTCTTGAAAGTTTTCAGTTCTTGCCTAAGTTAATTTTAGGGCATCTTTCCCCTTTCTAGCTACGGGATTCTATCAGTGAAATGTATTTTCCTTTCCCCCTCCATTGCACGTGGATGAAAATCTGTCCCATCTTTGAAAGCTCTTCAAAGAAACTCCTAGCTGTCAGTCCTCATTCCCAAAACAAATGAACCTTCCTCATGGCGGTGAAAAGAGTTTAAAACTCTGTAAAATATTTGAAGATATTTATTCTGAGCCAAGTATAAGCAGCCATGGCCCATTATACAGCCCTCTGGAGATCCTAAGAACATGTGCCCAAGGTATTCGGGGTGCGGCTTGGTTTTATTCATTTTAGAGAGGCATGAAACATCAATCAAATACATTCAAGAAATACGTTGGTTTGGTCCAGCAAGGTGGGACAACCCAAAGTGTGCGGGGAGGGGAGGTTCCAGGCTGTGGGTAAATTTAAACATTTTCTAGTTGCCACTTAAGGTTGAGTTTGCCTAAAGGCCTAGCATGGATAGAAAGAAAATGCTCAGGTTAAGATAAAAGATAGTGGGGACCAAGGTTCTTTTGAAGTCCTCAGTGGCTGCCCTTAGAGACAACAGAGGATAAATGTTTCCTTTTCAGATCTTTGAAAGGTGGTAGACTCTTAATCTCTTTAGGATTAGGAGGGCCTGGAAGAAAAAGATCTCGCTATGTTAATAGAGATTCTTTACAGATGTAAAGTTTTCCCCCACAAAGAACAGCTTTCCTGGGCCATTTCAAAATACGGCAAAGAAACATGTTTTGGGGTAAAATATTTTGACTTTCCTCTTTGTCATATAACGTTAGGCCAGAGTCACGTTGCAAAATAAGTCACGATATATAGAGTTAAATGAAACCAATCTGATGAGAAATTATGGTTTGTAGGGCATGACTCTCCATACCCCTTGGGAATTTGGGCAAGATTTAAAAAAAAAAAAAATCAGGGGTCAGTCCGCACTCATTCGAGGAAACTGACTTACAGAAGTTAAGCCTCAGCCTGGGACTCGCGCCAGAGCGTCAAGTCCTACCTTCCACGGGAAACAGTCTCCAATTCCTTCCTATACTTTTCTAGGCGCAGGACCCAGCTCCCCGCCCCTCCACACCGCTCCACTCCCTCATTCCAGGCGCATCCCAGCGGGTGATGTTCCTGTCAGAGACACGTGTTTCGGCGCAACGCCTTCCGAAGCTGCCGAGAGTCTTTCTCCCACTTAACTCCGTAAAGGACTCGAAAGCCGACCCCGAATCACAGCTGCAGCTCCCGGCGCGCCGAGAGCCGGGCCTCGGGTGGGGACGGAGCTGAAGCCGGGTCAAAACTCACCCGACTCGCCTGCGCTGGGAGGCGTCTGGAGAGCGTCCTGGGGCTGTCCAAGAGCGAACCGTCGGCGGCTGCCATGGCCTGCGTGGGGTACGCTTGGTGCAGCGGCCAGCCCGGCGTGCAGACGGCTGGGGCCAGGACCCCACGTGGGACGCGCGAGGACCCCGCGCGGCTGCCCCGCCGAGTCCTGCGCTGCAGCCTCTTCCGGGTCCGGAACGGCTCCAATTGTACCGACCCACCCCGAGGGGAGACAGAGACGGCGGCACCGGGCGGATAGCGGCGAGCCGGGGGCCCCGGTCCCCGCCGGTGGTAACCCCGCTCTGCGTACCTCGCGGCCCGGCAAAATTACATTCGGCCAAGAGTTCACGCTAGGGAAGTTCTCTGAATGTCTCTGAGAAACGAGGCCCGGCGCCATCTCACCGAAGAATTCCCCCTTTGCCGCCGCATGCATTTCCTTGGCACTCAGGAACCAAAGCCTAACTCGTTGTGTGGATTGAGGCTCGAGCTCAATCCCTGGGCAAGGGAGAGGGGATGCTCGGGGCTCCCGGCTCGCGGCCGTTTTCTGGACAGGCAGCTCCTCGGACACCTGGCAGGGCCGCG
Source organism: Sapajus apella (assembly GCF_009761245.1). Lineage (NCBI taxonomy): Eukaryota > Metazoa > Chordata > Mammalia > Primates > Cebidae > Sapajus > Sapajus apella. Next base: position 7,323,802 of record NW_022437037.1, read on the forward strand.
TTGCCTGGCAACGGTGGGGTCCTTCTTGGCTCGGCGGCGCTCCGGGCCTGAGGGTAGAAAACGGCCGCGGAGGGCGCTGGGGGTGGGGGTGGTGGCGCTGGTGCGGGAGGTGGCCGCGTGACGGCTACGCGGGCTTGGAGCGCCTGGGCGTCCGATCTCTGCACCTGAGGGAAGATGGACACGGCGGAGCAGACCCTAGTGGGGCCCGCGGATGATGGGCCTGCGCCGCCCGAAGAGGAGGAGGGAGAGGGGGGCGGCGAGGCGGGCGGCGAGGCGGGCGGGAAGGAGCCGGCAGCGGACGCGGCCCCGGGGCCCAGCGCTGCATTCCGCCTCATGGTGACTCGGCGGGAGCCGGCCGTGAAGCTGCAGTATGCGGTGAGCGGTCTGGAACCGCTGGCTTGGTCCGAGGACCACCGCGTGTCAGTGTCCACGGCCCGCAGCATCGCGGTGCTGGAGCTCATCTGCGACGTGCACAACCCGGGCCAGGACCTGGTTATCCACCGCACCTCGGTGCCTGCCCCTCTCAATAGCTGTCTCCTCAAAGTAAGTCCTCCCCCGCCAGCCCCTGTCGCCGCCGCGTCATCTGTCCCAGGGGAATCCCGTTCCGCATTCGGTCCGGGGATTTCCATTTTCGCATCCAGCGCTGGGGATTAAGCTAGGGTTGCCACAGCTTTAAAGAAGAAAAAAGGAAAGCTCTGCAGCTGCCTGCACCGTTTCCCCAGGTCACCCGCCGCCCCAAACACAGGTACACACCCAGGGGGCTTCCCGGAGTTGGGTCCCGCCAGCCTCCTCCGCCCGCACACGGAGTGGGTTACTCCGTGGTGCTTTCTGAGGCTCCACCTCCCGTAGACCCAACGCGGGACCTGCCTCGGTCGTCGCTCCTATTGTCTGGGGCCGACTTTCTGAGGTTCTTGCCTGGCTTTGTTTACTGTGTGTGCCCTCCTCTCGCGCCTCTTTTGCTTCCGAGAAGAAAAACTGGTCCTATTCATTGTCTTAACTGTTTCCGTGACTTTATTATGAATGGTCCTCGTCTCTCACCTTGGGCAAACGGGTAAATACTGGATCTCGGGGTTTGTACTCTAGTCTTTCTTTCCTAGCTAAACATCTTTGCGATGTGGAATGAAAATAAAGACTCGAAACAACTGCGTTTCTTAAACTTCAAGCGCAAGGTCAAGTAGTAAGCCATAGCGTTCCTTATAGTTCCTTTTAGCGTTCGTTTAGTTGCTTAGAGGTGTAAAAACTTCTCCATATATCGTTGATAGAGGTGTACGCTTATATGTAATCTGTCAACGTGTACATGCAGTCATTAGATATTTGACTACTACTTTGCTTGGTGCTGCCCCATGTTCTGGAAATAAAGCAGTGTACAAAACAGAGCCGCTGCCCTCATGAAGTTTACATTCGTTGGCACGTCAAAAACAAATGATAAGGTACTGTCGGGTAGTGATAAGCACTGAAAAGATTTGTGTCCATATACAGAGAACACGTTTATGTGTTTGTAACTCTTATTCAGGACAGCCATTTAAAATATGAGTCATTAGCTATAGGTAGGGTGCAGATAACCCTTATCACTTTTTAGCATACTTAATTCAAGTTTAAAACAGGTTGATGTTGTCAGAGTGTTAGCTTGTTTGACTAAACTTCGTCTAAGATCTTTTTGAAGGAGATAAGACCACATTTGTTCAAGTGTAAACATATCAGATAGATGCAACTCTATGAAATTGAGAAACATACAAGGAGGTAGGCAGAAGAAAGGTGATGCAAAAGGTATATCTTCTGCTGAAAAGGAACTTAACTGTTTCCAAGGATGTTCATACGCACATCAACTCGGAAAGTATGTGTGTCAGCATGGTAGAGATCGAATACTTTAGCAGAGAGAATGTAAAGAAAGGAGGGAATGGTGAGGGGAGGAACTTTTATGGGGCAGGTCATCTGGTGGTGAATCTGGAGCAGTCCTAAAGAGGTTGTGTTTGGCTTGTAAGAGGAAGGGAGGAAAGGGCATTCATCCCATGTGCATACGTAAAGTCATGAACATAATTTACTACTGTATTGTTTGTGTAATAACAGATCAGTACATGAACTCAAGTAGCTCTTCTAGAGAGTCAGAAAGTAACATGAGGCCGGTTTATGAACTTGGAAGGCCGGTATGAGGGAGTTGACTTCAATCTAGGAAGCCCTTAAGATGCTGTTACGGTTTTCATTAGCATATAGTGACCTGTTACAGTTCAGGAACATGAATCTGGCTGAAAAGAGGCACGAAGATGATTGACTGGATCAGTGTAAAATAGAAGTTAAGAGATTGGGCTTTGGCACAAGATAGCCCTATTTATAAAAGGGAGATAATGAAACCTTGTTTAGGCTTTTTAGAAGATTAAATATACACAATCACTGGGCACAGTTCTTGGCACACTGTAAATGCTCAAGGTGAAAATATTATGCAGTATACAGGCATGAAGGAGTAGGAGTCTGAATTAATGTTGTGGTTGTGGACAGGAAGATATCCCTAGTATTCTGATAAAATTTTGACTGTCATTTTTCCTCACTTGACATTTACCACAACATCTAGTAACAGGAAATCCTTATATAGCCCTCTTATAGTTGACAAATGACTTCCAGGAAATTAATTAGTGACATTTTCCCCTTCTGTACTATGGTGTTTTTTTTTTTTTTTATGTGTACATCACATAAACCATCAGTCATTTAGCCGTCTTATTAGACTTTGATTGCCAAGTGAATGAATGCTGAGTTGTTCCTGCAGTTCTACAAGAGTCCTCTGTGGAATAAAACTCTGGTATGATGGTAGGAACGTAAAGAAATCTGTATCAGCACTTTGATGACTCTATCCATTGACAGTCTGTGGATTTCAATCTTTTCGGTGCTGTGCAGCATGCATTCCTGCTGACCTAAATGGTGGACAGTCTGCGGTGCAGATCAGTTTTAATGCAGCATTGCTAGAAAGCTAGGTACTAAACACCTTTGAAGCCTTTGCTCTATGATTCTGTTATTTAGATTATGAATTTGCAGGAAAATCTGCAGCTATATAATAGTTCAGACATTAACAGCAGTTTTATAAGATTGTATGATTGTAAAGGTGAACAGTGTAAACTGAAAAGCAATGAAATAGTGATTTCAGAATATCAAAATTGTTTTTCCCATTGGACTGTTAATTTAGTAGTTTGTGATGATGAACCATACAACCATCATTTGTGTATGATTCCAAATTCTGATAATATTTATGTACCGAATTGTATTGTGCATCAATTGTTAGGAGCCTTAGAAAGTATTAACTTTATCTGTTACAGTAATAACTGTTGCCTGTCTTTGGATTCTATTACCTGTCCTCAAGAATCTTACTGTCTAGGGCCTGGCGCGGTGGCTCACACCTGTAATCCCAGCACTTTGGGAGACCGAGGCAGGTGGATCACCCAAGTTCCGGAGTTCGAGACCAACCTGGCCAACATGGAGAAACCCCGTCTCTATTAAATGTACAAAATTAGCTGGGGGTGGTGGTACATGCCTGTAACCCCAGCTACTCAGGAGGTGAAGGCAGGAGAATTGCTTGATTCTCTGGGAGGCGGAGATTGCGGTGAGCCGAGATCGTGCCATTGCATTCCAGCCTGGGCAACAAGAGTGAAACTTCGGCTCAAAAATAAAAGAGGCTTACTAAAAGATTCAAGTGAATTTTTGTCAGGTGCATACAAAGTGCCTAGCGGTTAGTATTAAAAAGTAATGGTGAAAACTGCAATTACTTTTGCACCAACCTAATAGTATTAGTGGTCAACTGGAAACTGGATGGTTTACAATTAAATGATTGGCTGTGGGCAGGCCCCTGGGAGCTGGACTGTAAGTATACTCCTTGGGCATCTGAATATTTGATTTGCTAACAGTTTTGTGATAGGGAGAGTTGGAAGGAGGTGCAGTAGTCTAATTGAAACTAATATGTCAGAAATTGCTGCACAAAACCCTAAGGCTTTTTCCTACCTGTCAAGATCTGTGCTGCTGTCCATCCTGTCAGGAATTCTTCCTGCAATGAGTAGGACCATGGGTTGATCGAGCTTCCTTTATTTCATCCTGTGCCGCTGCTTTGGGTTACCAATCCTGTGAGTTTACTTCTACAGTAGCTTTTATTGGTAGCAAATTTAACCTATTCTAAGGAGTATTGCTTAGGTCACAGTACTAAAGGATTTGATGAACGGTTTTATTATATCTATTCTCCATTTGATAGACAACTTTATGTCTATCTTGCGTTTTTGCATACTTTTATTAGCATTAAAAATCTTATTAAGACTGAGTGTTGTGGCTCACACCTGTAGTCCCAGCACTTTGGAAGGCCAAGGCAGGAGGATCACTTGAGCCCAGGAGTTAAAGACCAGCATGGGCAACAGAGGGAGACCCCATCACTACAAAAAACTTAAAAATTAGACAGACTTGGTGGTGTGGACCTGTGGTCCCAACTACTCAGGAGGTTGAGGTGATGAAAGGGTCGCTTGACCCCAGGAGGTGGAGGCCGCAGTGAGCTGTAGTCACACCAACTGCACTCCAGCCTGAGTGACAGAGACACTCTCAAAAAAATTTTTTTAACTTCATCCTCAGAGTTTATTAATAATTATCATAGCTAACTTTATTCAGCACTTATGCTTTAATATATTGACTTACTTAACCTTCCTAACTTTATGGGATGTATATTAATCTCATTTATAAATGAGGAAATTAAGGTCAGAAGGTTTAAGCAATTTGCTCACAGTCACAGAGCTGGTATGTAGTAGAGCCAACATTTGAACCCAGGGAGTCTGGCATCATAGCACAGATTTTCAGTTATTATGCTGTGCTTCATTATGTTATCTTACAAATTTTATCTACTTTTAGAAAGCACTGGGCTCTGATTAGCATTACTTCATTTCCAAGCCAGCCACCTACACCTCGTTTAATTGGAGTTTTCAGTCTGATTCTCCAGCAAGTTTCGTAGTGTATCCAAGAGACTACCTTAAAATGCCTTCCTACAATCAAGATACACTGCCTAAAACGTCATTAAAGGGTAATAACTGCCCCCACCAAAGGCTCTGTTGTTTAAAAAGGAAAAAAAGTTTGGCTTCCTGTGGCTCAGTAGGTCTCTATAGTAGTTCCCTGGCCAAAGCGTTTAGTGTCCTCGTGTCACTTTTCAAGGGAGAAGGACGTGTAATATATGGTATTTCCAAAGCTTGTTTGGCCGTAGAACTATTTTTCAAGGGACAGTTTAAGGGAGTAGTGTACTGTGAAATACACCGTAGGAAAAGTTCTCTAATTTATGTTGTGGAGAATTTTCTGTTAACATTTCATTTTATTTGCTTATTATGTCATCTAGCAATTTTAGAAGACAGAATAAGAATAGATTATTCCAGTTATCCTTTGCTAGTTTCTAATCATCACTCCTGTCTGCACAGACTATTCATTTGTTAATACAATGAGGAATTTTATTTCTGTTAGGCTTAATGGTCTCTAGTTTTTGTTATTTATTTACTATTTGGGTGGTTTATTTATTTATTTATGGATAGAGTCTGACTTCATCACCCAGACTGGAGTGCAGTGGCCTAATCTCAGCTCACTGCAACCTCTGCCTCCCGGGTTCAAGCAATTCTCCTGCCTCAGCCTCCCGAGTAGCTGGAGTTACAGGTGCCTGCCACCATGCCTGACTGATTTTTGTATTTTTAGTAGAGATGGGACCTCACTATGTTGCCCAGGCTGGTCTCAAACTCCTGGTCTCCAGTCATCCACCCACCTCTACCTGCCAAACAGCTGGGATTACAGGTGTGAGCCGCCGCACCCAGCCTTGAGGGATAGTTTTAAATTATTTGTTGCCCTCTGATTTTCTAACATAGCCCCAGTTGTCCATACTTCATCTAGGATGTAGTCAGTGGTTCTGATTTAACATCTTCCAAATGCTTTTGTGTCATAGAGGGTAATTCCTCTAGGCTTGAAAACTTAAACTCAGTTAAAGTGACTTTTATTATATCTGTGTATGTCTTAGGCCTGGAATTTCCTTTTATTCGCGTTCTACTCTTTCCAGTTTAAAGATCAGCTTCTTTGAAAAAGGAGATTGACATTAAAGAAGAATTGTAGGATTATTTTTCTGTTGTTCATTTCTCTAAAGACAGTGGATCAAGTCCTTTCTTCTTCCTGCTTCTGACGTAACAAAACATCTTTTGGCTAGTCTCTTGCTGTTTTTTTTTTTTTTTTTTTTTTGGCTTTAGCCTTCCTTTTTGTGATGCTGAACCACTTTCTCTTGGTCATTTATCTCTTCCTCCGTCTTCAGTGTCCCTTTAAAATCTTTTTAAAGAGCTCACAGCTGGGCACGGTGGCTCACACCTGTAATCCCAACACTTTGGGAGGCCAAGGCAGGTGGATCACTTGAGGTAATTAGCTGGGTGTGGTGGTGCATGCTTGTAATTCCAGCTACTTGGGAAGCTGAGGCAGGAGAATCACTTGAACGCTGGAGGTAGGTGTTGCGGTGAGCCGAGATCATGCCACTGCACCCCAGCCTGGATGACAAAGCCAGGCTCCATCTTGAAAAAAAAAGAACTCACTGTCATACAGCTAGGCACTGTCTGATACATGTTACAAACTTGGAGGAGGAAGAGATGAATGAAAGCTTGAATGACCTCAAAAGGCTTTAAAGAGAGAATTCGATCTGGTAGGAGAGATGGGATTTACATAGGAGGAAGAACCAGGCAAGGGAGCCGGGGAAAGCTGAGATGGGAATGGCAACTAGAATAGTCTGATTAGAGTGAACATTATTCTATAGAAACAGTAAACAAAGCAGCTGGAGTTGGCTCTCACCATTATTTGTGAATGAAATTTCAGATAAAGGACCTAAAGCTGTCATTTGTATTGCAAAGATACTGTAAAAATCTAAATATTACATTGTATCAAAGATATAAATATTTTCATAAATTTGTAACACCTTTTTTGTTTTGTGACTAGCTCATCTACATGCTCTGTTGAATCTTAAGAATCAAGTATATTTCTCTTGCATATATTAATTCTAAGAAGAATATGGGAGTCAGGCTATGAATAATGATATTTATTTTGACTTTATTTTAAAAAATATCGTCTCCTTGAGTAAGTACTCATCTGATAGTTTTTAATATCTCTTATTTTCAGGTTGGCTCAAAAACAGAAGTTGCTGAGTGCAAGGAGAAATTCGCCGCCTCCAAGGACCCCACGGTCAGTCAGACTTTCATGTTGGATAGGGTGTTCAACCCTGAGGGGAAGGCTTTACCACCAATGAGAGGCTTCAAGTACACCAGCTGGTCTCCCATGGGTTGTGATGCTAATGGCAGGTGCCTCTTGGCAGCACTGACCATGGACAATCGCCTGACCATCCAGGCGAATCTCAACAGACTGCAGTGGGTCCAGCTGGTTGACCTGACTGAGATCTACGGAGAACGTCTTTATGAGACCAGTTACAGGCTCTCTAAAAGTGAGGCCCCAGAAGGAAATCTCGGGGATTTTGCTGAGTTTCAGAGGAGACACAGCATGCAGACCCCAGTCAGAATGGAGTGGTCAGGCATCTGTACCACTCAGCAGGTCAAGCATAACAACGAATGCCGGGACGTCGGCAGTGTGCTCCTGGCCGTCCTCTTTGAAAACGGTAACATCGCCGTGTGGCAGTTTCAGCTGCCATTTGTCGGAAAAGAATCCATCTCTTCATGCAACACGATTGAGTCAGGAATCACCTCTCCCAGTGTATTGTTTTGGTGGGAATATGAGCACAATAATCGAAAAATGAGTGGCCTTATTGTGGGGAGTGCTTTCGGACCTGTAAAAATTCTTCCTGTCAATCTCAAAGCAGTCAAAGGCTATTTCACTTTAAGGCAGCCTGTTATCTTGTGGAAAGAAATGGACCAGTTGCCTGTGCACAGCATCAAATGTGTGCCACTTTATCACCCTTACCAGAAGTGTAGTTGCAGCCTAGTAGTAGCTGCAAGAGGCTCCTACGTATTTTGGTGTCTTCTTCTGATCTCCAAAGCAGGGCTGAATGTTCACAATTCCCACGTGACAGGCCTCCACTCACTGCCTATTGTCTCCATGACTGCAGACAAACAGAATGGAACGGTCTATACTTGCTCGAGTGACGGAAAAGTGAGGCAGCTGATTCCCATTTTCACAGATGTTGCGTTAAAGTTTGAACACCAGTTGATTAAACTCTCAGATGTGTTTGGCTCAGTGAGGACTCATGGGATAGCAGTGAGCCCCTGTGGTGCGTACCTGGCCATCATTACCACCGAGGGCATGGTCAACGGCCTCCACCCTGTTAACAAAAACTACCAGGTCCAGTTTGTTACTCTCAAAACCTTTGAAGAGGCAGCTGCTCAGCTCCTGGAATCTTCTGTTCAAAACCTTTTTAAGCAGGTAGATTTAATAGACCTCGTACGCTGGAAGATTTTAAAAGATAAACATATCCCTCAATTTTTACAAGAAGCTTTGGAAAAAAAGATTGAAAGCAGTGGAGTCACCTACTTTTGGCGTTTTAAGCTTTTCCTCCTGAGGATTTTATATCAGTCAATGCAGAAAACCCCTTCAGAAGCCTTATGGAAACCCACCCAGGAGGACTCAAAAATCTTACTAGTAGATTCACCTGGAATGGGCAATCCTGAGGATGAACAGCAGGAAGAAGGCACTTCTTCCAAACAGGTGGTGAAGCAAGGCCTGCAGGAGAGGAGTAAGGAAGGAGATGGAGAGGAGCCCGCGGATGACTCTCTCGCCCAGACTGGAGATGCCGGAGGCCGTGAGCCAATGGAAGAGAAACTCCTGGAAATCCAAGGGAAAATTGAAGCCGTGGAGATGCACTTGACCAGGGAACACATGAAGCGAGTCTTAGGAGAGGTGTATCTGCACACCTGGATCACGGAAAACACTAGCATCCCCACCCGAGGACTCTGTAACTTTTTAATGTCTGATGAAGAGTATGATGACAGAACAGCACGGGTAGGTGTTTATTAACAAAACTCTGGAATTGAGGAAAGTCTGCTTTCTTCATGAGAAAGACAGGACCTAAATTGAGTTCCTGAAGCTCAACTTTTGCTTTGAAACTTTTTTAGGTAATTGATTTACATGATGAGGTGCAAGGGCATAAATAGGAAATGTGGATTAATGCAGAGGATGCATTCATAGCATACAAAGAATATTTTGATTCTTCACACTGGGCTTGACAGATATGCCAAATTTGCAGGATGAGCTTTCCAGATTGGATTAGCTCAAAGTGGCTGCATTTAGCTTGAGTAGTAAGTGATGGGCGATCATGGCAGTAGAAATATAGTGCCCATGCTCCTGCCCTTCCTCTTTTACAAAAGTTTTATAGGGAAGGGGTGTAATGATGTGTTTTCCATTTGATAGGACTTAAGGATATCTTCACATTTAGTCAAGAAAGGCATATAAAGTAAATGTATTATTACTCATGTCTCATTTTTACAAAAACCGGACACAATCTTTATTTTGGTAGCAGAACAGTCTTAAACAGTGTTAATCCAAAATGTATTCTAAAGACTTTAAATTGCTTAACGGAACACTAGGGTTCCCAGTGCAATTATCCTTCTAAGGGTTCTGAGAATTCCTACAGAAAAGAAACTGATACCTTTGTGTAGGTCAGCGTTACTCAGACTTCCCGATCAGAGCATCTTTCTTGCACTAACAGCTGCTAAAATCCTGAAGAATTTGTGTTCCAAGAAATATACTGTATTCTGAAATATTCAAAACCACAAATATCTGTGCTCCCTTTTACTTCAAAGATTGATACTTATTGACTAAAGTCTTATTTAAAATATTAATCAAAGGCAGTATCTTTGTTTTTAATGTCAAGCCATTCGCAATCCTTTTTGCATTTTCTTGTCGGAAAGAATATGTATGTTTGTGTACACACGTTCACTTTTGAAATGATTGCTCATAGAATGTTTGCAGTGATCTTGAGTATTAAGATGCACTGTTGATGTAACTGCATTTTCTTCTTTAAAAGTTAACTTTTGGGGCCAGGCACATTAGCTCACGCTTGTAATCCCAGCACTTTGGGAGGTTGAGGTGGGTGGATCACCTGAGGTGAGGAGTTTGAGACCAGCCTGGCCAACATAGTGAAACCCTGTCTCTACTAAAAATGCAAAAATTAGTCAGGTGTGGTGGTGGGCACCTGTAATCCCAGCTACTCAGGAGGCTGAGGCAGGAGAATCGTTTGAACTCGGGAGGCGAAGGTTGCAGTGACCCGAAATTGCGCATTGCATTCCAGCCTGGGTGACAAGAGCAAAACTCTGTCTCAAAAAAAAAAAAAAAGTTTTAAACGTTGTTTCATTGTGTTCCAAATTGTCTCGAAGAGTATTCTGGTTATCACAGTGCTATGGGACCTAGTTAGGTTTATTATGAGTCAGTGAAAAATTAGCAAAAACATTTTAGAAAATATTAGAGGTTGGGTTTGTAATGATTTAGAATAATTGTCCAGATACTGCGTGAGCCTGGGAAGCTCCATTTAGCATGGTGATGTGGTTTCAACAGAGCCAGTTTAAAAACCAGAAGATTGCACCCCTTCCCATCTATAGCAACTGAGTTTTATTGAAGACCATGCATTTCATGTCTTAAAAATCCAACTATATGTATAAAATCAAGACTTTTTAAACGTAGGATATTGATTTCTTAGTAGTTACAAATTATTTTGGCGATTATCAGCTTAGTATGCTGGTATGGTTAAACCATCCCTTTTTAATCTTTTTTCATGATCACTCCCCCCGGAGCATTTTTAGATGCTTTTTCCGAATTGCCTCTGCCCATGAAGTTTTAATACCACATATATATATATATATATATATATATATATATATCTGTTTATGTTATATCTGTGTTCTTCATACAGAAAAAGAGTATAAAAAAGAACTTTTTGCCTCCAAGAACTAATATTTCCTGCCTTGGAAGGACTGTCACTGCCATTGAGAATGTGTGAGTTAGAATAACACATTTGAGCTTGCCAAGATCAAGGCTACTGAGAACAAATAGCAGTCCTTCCTTATGTAAAATTTATGTACATCTGGGCCAGGCGCAGTGGTCACACCTGTAACCCCAGCACTTTGGGAGGCCAGGGTGTGAGGATCACTTGAGCCAGGAGTTTGAGGCCAGCCTGAGCAACATAGTGAGACCCTGTCACTACAAAAAATTTAAAAAAAAAATGTCTATATGTATATCCTGGTGTGGTGGCACAGGCCTGTAGTCCTGGTTACTTGGGAGGCTGAGTGGGGAACCATGTTCACACCACTGCACTCTAGCCGGGGCAATACTGAGACCTGTCTAAAAAAAAAATTGAGGTGTGTTTATATGGGAGGAATTCTGAGTAGTTTTTGTCACTGTATCATTATCAGGATGTTTGGCCTGTCTAGAAAAGCAAGGTGAGTGTGGCAGTCCTACCATATGTTAGAATTCTGAGGACGGAAAAAGCAAAAAGGCCAAAAATTAATGGGATGTAAATTAGTAGAGTATATACAGAAGAGGTAAGATAGCTGGCTCACCAGCTTCTGAGCTAGTAAGACACCCTTTGAAACTTAATAATTAATTTTAGTTAATCCAAAATCTTTTGGATTCATCCATAAGAGGTTAAGCAGAAATTGATTCAAAATTGGACGGATACTATCACTAGTAAGAGAAGACAATTCTTGAGGGTTGTGTATCCTGGCCTCCAAATTACATATCCAGTGAAGTTTAAAAAAAAGTTGGGGGGGGGTGGCTAGGTGTGGTGGCTAACACCTGTAATCCCAGCACTTTGAGAGGCTGCCATGGGCGGATCACCTGAGGTCAGGAGTTTGAGACCAGCCTGGCTAACATGGCAAAACCCCACCTCTACTAAAAATATAAAAATTAGCCAGGCATGGTGTAGCAGGCCTGTAATCCCAGCTACTTGGGAGGTTGAGGCATGAGAATCTTTTGAACCTGGGAGTCAGAGGTTGCAGTGAGCTGAGATCATGCTACTACACTCCAGCCTGGGTGACACAGCGAGACTCTGTCCCCCATCTCAAAAAAGAATTAGATTCAAGTGTTTTTCAGGCTTTTATTTTTAAGCAGCATAATCTTTTTTTTTTCTTGAGATGGCGCCTCACTCTGTCACCCAGGCTGAGGTGCAGTGGCACAATCTCGGCTCACTACAACCTCCACTCCTGTGCTCAGGCAGATCCTCCTGCCTCAGCCTGCCAAGTAGCTGGGGTTACAGGTGTGTGTCACCACACCTGGTTAATTTTTGTATTTTTAGTAGAGACAGGGTTTTACATGTTGGGCACTTGCTCTCGAACTTCTGACCTCAAGTGATCTACCTGCCTTGGCCTCTCAAGGTGCAGGGATTACAGGCATGAGCCACTGTGCCCAGCCAAGGATATAATCTCTTTTTTTTTTTTTAAGTCTTACTCCCATCACACAGGCTGGAGTGCAGTGGCACGATTTTGGCTCACTGCAACCTCCGTCTCCCAGGTTCATGTGATTCTCCTGCCTCAGCCTCCCGAGTAGTTGGGATTACAGGTGTGCACCACCATGCCCGGCTAATTTTTGTATTTTTAGTAGAGTCAGGGTTTTTCCGTGTTGACCAGACTGGTCTCAAACTCCTGACCTCAGGTGACCCACCCACCTCAGCCTCCCAAAGTACTAGGATAATAGGCATAAGCCACCACTTCCGGCCAAGGGTGTAATCTTAACAAAGCAGAGAAAAACATAACTCAAGCAAGGACAAGGCCTGGAGCCTGTGCTGTCACCTCTCACTCCCAGCTTCTTGCTCCTACAGTGGGTCTAGCCGTGCCTCTGCAGTGGGGTTGGCAGATCTCAGATTGAAGGCTACTGGACTATGTTGGCCATGGGTCTTTGGGCCATCAGAAGGAAAAATTATTTTTTAATCCTGATGATCTTTTTACTTTGTAAGCCTTTCTTTTAAAATAGACATTTGTACAGCTCTACAAAGAGAGTAGTATTCCACATAATGTTTTGCCTGTAGAGATACGCTTTTTCTTCTTAAAGTCAAAACATTATAAATAATAGCTAAATACTTTGTCTTCTAACAGAACTCTGAAGTCCTTGTTTCAGAAGCAACTAAAACAAGGCAAGTAAGATTTTGGTTTTCAGAACAGTTTTCTCCTTAGTGGTTACGGTTTACATGTTTTCACAGAGTCCCAGGATGAATTTATTTTATTCAGCTAGTTGACACAGGTTGAAACTCTAGTTCCGTTATTTTCACAGTATAATCAGCCTGTATGGAAATACAAATCTCCTGTCTTTTGTAAAATTCTGCTCTTTTTTTTTCTTTTTTTTTTCGTTTTTTTTTTTTTTAATTTTTCCCTTTGTGTTTGTAGGCTTTTTCTTCAGGAAATCCTGCACTTACCCCTAAACTTTGCTGACTACTTTGTCTTACTAGGTGCTGATTGGACATATCTCAAAGAAGATGAACAAACAAACTTTCCCTGAGCACTGTAGTTTGTGTAAAGAGATCTTGCCATTCACAGATCGCAAACAGGCAGTCTGTTCCAATGGCCACATTTGGCTCCGGTAAGCCATTTTAAACGTCCTACTTCTGCTCATTTTTCAGTCTTGTGTAGCTCAAACTACTGTAAAGCATTTATGCCAGTTATCTGTTGCCCTTGCCAATATTTTAGAGAAAAGCTGCTATTATAAAGCGTGATGTGGACTTTTTTCATCAGTATCACTGAAGCAAGTTGGCCCTTAAAGACAGTTTTTTACTGTTGACTATATAGGAGTTTTCTTATTTTGTTTGTTCAATTTCATAATGCAAGATGTCTGCTTCCTCTCCCTAGTCTCACTCCGAGATGTAACCTTGATGTGTCCTCGTGTTACTGGACCGTGGGCTGCGTTTGACACAATTGCTCCCTCCTTGCAGCACCTTCATCACCTGCCTTCCTGGACACAGTGCTCCCTGGTTTTCTTCCTGCCCCGGACTCTTCATTCTCAGTTGTCTTTGGTGATGGCTACCTCAGCTGTCCGTCTTTCCGCCTGTTGTTACTCTCTTAGCACTTTCCCTGGGCGGTTGCTTATCATCTGCACACTGGTGATTTAAACATAGAGCTTTTACCTGGATCTCTCCCCCAAAGTCTAGGCTTATACATCTCACTGCCTCCTCAGTGCCTCTATTTGGATGTTTAATAGGCATTTGAAATTGGAATCCAACCTTTCGTTACTACCTCTGCCTCTCCATCCCTGTCAAAACACCATCATCTCTTGCCCTGGTTATGATACCTGAGGTTACTTTCCATCTGGTCTTCCCACTTCCATCCTTGCCCCTCCAGTCTCTTCTCATTATAGTCGTGATAGCGATCGTGTCAACATTTTGTCACTGGCTACCTGTTTCTCATGAGTAAAACTACAACCCTCTTAGTGACCCACAATACTCTGCACAGCCTGGGGCCCCTTCTTCCCTTTGTCTTCCTGCTGACCTCATCTGCTGTATTTCTCCATCTTGTTCGCTTCACTGCAGGCAGACTGGCTTCATTCCTGAGGTACATGAGGCACCCGCTCATCTCAGGACATCTGCACTGGCCAATTCCTCTACCTAGGATGCTCTTCCAGCAGATGTCCACATGGCTTCCTCCAATGGCCCTTTATCAGCTAGGCCTTCCTGGCCACCATACCTGAAATTGTGGCACCCCACTGACATACCTTCCCTCCCAGTATTTTGCATCCTTCTTCCTTTATTTTCCTCCTCAACAATTATCACTATTTAATATAATATTTTTTTCCTTGTCCTTCCTCTAGAATAGAAAGCTCTATGAGGAGAGGAACTTTTGTGTTGTGTTCACAGCTATTTCTAGAACAGTGCCTAGTACATGGTAGGCACTAAATTTAAATTGTTTTTATTTTTTTTGAGACTGGGTCTTGCTGTGTCACCTAGGCTGGAGTGCAGTGGCGCAGTCTTGGCTCACTGCAACCTTCGCCCCCCAGGTTCAAGCGATTCTCCCACCTCAGCCTCCCTGGTAGCTGGGACTACAGGCATGCACCACCACACCTGGCTAATTTTTTTTTTTTTTTTTTAGGTGGGGTTTTCGTAGGGATGGGGTTTTTTCATGTTGCCCAGGCTGGTCTTGAACTCCTGGGCTCAAGTAATCCACCTGCCTTGGCCTCCCAAAGTGCTGGAACTACAGGCATGAGCCACCATGCCCAGCCACGTTTTTAACAAGATTGTGCTACACATACCATATTAATACCTCACCAGCTCTCTTATCAAAAATGTATGGACTTTCTTTTACATCAGTACAAAGATACCACTCTTAATGACTAGAGGTTTCCATTGTATGGATGTTTCATAATTTACTCCCTTATTGATAATTTGGATTTTTTTCCAATTTGTATTGAATTCCCATACTTTTCTTGAGACGGGGAAATGAGGTGTCACTATGTTGCCCATGGTGGACTCCTGGGCTCCAGTGATCCTCCTGCCTCAGCCTCCTGAGTAGCTAGGACTACCGGCATGTAACACCACGCCTCCTGACTTCTACACTTTTTCTAATTTGACTGTTCAGACTTTTTAAGAGAGAAGAATAGAAAACAAGCTTGTGGTATATTTTAGGTTAGTAATAAAAATATTGAGCAGTATTAATATACGAGGCACAGTCTAAGCGGTCCACATGTATTAAGTTACCGTATGATGATAGTTGTGAAAATAACTTACTGGGATCACTGGTGTGTGCCATTGCACCTGGCTGTTAGTTAACATTGGGTATAACCACTGTCTTTAAGACTCTGACAGTACTTTGGGGAAAACCCTGATGAATATGCAAACATGGGGTATAGGTTTGGCCAGCTTTGGTGCACTACATCCTTGTTCTTGAATTTTGCTCTAAACCGGCAGGAGCTCTCTAATTCTCAGAAGTTTGTATGTTGATACCTTGTGTTGTAGCTTTTTATTAGGGAAACTACAATCATACACGAAAGGAAAGAGAAGAATATAACAAATCCCTGTGTGCCCGTCACTTCAAAAATTATCAACCCATGACCTTTGGTGCAGAAAAATTAATGGTGCCAAAAAAGACAGGACACTAACAAATGTTCACAGGTTCAATTCCATCCAAAGACGATTCATTGAGCCTCTGCCAAGGCCAGGCAAATAAGGATAGGTAGGATGTATTTTCCGAACAACCATGCATGGGGAGCGTCATGATGACTTTTGTTTTTACAGATGAGGAAACTGGGGCCTGGGGAAGTCAAATAATTTGCCCAAGTTACAGTGGTGGTTTGTGGCATAGCTCAGAATCTGACATTCTGGCTCTAGAAGCCACATGTGTAAGCGCTAACATTAATGTCCTCCACATAGGTTCTTTCAGGAAAATTGTTTTCTTTTTTACTGATCAAAGTTAGTGCCGAAATACCTCAGTATGGTTTCTCTCTAGTTGAGAACCAGTGCTTGCTGTTGCTCAGATGTAATCTTTTTTCCTAGATACCCAAGTCTTTACTCAAGGTAAACCTGCTTGGAGTCCCTTCCCCTCCTTTGTATTTTCTACTCCTTAGTTGCTTACCTGAAAGGTTACCTTTTGGGAAACCTTCCCTGCAACCCCGATGTACTCTTTCCCATCTCATCGCATCCCATCTATCCTTATTTGCCTGGTGCTTGTTGATGCTCAAAGAGTAATCCTTGGATGAAACCGAACCTGTGAACATTTGTTAGTGACCTGTCGGGTTTTTCTGCACCATTAATTTTGCCTTTGATATTCTTCAGGGTGTTCCTCAATGTACTGTCAGAGTCTTAAAGACAGTAGTTATACCCAGTCTTAATTAACAGAAAGCTGGGCACAGTGGCACATGCCTGTAATCCCAGCTGCTTGGGAGACTTAGGCAGGAGGATCACTTGAGCCCAGGAGTTCACGGCTAGGCTGGTCAACATAGCAAGCCCCTGTCTCAAAACAACAGCAATAACAAAAAACCTAAAAAGAATAATTTTCAATATAATACATGATCCGTTTTTTAAAAACATATCAGGAATTCAAAGTGCAGTCAGGTATGAACAGACTAAATTCTTTTCTGATGCTCAAATAGGAAAAACGGCTGCAATCTACCTGGATTAGAATCTTTGTGTCTGGGAGGCCGAGGCGGGTGGGTCACGAGGTCAAGAGATCGAGACCATCCTGGTCAACATGGTGAAACCCCGTCTCTACTAAAAATACAAAACATTAGCTGGGCATGGTGGCGCGTGCCTGTAATCCCAGCTACTCAGGAGGCTGAGGCAGGAGGATTGCCTGAACCCAGGAGGCGGAGGTTGCGGTGAACCGAGATCGCGCCATTGCACTCCAGCCTGGGTAACAAGAGTGAAACTCCGTCTCAAAAAAAAAAAAAAAAAGAATCTTTGTGTCTGCTTGCGAAGCAAGGGGTATAGGTTTGGCCAGCTTTGGTGCACAGGGGGATACATTGTTACTGTGAATGTATAAGTATTATGCTTCTACTTGGTTAATGTCTGGTTTTATGATACTTCTCTGTGGTAGTAGAGCAAACCCTCTCCCATGCCAATACAGTCTGTTTTCTTTCAGGTGCTTCTTAACCTACCAGTCCTGCCAGAGTTTGATATATAGAAGGTGTTTGCTCCATGACAGCATTGCCCGGCATCCAGCTCCAGAAGGTGAATGCTTTCGCTTACTTGGGAGGGTGGGTGGCTGGATGGAGCATGCTGGCAGAGGGCCAGCACCCCAGAATAACAGTTCAAGTCACACTTTGCACTTCTTGGTGTTGTGCTGTCGGGGATGGGGGATGGGGAGCAGGCTCCTGTTGCTCTTTACGGTGTTACTGTGAAGCCACAGCTAACTAAAACATGGCCATTGGAATGTCATATTGAAGTGGATATTCATTTAGTGTGTGAGTTAAGTGAGTCTGCAGTTGCTGTTCTGTCACTGCAAGCAAATTATTCATTCCAAAAAATGTCAGAGCTTATTTTAGTAGATGACATAGATAGATTATATTTGAATGTAAACTCTGTAAATGATACTGTATACGCAGACAACACTGTTGAACCAGTAACGGGATATTCACTTGGAGCCATTCTAGTAGCCATGATGGGTTTTTGCCTAGTTGATCTATATTCTCTTTCCTGATAGCTCTGATGTCATCTGTTTCTGAGATAACTACCTGGAAATAAGACTGTAAGGTGGGCAAGGAATTAGTGATTTAATAATGATGCGAATGTCAGATTTTGTCCTGACGTTAATATCACACTCTGACCAAGTGAGACAGCTAGATACAGAATGCACAATTGTGTACGTACTTTTGGGGGAATATTCTGGTTTCAGCTGCAACAGAGCATTCTGTATAAAACTACATCCTTATTCTTGAGTTTTGTTCTAAACCAGCAGGAGCTCTCTAATTCCCAGAAGTTTGCATGTTGATACCTTGTGTTGTGTTGTAGCTTTCTATTGGGGAAACTACAATCATACACAAAAGGAAAGAGAAGAATGTAATAAATCCCCGTGTGCCCGTCACTTAACTTCAAAAATTATCCACCCATGACCTTTTCTGTTTCATGTGTAGTTCCCTCACCCACCTCCCTTCTCTTGATGGATTATTTTGAAATACATTCTTGGGAACTTTTAAATTGTTAACTGCAATTGGTAATTGATATGCTGCCTAGGCAGGAAATCTGGAGAAGATTGAAACTTTAAAAATCACGCCCATCAACTTTGAGTCTAGCCATGTATAGCTTTTAGGAAGAATGAGAAGCTACTGAATCTAAGAAGAGCATTGGAGCAGAGCTTTTCACAGGTGAAAGAGGAGGAGGAGCATTTTTTTTTTAATTCCGATTACTGTTACTTTATGAGAATATTTTAACATTAACAGTGTATGAAGAACACATTCTCAGAATATAGTCCTTTCTTTAAATTGAATAAATTCGGCTTTATGAACACATTATCCTTACTTTCCTGTTTCATCACACTTAACTTTGAGAATCACAAGTTTAGTCCACCTTCATTTGGAATGTTGAAAACCCAAGCCCAAAGCAGTGAAGTGCTTTGTCCAGGGATGCGCAGCTGGTTCATTGCAGTCAGGACCAGAATACCCATCTCTCACCACTACAGCCCAGTGTCCTCCCTTCTGACTGCCTTTTCCAAAGCTCATGGTAGATACCACTTGTCTTCCTTTTGCAGATCCCGACTGGATTAAGAGATTACTGCAAAGCCCCTGCCCTTTCTGTGACTCTCCTGTCTTCTAAATAATCAGTGACGGAAAGATGGAAGGACATAATGAACTCTGCCGTAGGAAACTTCAGCCTGAAGAGAAGGATGTGCCGGAGGAAGCCTGACCCTCATGAGTGGAGAGAAGCCCTTGGTGACTGTGAAGAGCCCCTGAAGCTCATTTCTGAAGGGCACTCTCATCTCCAGGGACTCAAGGATGTCCTTTGAAATGGCTGAACTCAGAGAGTTGGAGTCGTTTTGAGATGAGCATTAGCACCGGCTTTGTGACCAATGAGGAACATTTATTTTTAAATATCTTGACGGACACAACTTGAACACAACGTCCCGTCATTTCTAGGAACAGAATGGTCTCTTCTAGAGAGTTTGGATAAGGACCTTGCTGGGTTGAGTTAGGTTTTAATCTTTGCTTTGGTCTGGAACTGCCTTCTGGCTCCAGAACTTAAATTGCTTGGTCCATGGCATCTGATGTACCAACAGAGATTAAAAGTATATAAAGCAATGCATGGGCAGGTGTTTTGTTCTCGGAAAATAGCTGCCGATATGCATCCCTCCATTCTTGTTTTTCATGCATATGAAAAACATTTTTTTAAAACTCTATATTCTTAGTTGAAGCCAAGACTAAAGTTTACTGTGTCAAATGATCTGGTGACTATTATAATTAATAATTGTGACTTTTTCATTCTCTCCTGTGTCATCAGGTTTCCTGACCCAACTCCTTAACCTGTATAAAGATGTCAAATACTGGAGTTCACCCACATCACAGCCCTGCTTCAGACTTAACTGTGGTAGCCTAGATGAGCTGTTTGTACACAGAGGAAAAAACATACCTTCCTCTTTTAGTAATAATTACAACTTTTAGTATTTTTAATGTTGACATTTCTGGATGTTTCATTTGGTATCCAGGGGTCTATCTAGAGACTTCTAGAGAGGGACAGCTCAGAAGTGAGACCCTTGAGCTCTGGTGCTGTAAGCTGTACAGTTCAGCTGAACAGAGCCTAGGAATTTCTTTCCTCTGCACAGTTCCTTGATATTTAGAATCCAGGTTCTGCCCCCCCCACCCCACCCCCACCCCCAGTGGTCTGTTAAGATGTCCCAGACATCAATTTGATTGATCACGCAATCAAAACCTAAAAGATTCTGGAATTAGTGGTGTTGGATTCTGAGACGTCCGGCGGGGGTTGGTGCTAATCAACAGGACTGCAGTGTACACACCTTGAAATGGTACATTTTTCTGGAAAGTTGGATAGGACATGTAAAATATGAGATTCTTATTTCTTGCAATCTTTTTTGTCTTTAATATAATTCCCTGCTTTTATTTTGTATCCTTAATGAAAGACATTTTGTCCACACTTTAGAAATAACATTGAGGCCAGGCACCTGTAATCCCAGCACTTTGGGAGGCTGAGGCGGACAGGTCACTTGAGGCTGGGAGTTCAAGACCAGGTTGGGCAATGTGCCAAAATACTAAAAATACAAGTTAGCCTGGCATGTTGGTGCATGCTTGTAATCCCAGCTACTCAGGAGCTGAGGCAGGAGAATCACTTGAACCCAGGAGGCAGAAACTGCACTCAGCCGAGATGGTACCACTGCACTACAGCCTGGGCAAGGCTGGAGATTCTGCCTCAAAAAAAAAGAAACGCTGACACGTGGATGACACTGCAACGGCAACCTCCCCTCCAACCCGCCCATTGACAAGTAGTGGAGACAAGGGCCCTTGGAGGCACTTCCAAACAGTCTGCTCTAAAATGTCTTCTGTTTCTATTCAAATTGCTGTTTTGTCTCCTATGTTGAATCATGTATTTGCTATTATCTTCTGCTTATTTTTCTCCTTTTGGTAATTTCAAGAAGAGTGTTTATTCACTATTGATTTTCAGGAAAGAAACCAAGCAGCATTGAAATCATGAGTAAAAATTCAGAACATTGTATGAAGTCATTTGTGTCTGCAGCTGTTTTTTTCTCTTTACAATAAATAAGAGTAAAAATTAAGATCATGTCAAAAAATTATTGCAGTTTTAATCATTATGGCATAGTTTCACTCCCGCCCCAATTAGAATCAGTAGGGAATTGTTCTTACTGGGGAATTTTGGGCTGCTGTCATTTAAAACTTAGGTTAAGTTTTTATTTAAAGCAGTTGTGTGTTTTTGAGAAAATTTAACTAGTGGGAGTAACTACAGAGGTATCTCCCAAATTGTTTTTGTATGTTTCTATGGGAGTAAGCATGGCAACAGTTATTCTAGAATGTGAACTCTCACTGCAAGGACTTGACCCAGTGGCATTGTTAAGACCCTAAAATCTAGCCACACCTGCCTCTGCCAAGTTTCCACACACCCAGTTGGAAGGCCTTTCCCTGCCCGTGTGTCTGTCCCTCACCAGTGGAAGTGAAGCTACAGAGCCAGGGAAACAAGATTTTGAGTTAATGGCACCCTTACAAATAAATAGTGCTTCTGAATTTCTCTGAGGGTCAGCATACCTGATGGTAGTGTGTTGCTCAGGGCAACCTTGGGGAAATGAGAATGGCACCAGAGGTTTTCTAATTGCCTCCTTTTGTTAAAATTTATATCCTCTATAAAAGTTGCCTGATCTATGTGGTAGATTTCAAGTTGATTTCAGCTGTGAAATCAACTTGAAAGTTGTAACTTAGTTAAAGTTTCCCAGAAGTAACTTTAGGGAACTACAGAAAGTGAAAGTGCTATTGCTGCACTGCATTTAAAGTACAGGAACAAGGATTCTATACAATTAGACCCTTTAAGCTACAACATTGTTGCATTTTGGGAGTCGTCTGATCTGTATCACATTCTCTCTGCCTGGGGTTAATTTGTGCCTATTATTTTAGATAAGAAATTGATACCTTGTTATGCTGGATATTCATTCTGAAATCCTTGCGTGTCCACCAGGCAGACTTCAAGCAATCTCTACCTACTATTATATCTGCCAAAACTACCAATTATTTTTCAATGTCAGAAGTTATTAGAACCATTGGCAAAGCTCATGGTTAAATGTGACATTTTTCTGCTTTTCCCTCTAAGAAGTTTTCGAATGTGAATGTTGAAGTATGCAGGTTGGACCTGTTAGCAAGTTTAACACGTTAATTAGGTTAAAAGAATGTTAAAGGGCAATAATTAAATATTTCAATTATTTTGTAATTATAATGGTATCAAATAAGATGCAAAAGATGTTGATGCTTATTGGTGCTTGCTAAGAGAATGACAATACTGGTTTTCTGAGCATCTGTTCCCTGCAGCAGTTACACTGCCTGAGTTTGGTGAATTGCTGCAATTCCTGGAATTGAATCAGGAATTAGTGTCACTGGTTGACTGGCACAGGATCTGTCCATCCTTTCTGCTCCTGACCGACCTCTCTTGGTTTCCCTTCCTTCAGTTCTCTCTGCTTCAGGACACAGAGCTAACAGATTACATGTTGGAAAGAAGAGAAATGAATTGATGATGTTTCTAAAAGCTAAATTGTGTAGTGAGTCTCACCTCCTAGAAGAAGCTGTTAGTAGTATTTCTTTCTAAAGGTAATAGTATTAATTGTATCTGAGTTTCTTCAAAACTATAATTTCCTTGTCAAGGTGATCAGTAGCTCTTAGTTTGACTTCGGGCTGAGGGATGTGAAATTTTAGCTCCTTCCCACCACCTGTTTCCCCTCACGCCCACCCACAGCCAATATTCTTCATAAGCAAAAATTATGGTGAAGCTAAGCTGAATGTGTTATATTCAAAGTAAGTACAGACAGCAAATAGGCAGACAAATACAGGAATGTCTTTACAATTAGCCCACCATAGTCTCTGCATGGTTTTCATAATTCATTATGACGTATCTTTATACTCTTTCACTGCTATTCTGTGTGTTGGAGTTTAGCAAATCAGTGAGACTAGGGAGTGTCTCAAGAATGGAACATTTGCCCTCAATCCTGGGGCATTCCAAACGCCTCTAAAGGATCTCATATAATGAATTGTTTTTATTTTTGCCATTAGCGCAAGTATCAACTGGCAGCGTCAAACAGCTTTAGGCTATGTCTCAAGTCTCTCAGAGTTATACTTAGGACTGCTCTTTCTTGAAGCTAAAAGAAGTTTTTGCAGTAAAGATCTGCTTCATGTCTGCTAACATGGTATTTGTCGTTCAACCTAATACAGGGTGTGAAATGCAACCGTCTTTAGTTGGAATTAAGCCAAACTTCAAGAATACAGACTTGCTTCTAGTTAAAATAGTATAGAATCACTATCCTGATGAAGCAGTGGCGTTTTTCAGAAGATTGTACACTCATTTCCATGGCACAGATAGAAATCATTATCAGGACTTGTTAGCCAGTCCATGCCTCGTTGATAGGATGCACCTGCCGTCTGCATAGATGGTTTGTTTTAAGATGGTGCTATTTTTGAAAACTTGATGTGGAAATAAATTTAACAGAGGAATAGTTATTTGTAAATCTGTCTTAGAAAGAGGTTAATTCTTTTGGTATATGAATATTCCCTCCAACCCCTTTAATTACGTGTTTCCACTTACTGCATTTTCTGAGTTATAACTATACTCTAGGGCCGAGACCTAGTGTAAAATCTGGGTCCTAAACAGTGAGTTGTTTAGATCACTATTATACGCTTTGTCAACATTCTTTCTGGGCTTGAGAAGAGTTGACAGAAGTGAAAGATTATACTCTCACGCTGAAATGATGAAAGTATAGCCTAAGTGAAATACTGAAGTGGGCTGGGTAGAATTAAACTTTAGAACTCTAAATCATGCTTATTTTTAAAGTAAAAAGTTGCCTCACTGTCATGAAATCCTGCTACTTTAATTTAAAAAAAAATCCTGTAAAATGGTCAAATTGGACAATGTAAGAGATAATGATGGCTTTGAGGCATTTCATACTTTAGCCATTTACATTTGGCTAACAGACTGGTAAGGTTTAGCGTTCTCTCCACTAATGGAAAATTAAATGCAAAATGTTCTAAGAATTATGTTGTTTTCAAGGCTTTGACCCAGATTTGTCCTTTGATGTATGAAAGTGGATATAAAACTTGTTTATACAGAAATAAGACTATGTAGAAAAGTAAGTCTGTGTTGTGTATAGTGATACATGTTTTATGTTTACCCAATGCCTATACTAAATTTTGTGCTTGGTGTTGAATTATATATGTGTTTACAAGTTTAATAACAACACATTTTGCTTGGAATACTCCCCAATCCAGA
Source organism: Sapajus apella (assembly GCF_009761245.1). Classification (NCBI taxonomy): domain Eukaryota; kingdom Metazoa; phylum Chordata; class Mammalia; order Primates; family Cebidae; genus Sapajus; species Sapajus apella. The sequence continues at coordinate 7,348,151 of NW_022437037.1, forward strand.
AAAAATGGTGACTTCTCTCCATTGTATATATATGTGCATGGTGTTCATTATTAGATTGTAAGCTCCTCAAGGGCAGGAACTGTTTTATCTTTGTTGTTCCTGCAGCACCTAATGTAAAGTGCCTTGCGTAGGGTAGGTGCTCATGACGTGTAGAATGGGTGAGTAACGTCCTGCCTCATCAGGATGAAATGTGGTTCACTTCCACCGTGTTCAACACGACAAAGCCACTAACACCAGAAGAGGGCAGAGCTCTTTCTTGGGTTTGAACTGGCTTCTTTTTGGGGTTGAACCAGACCATTCCATATCCTTAGCACTACTTAACCTTTCTTTTCCTGAAGATTTCATCAGTGTCCTGTGTTTTTATCTAATATTAGAGCTGAGGTTCCTAGGAAAAGTTTGAAGTGGGGAAGATTATGAAGAAAATAAAATGGAACTTTGGGGAGGCTGCTTTGTCAGTATATGGCCTTGTGGGGTAATTGTATTTTAGTTTTTACTTGTTAAAAGGGTAACAGAACCTCTGTTTCTTTACCAAGTCACTGATTGGCCATTTCTCCAATGGATGAACTACCACTAGTTTTAGCTCTTTCTCATTTTGGATCCCCTCAATTGCTTACATGATTCTAGTACTTAGAGTCTAATAAAGTTGCTGTGAATATCTAGTGCTGTACATAATGGCAGTTTTGTAAATGTAAAATAACCTTGAATATGTTGTGGTTTGTATACAGAGCCACTAGTATTGTTATTTTGGCCACTTTTTTATTCAAAATAAATAGCATAATTATTTGTATACTGTGTGTCTGTTTTATGGAGTTCCCATGGTTTATAGCAAAGCTTGGAAACCTCTTTAAGCCTAAGCACCCCCAACAAAGTTAAGTCATGCCCAGGCATGGGCAGACAAGGAGGAAAGGGCTCTGTTAGGGAAATGTTAGGGAACTGGCCACCAGCAATTACCTCAGAACCAAGTCAGTAAGTCTTAGGTTGTTTATTCCAGAAAATGTTTGAGGAGTGTAAGGGGAAGTAACAGAGGTTCAGCAGTATGTTAGGCCACATGGTCTTAACAATGTCAATTACATAGTATTTGCTGAGGAAAGTGAAAACTAGGATCTCTAAGCATCATGTATGTGTGAAAAGGTGAGAATATACCAACACTTTTTGCAGATAGTCATCTGTGCTTATGGTAGACGCAGTGTCTGTATCAATGGGTTTATCCATGTGCATCAGAATGACTTGGAGAATTTGTTAAAACAGTGGGTGGGGTGAACCCCACCCCTAGAATTTCTGATTCAGTAGATTCGGGATAGAGCCTGTGAACCGCTATTTCTAATGCATTCGTGATTGGTGTTCATATGCTGATCTGGGATCTGTGTTGTGAATACTGTTGGTCCACAAATGAACTCCAACACTGTTCCTGCCTTGCTTCTGTGGTGCCCACCAACGGTTCACATGGATTATTGGTTTGTACCAATTGTTTAAGTACCAGTCTCACCTGAGATTCTCACCATTACTACACTAGTTACTTTTAACTTTATTAAGACAAGAGTTTTAATTTTATGATTTCCTAAGGAGGACAAGAGGAGTAGACTGCTGTAGTGAATCCTTTCTCTTTTCTAAGTCCAGCTTATTTCACTCTCTCTCTAAAATTCATCTTCAGATGAAATGAAGCTAGTCCTTCCATCCACTGGGGAACTTGAGCTTAATTCAGCCCATCACTTGAAGTTTACTGAGTAAGAAACTTCAAAAAAGGCCAAAGTATTTGTGCTACTCCTATTCTGAGAGAATTTAAATGAAATACTGATTGCAGGGATTTCAGCAGTGATAAATGTACAATATAGATAAATATTCCTTCTGAGAACAATCAGAAAAACTAGAACAACAACGTTTAAATATACATGAAAATGTTGGAGACTGAGCCAGGCAGGAATTACAAGGCCAATATCCGGAAGAAGGAGGAGTCTCAGAGAGGCAAACCCAGCATTTAAGGTTGGTCTTCTAGATGAGTCTGCCGATTCCAGAAGAGAGAGATGAGAGGCTAAAAAGATTATCAGAGCTTTTGACATTGTTGGACAACAATTTTAAAAATTGGACAGTATTGCCCACCAAGAAGGGGGGTACCCTGGTAATAAACCTCCACTTTTAGTATTGGGAATCCAAAAGAGCACACCTTAAAAGAAAAGGTGAACTGAAAACAGACTGGTTTCCACAGAAACCGATGCCCAGCTTAACATCCCTTCAATCCTTGAAGTTAGGTTAAGGTGATCTAGCTTGGTCAGTGCTTCTCATTGTCTTCTTTTGAAGAAAGAGGCTATCCTAGGCCCCAAATCATCATGTTTGGCATTCAATCAAAAATAGCCAGGCCCAAACAGTAATAACTAGGCACATGAGGCTATAACACGACATGATTTTCTTAAAATGGAAAAAAATAGACTGAGAGGTGATCCAAATTATGTTATCATACATGAACTTTAAAATAATCATGTTTAATATTCTCAGGGAAATGAAAGACAAGTTTGAGAATTTTTACATTTGTACAGGGCTACAAAAATCAGCAGCAGCAGCAACACGGCCACATGTGGCCCACAGAGCCTACAGTATTTACTCTCTGGGCTTTTACAGAAAAGCCAGAAGAAAATATCCAGAATGATGTAGGGAGAGAAAAAATGCCCAAATGCAGGAAAAAGCATCAGAGATATGATGGGAGGATATAAGGAAAATCAGTGTAATAGGAATCCCAGGAGGAAGGGAGAAAGAAAATGAGGCAAAAGAAATATTTGAAGAAATAATGGTTTGGAATTTTCCAAAACTTAACTAAAAAATTCATAAAGCCTTATAAACACCAAACAGGATAAGGAAAATGAAAAGCACATCTAATCTATCATAGCAAAACTGCTAAAAATCAAAAACAGAGAAAAAACTTTAGCCAAGGAAGAACAAGTCACCTTAAAAGGAGCAGCGGTAAGGCTTGACGGCTTACTTCTCAGTGGAAACCATGAACGTGAAAGACAATGGAAAGGTGCCTTCAACATGCTGAAAGAAACCAGCAACCTAGAATTCTTAACTCAGCAAAAATATCCTAATGAAAGTGAAGAAATCTTAACACAACAATGAAAAACAATTTATTACAAACAAACCAGCACTAAAACAAATTCTAGGCCAGATGTGGTGGCTCACGCCTGTAATCCCAACACCTTGGGAGGCTGAGGCGGGTGGATCATTTGAGGTCAGGCATTTGAGACCAGCCTGGCCAATATGGTGAAACTCCATCTCTACTAAAAATATAAAAATTAGCTGGGTGTGGTGGCAGGCACCTCAAAGCCCAGCTATTTGGGAGGCTGAGGCAGGAGAATCGCTTCAGCCTGGGAGGTGGAGGTTGTGGTGAGCTGAGATTGTGCTATTGCACTCCAGCCTGGGTGACAGAGTGAGAAGTGAGACCCTATCTCAAAGAAAAAAAAAAAATCTAAAGGATATTATTAGGTAGAAGGAAACCCAGAGAAGCAGCAAATAAGAGCATGAAAAAGTGAAAATAGATGGGCAAAAACAATGACGGTATAGAGCAAATAGGATGTTGTGAAAGTGGTTAGAATCAAAACGGCATCCCTAATGTTAAAACGAACAAAAAACCCAACAGTCCTCTGACAAACAGAGCCAGAGAAGGGTCATGAAGACCGGATTCTCATGCTTGTATGCCTGATAACAAAAAATATTCCAAAATACTCTGCAGAAACCACAGCCTTGCACAAAGGCCATCGCAACATCATGCAAAAAATACTTATTCAAACACATCTGCCAAGCAACTGCCTCCCAATTCAGCCTCAGACTTGCATCATCCTTATTACTGACCTCTGCAGCCAAGGACACTGATTTCAAAACAACTGCGTAATCCTCGCTTTTTCCTTAAAAATCTTTGTCTTCCTTGACCTCCCTGAAAACATACATAGTTTACTCCGGCCATGTAGCCCCACTGCAATGCTGTATTCCCAGACATTTTTCTTTCAGAGAGCCTGCCTCGTATTCATGTTGACAAATGGAGTGTTAGAAGTGAGACCCAAAAATAGATCACTATCAGATCCCAATTCCTGGAACCAGAGTGCAGCGCTCATGTAAGCCCTTTGCTGTCTCTGCTTCTGCAGCGCACCTCTTCTGTCCTGCTGAGTCTTACCTCAGGCTGAACCTCCCACTTTTTGGTAGAGGCTTTTAAAATATTATTTGGGATCTTGTTTAGATAAGGTCACCATACACCCCCTCCTCAGATGATAAAATACTTTTTGCCTTTGCTGGCAAGTCCTCTTTGGTATAAAGACAAGTGTCTCTCTGAACACTGAGTTTCAAGTATTCAACTCCATATTCTGCAAATTTTACGTTCTGTCTGTGAGGTACGTCTTTTCCGGTGAACATATTTTTAGTGTGGACTATGTGTCCATTTTAATATTTTGTTTGGTGTGCCTGCCGAGGTTAAAATTTTTGTGAACACTCTTGTCTTGATCTCTTTTGATTTGGTTTGACTCTTTTCCCCTGTTTGTTTCCGAAAACTCTTCTGAGGCCCAAAATAAATTTATTTTTTTTTTTTTCTTCTTTTTTTTTTTTTTTTTTTTTTTAAGACGAGGGTTTCTCCATGATGGCCAGGCTGGTCTTGAACTCCTGACCTCAGGTGATCCACCCACCTCGGCCTCCCAAAGTGCTAGGATTACAGGCGTGAGCCACCATGCCCAGCCTTCCAAAATAAATTTCTAAATGGTGGGCATGGGATGGCTAATTAAAAACCACTAGTGAAGCCACCACCATCTGAAACACCGGTGAAAACGCGTGGCATTTCCCGACAAGATTTGTAGGATTTTCTTTGCTCTTGAGAGACTGATGACGTAGAATGGCATTTTCAAGCACTAAGACATGCCAGGTTTTCTGGGACTCCGGCCAGATACATATTATGACCCATTCTTGTGCGCATTTTAAAACTGATAGACAAAATTATATCAAGGAAAACTCAGAGCTCAAATGGTCATTATTCAAAAACCTGGAACTATAGAGGTGTCATGTAGAGTCTTCCATGTTCTCTCTCTCTCTTTTTTTTTCCTGCCTACTTCGAATCTGCTAACTTTTCTACGGGTATGGAGATAAAACTCACTGTTTATGGCATTCCAACCAAGATTTCTTTCTTTAATGAAAAGGAAGTAGTACTGTAGTCTTAAAAGGCTTTGAAATTAATGGCTTTACAAATTACACCAGTAATTTGTACTGGTATACAAATTGTAACCTAGACATCTTTTAGAAATATACCTTGGCCAGGCGCAGTGGCTCATGCCTGTAATCCCAGCACTTTGGGAGGCTGAGGCAGGTGGATCACGAGGTCGGGAGATCGAGACCGTCCTGGCCAACATGGTGGGGGAGGTTGCAGTGAGCCAAGATCATGGTGAGACTCCATCTCAAAAAAAAAAAAAAAATCTATATCTATCTATCTATATATATACACACACACACACACATTTAGATTTGACTGATGAGGAATTATGTGCAGTGATGGAACACTTCATTGAAAAATTAACAATCTAAAAATAAAAAGAACTAGGTAAATATTTATAAAAGTTAGGCTCCTAGATCAAACAGTCAAAATCTTGAGCTCTGAGCAATAATATGCAGTATCTCTGTCCAACAGAAAAATTTTGCTTTTTCTGCCATGCTGAAGCCAAAAATAAAAAGCTGTGGGGTGCGGAAAACTGCTGAAATTCTTCACCATTTGTGTTTACTAATAAAGCAAACCAGACTGGCCAAAAAAAGATAGATTCGTTACTTGTTCAAGGCTACTTGAAGATGTTTTTCTTACACAATTCAGTGAATCCTAGTTAAAATGTAAACATTGAAAATTGAATCCTAACCTCATTTGAAACTGAAAAAGGTGGTGGGGAAGGTGAAAGAGGTTTTTAAAAATCAAACTGCCATGAAAACTGCTTTACCAAAATTTTGGTCCACAGCCTTTATTAGATTCTCTATTAGGAAAAATAAAGTGTAGCCATATAGATCCCAATGTCAGAAATACGATTTAGCTCTAACTATCTTTTATAAAGGAATACATTTGTATTTCTAGCTCATGACCTAAAATTCTAAAATGAAAACTATATGACTATTGTGTTATATGTACATGATGTGTATATGTGTTTAGCTGTGTTTACATACCTGTGAATGTATTACATTTTATGTTGTGTCTACATGTAAAAATCTAGTATAATCAACCAGAAATCACTTAAGGAATTCTATTTAGATAAATGAATGCTAATAATAGATAGTAATTTACCCAAATGCTTTTTAATTCACATGACTTCAGTAAATCTATGTTTTGTTTTGTTTTTTTTTTTTTTTTTGAGACAGAGTCTCACTCTGTTGCCCAGGCTGGAGTACAGTGGCACGATCTCCACTCACTGCAACCTCTACCTCCCAGGTTCAAGCGATTCTCCTGCCCCAGCCTCCAGAGCAGCTGGGACAACAGGTGCGCACCACCACACCCAACTAATTTTTGTATTTTTAGTACAGATGGGGTTTCACCATGTTGGTCAGGCTGGTCTCAAACTTCTCACCTCGTTGTGATCCACCCACCTTGGCCTCCCAAAGCGCTGGGATTACAGGTGTGAGCCACCACGCCCGGCCCACTAAATCTTTAATAAATAAGTTGGTTTTCAAATTATTGGTAAAACAAAAATAGAAATGTCTTCAAAGTATCAGGGTCTGACCCAAGATTTTATACGACTGTCTGCCCAGCCCATAACAGAATGATCTTTATGCGGCTTTTTATAAATAAGACTGATATTGTTCACTTAATGAAAACAAATGTATCTTCTGTATTATTGGCAAAACACACATATATTTAACTTTGAGGTTCTTAGCTGGGTGAACAACTGATATTTACAGGCTATAAAAATGGCTAACAGGAAAATAACTTGAAATAATGACTGGCTTTGTCTACTGTCTCAGTTTTTGTAAGCAATCTAGGTAAAGTGTCAAAAACCAAACAAATTAGGTAAATGTAAATGGGATAAGTGCTTATATATGAACTTTTCATGTAATTTGAAATTTTAAAGTTACAGTAACTTGAATAATAGATACTTATTAAATGTGTGGGTCATTTCCAAATTAGATAAAAATGAAAACAAATTACTAAAGTTTGTTCTTGTTTTCTTGAATGTTATAGAAAGACTAAATATATTTGGATCTATTAATTCATTTAAATATTATGTAATGGGATTACATATTTCTAAAAATTATAAAATTGTTCTCATCTATAAAATACTAATATGTGATAGGTAATTCAAGATTTTTTGCTTCCTAGGTTTTCACTAAACTTTAAGGTTATTAAGAGTTAAAATTCTAATTAATATATACAATTCTATATACAAAAGTGTCAAAAATAAGATTTTTTTAGTAAAAAATTAAAAAGGCTTAAAAATGTGTCTTTTGGAAAAAATAATTTTGGGTAATTTGGAGATTATTTAAAATTTAAAGATTGTCTCAAAATATGGAACAAGATAAAAAGAAACCATTAAGTAGGAAAGAGATATGTGAAGAAAGTTATAATATGAATATAAAGATATGTTTTTGGTTTTAAAAAGTTAAAAAGAGGCCAGGTACGGTGGCTCATGCCTGTAATCCCAGCACTTTGGGAGGCTAAGGTGGGTGGATCACGAGGTCAGGAAATCGAGACCATCCTGGCTAACACAGTGAAACCGTCTCTACTAAACATACAGAAAATTAGCTGGGCATGGTGGCACATGTCTGTAGTCCCAGCTACTTGGAAGGCAGAGGCAGGTGAATCCTTTGAACCCGGGAGGCGGAGGTTGCAGTGAGCTAAGAAGAAAAATAATAATTTTGGCCACTTGTAGTGGTTCAAGCCTGTAATCCCAGCACTTTGGGAGGTGGAGGTGGGTGGATCACCTGAGGTCAGGAGTTCCAGACCAGCCTGACCAACATGGAGAAACCCTGTCTCTACTAAAAATACAAAAAGAATTAGCTGGGCTTGGTGGCGCACACCTGTGATCTCAGCTACTCCAGAAACTGAGGCAGGAGAATCACTTGATCCCAGGAGGCAGAGGTTGCAGTTTGCTGAGATCATGCCATTGTACTCCAGCCTGGGCAACAAGAGCAAAGCTGTCTCAAAAAAAAAAAAGAAAGAAAAAGAAAAAAAAGACAAATGATAATTTTATATGAGAAAGAATGTTATGTGATACATTTTATCCTAAAATTAAATGACTAGTTATTTAAGACAGAGGAAGTACAGTGCAAAGCAGAAAGTCCAAGCGTATCGCCAATAGTCTGAGTAAAGGGTGATAAGGTTTGTGAAAGGGAGATTTATGAAAGAAATGTGGTGTCTGATCAAGTTGGCTATAATTAGAAAGACATTATTTATAAGTCTACAAACATTGAGGTTTGATATTAAAATTACACTAATCTAATACCAAAATAAAAAGTTTAGTTCCAGATGTTAGAACAACACAGTCTTTTTTTTTTTGACAGTCTTGCTCTGTCACCTAGGCTGGAGTCTAGTAACATCAACAGCCCACTGCAGCCTCAACCTCCTGGGCTCAAGTGGTTCTCCTACCTCAGCCTCCTGAGTATCTGGGACCACAAATATATCCCACTGTGCCTGGCTAATTTTACATTTTTTGTAGAGACAGAGTCTCACCATGTTGCCCAAGGTGGTCTTGAATTCCTGGGCTCAAGCAGTCCTCCTGCCTCAGCCTCCTTAAGTGCTGAGATTATAGGTGTGAACCACCATGACCAGCCAAGTCTTGAACTACTGATTTGTTCTTAGTAAAACTGTATGAGGTTTTGTTTTTATTTTTGAAATCTATTTAACATCCATCTTCTAAATTCCAGACAGTTTCTAAGATCTGTTTCATCTTCCTAGTTTCAGGTTGGAAATGCTGTCTTTTTCATTCAGAATGGTAATTTCATTTCTCACAGTAAATTGTTTTCTTTTTGAAACTTCTCAGATTTATATCGGAATTTTACTTTTACTGTACCTTGCTATACGTGATTTACAGGTCATATGTCATTTCTTTAAGTTCTTTCTCTCCTTGGAAAGGTCTCTCTTTCTGCTTGGCTGCTGTGCTCTCTCCTTAAACCTTTTCTCAACTCCTGCAACTTTTTATCTGGCTATAACTCTGCTGTTATGGCCTGATGTTGAAATGTTTGTCTTGAAGGACCAGAAAAGCAGTGTTTTCAGTATAACTTGATTCTGTATTCCTGACTTTCGTCAACGTGTCTGAATCATTTAATATAACAAGGGAGCTTCCTGTGCTGTTACTAAGAGCCATGCATTCCTCTGCTCAAGGTTCTAGTTCTCTTCCTTTCTCTCTTTCTTTTTCTCTCTCCTCTCTTTCTTACAGAGTCTCACTCTGTCACCCAGGCTGGAGTGCAGTGGCACAATCTCAGCTCACTACAACCTCCACCTCCCAGGTTCAAGCAATTCTCCTGCCTCAGTCTCCTGAGTAGCTGGGACTACAGGCGCATGCCATCTCATCTGGCTAATTTTTTGTATTTTTAGTAGAGACCAGGTTTCACCACATTAGCCGGGATGGTCTCGATCTCCTGACCTCATGAGCCACCCACCTTGGCCTCCCAAAGTGCTGGGATTACAGGTGTGAGCCATTGTGCCTGGCCAGTACTGGTTTTCTTGTTTACATTCCTCTGTAATAGAATGTACGCTCGTGACCTGGGGCACACTCTTCTTGGATCTGACAAAATTCAAGAACTCTTTTAATCAGATTTGACTTCTAGGTTGTCTAAACGGGCTCTCCATATGGAGAGACAATCACATACAGGAGGGTTTTCTTTGTTTTTTAAACTTCTTTGGTAACTGGCTTAAGAAAAGCTGAAGATTGTATAGGTTTTTGAATACTTAGAAAAACTGAGCTTTCAATTTTTTGTTTGAGATAGGATCTCACTCTGTTGCCCAGGCGGGAGTGCAATGGTGTGATCATGGCTCACTGCAGCCTTGACTTCCCAGGCCCATGCGAGACTCCCACCTCAGCCTCCCGAATAGCTGGGATCACAAGTGTGCACCACCACACCCGGATAATTTTTAAAAAACATTTTTGTCGAGAAAAAAGTGTGTAGTCCAGGCTACTCTCTAACTGCGGAGCTCAAGTGATCTTCCCTCCTCGGCCTCTCAAAGTGCTAGGATTACAGGGGTGAGTCACTGCATCCACCAAAACCAAGCTTAAAAGGGCTAATGTTTTTACATTCATTTAACTTTCTTTTCTTCTTGTTTTTTTTTTTTTTTTTTCTTTAAACAGAGCCCTGCTCTACTGCCCAGGCTGGAGTGCAGTGGCACAATCTCAACTCACTGCCACCTCCACCTCCTGGGTTCAAGCAATTCTCCTGCCTCAATCTCCCAGGTAGCTGGGACTACTGGCACCCACCACCATGCCAGGCTAACTTTTGTATTTTAAGTAGAGATGGGGTTTCGCTATGTTGAACAGAATGGTCTCAAACTCCTGACCTGCCTTGTAATCTGCCTGCCTTGGCCTTCCAAAGTGCTGGGATTACAGGCATGAGCCACTGCACCCAGCCTTCATCCATTTAACTTTCTTTGTGGCTTTTGAAGTCTTTTAATTTTCATTCTGGTTAAGTAAATGGCCATTATTATTATTTTTTCTTAAACGGAGTTTTGCTCTTCTTGCCCAGGCTGGAGTGCAGTGGCACAATCTCAGCTCACTGCAACCTCCGCCCCCCAGGTTCAAGCGATTCTCCTGATTCAGCCTCCCAAGTAGCTGGGACTACAGCAGGCACACATCACCATGCCCAGATAATTTTGCATTTTTAGTAGAGACGGGGTTTCTTTATGTTGGTCAGGCTGGTCTCGAACTCCTGACCTCAGGTGATCTTCCCACCTCGGCCTCCCAAAGTCCTGGGATTACAGGTGTGAGCCACCACACCCGGCCACATTTTCTTCCATAAGCTATCTATGGTTTACAACAATTTGGTAAAGTATACTTTTGTGAATGAAGATGGAAGAATTTACCTTTTCTCCCTACTGGATTCCTCAAAAAGAAGGAAACTAGTTATGAGTATTCTTATTTTTTATGACAATATAATTGTATACATAAGTTCAGTAAAAATCTGATCTCTCTTTATAAGCAGGATACAATAGTTAACGTTGGTTACACCACCAGGCTTTGACTGAAATGCCTATTTTAAAGTGTGCATAAAAAGCCTGACTTTAAGCGTTTTCAGCCTTGCAGTGAGTGAGTTAAAACTCACTTCCTCACAAGCCCAAGAACAACCTTAAGACTGTGAGTAAAATCTAAAGTCTGCCTTGTGACGGGGTGTGGTGACTCACACCTGTAATCCCAGCACTGGGAGGCTGAAGCAGGTGGATCACTTGAGGTCAGGAGTTCAAGACCAGCCTGGCCAACATGGCAGAACTGAATCTCTACTAAAAATACAAAAAAAAAAAAAAAAAAAAAAAAAAAAATTAGCCAAGCATTGTGGTGTGTGCCTATAGTCCCAGCTACTCGGGAAGCTGAGGCTGGAGAATCACTGGAACCCAGGAAGTGAGGGTTACAGTGAGCCTAGATGACGCCAGTGCACTCTCCAGCCTGGGCAACAGAGTGAGACTCCATCTCAAAAATAAAAATAAGAATAAAATCATGAAATCTGCATTGGTTTGGCTGCCTAGCCTCAAGAGTTTAAAAATGTGAGATTCTTATATGGTCCATATTATGAGAAACAGTTAAGTTCCTAAAGAATAATTAGAATACACCTGTCCTGTGATTATGGCCCTGCACATTGTTTTTAAGTTCCTGTTTCTTGGAAACTGGGCTAAATCCTGATTCTCCTAATTTTTTCCAATATTTGGCTGCAACTCTTCACTATTAGTTAAAACTAGAACTTTTTTTTTTTTAAACGGAGTTTCGCTTTTGTTGCCCAGGCTGGAGTGCAATGTCATGATCTCTGCTCACTGCAACCTCTGCCTCCAGGGTTTAAGCGATTCTTCTGACTCAGCCTCCTGAGTAGCTGGAACTACAGGCGTCTGCCACCATGCCCGGCTAATTTTTGTATTTTTAGTAGAGATGGGGTTTCACTATGTTGGCCAGGCTGGTCTTGAACTCCTGACCTCGTGATCTGCCCACCTTGGCCTTCCAAAGTGCTGGGATTATAGGTGTGAGCCACTGCGCCCGGCCCACACTAGAAAAATTTTAAGGAACCGGTTTGCACTTGATGTACGGACCATACAAAAAGTTCAAGCCACCCAATGTCATGACCAGAGGCATTCAAACTACAAATCAGGAGGAGAAGCTGACGTTTTCACACTATAGACGGCTTTCGCCAAGACAGCAGAACAAGACTTCCTGTCATAAAAAGACGTTCTCCCCTTAATGCTACCTTTTTCACTTGGCATGACAGTGGCATAATCGAAGTATCACAATCAGTAGCTTCTGTTGGTCACTTAAGAAAAACTAACCTAAACATTCTTTAGTGCCCTTTGTTTAATAGGAAAATGCCTGTGCTATTTCCAGTCCTACTTGCTATACCTGGATAAATTCATCTGGAAAATATGAGATCCACATACACAAAATTTAAAAAACAGGCCACGTAGTTACAACGGGTCTCACCTACTTCCCTACGGTCATTTGATTTATTCAATTACTGTCTTCAAGCCCAGGTTCACGATACAAAACCACTATGTAAACTGAAACTGCCATATTACTATTCATTTTACTTTCTATTTTCCCTTTTTAAATTTTGTGTCTGTTACTTGTGTCTGTAACCAGGCATGGTGGCTTACACCTGTAATCCTAGCACTTTGAAACTGTCATATTACTGTTAATTTTACTTTGTATTTTCCCTTTTTAAACTTTGTGTCTGCTACTTGTTAGATTTTTTGCAGAAGTACAACTCCTAACAAAATAACGCTGGTCCAGTACTTTGAGATGATAACAAAAGACTCTGGAACAGTCCAGGCGTGGCGGCTTACATCTGTAATCCTAGCACTTCGGAAGGCTGAGGTGGGCAGATTGCTTGAGCTCAGGAGTTCAAGACCAGCCTGGGCAACATAGTGAAACCCTGTCCCTTACAAAAAATACAAACAAACAAACAAAATTAGTCAGGCATGGTGGCACATACCTGTGGTTCCAGCTACTTGGCAAGGATGTGTGTGTGTGTGTGTGTGTGTGTGTGTGTGTGTGTATGTGTGTGTGTGTGTGTGCATGTATGCGTGTATGTGTGTGTGTGTGTGTGCACTAAGGACAGGAGGCACGCTTGAGCTTGGGAGGTCAAGGCTGCGGTGAGCCATGGCCCTGCCACTGCACTCCAGCCTGGGTGACAAAGTGAGACCCTGTCTCAAACAACAAACAAAAAGATGGTAGAACAGACAAAACTGAACTTACAAACGGACTCCAAGCACACTTAGCCTGAGAGCCACTCCCTTCAAACCTCCCTTGTTCCTCAAACATGGCTAAAAGGTCTTTGACACTGACTCCTCGTCATCAGTCATTTCCCCCAATGTGAGACAAGACCAGCAGCAAGGGGCATCAAAACCCAACCACAGGATGAGAAAGGTCTTGATTGAAAGGGGAAAATGTAAGCATTTTCAGAATCAAAACAAAGCCACTCGTGTTTAAAAAAACAAACCAACCTGACAAATAGAGCTGGGGAAGGGCAGGAAGAGAGAGTTCTCATGCTTATATGCCTGATAACAAAAACAATCACAAGACTACGAAAACCACAACCTTGCACAAAGGCCACCATGGTCTTACACAAAGAATACCTCTGCAAGGACATCTACCCCAGCAACTGCCTGTCCAACCTTAGACTGTGTTGCCAAGGATAATTTCAAATACTGTTATGTAATATTCATTTTTCCCTTTAAAAACCTTTGTCTGTCTTTACTGCCTTGAATATGCACACAGCTTACTAGGCCCTGCATATTCCCACTGCAATGCTCTATCCCCAAACAAAGACCTTCTTCTTTTAGTGAGCGCAGCTCTGTTTGTTGTTTATTGGGTTGACGATGTTCTGCGGGATTTCGAAATAAAACACCTGACGATAACACATAAGTGGGGAGATGGTAGAGTCTTTAAATCCCTGCATTGTCTAAGAATAGGTAAAACTATTCATCCATATTATACTTTGATAGGTAAAGTTTTCTTTAGAGTAACCACTTAAAGAATAGTGAAATTAGGTTATAATTAAACTAATAGAGGATTTAAAACTAGAACACTTCAAAAATAGAACACTAGAGGCCAGGCACGGTGGCTCACACCTGTAATCCCAGCACTTTGGGAGGCTGAGGCAGGTGGATTGCCTGAGGTCAGGAGCTGGAGACCAGCCTGGCCAACATGGTGAAACTGCATCTCTACTTAAAATATAAAAATTAACCGGGCGTCGTGGTGCATGCCTGTAATCCCAGCTACTTGGGAGGCTGAGTCAAGAGAATCGCATGAACCTGGGAGGTAGAGGTTGCAGTGAGCCAAGATTGCGCCACTGCGCTCCAGCCTGAGTGATGAGGGTAAAACTCCAACTCAAAAAATAACATAAAGAAATAAAACAGAGCAATGCTGTAAGTCAGGTGGAATCCTAAAGATTAATGTCACCTGCAAAGATTTAAAGATCGGGGAGGTGGTGGCCTCTGTCACATCCCTGCTTAATATGCCAGGCTGGTCCCTGCCCAACCCAACAGATCTGACAGAGGAGAGAGGGCTACCATAACGGAGTATACCCACAGCCCTGGCAACTGATGTGTGGTGCATTGATGAGGCAAAGGCATTATTTTCAATCCCCACCAGAGAGGAGAATCAAACAGTTTGCAATCTCCTAGGAAAGACTGAGGTTCACATTTGCTGTCTTGCCCCAGGGTTCTGTTACCTTGCATGAAGAAACTGAGGCCAGCCTGACCCTGCTGGGGATGTCATAGCATGTACTAGACACACTGCAGGGGCAACTGTAGGAGGCACTGGTAATACAGCATGAAGGCCGGAATGTCAGAGCCAGCCTGACAAAGAAGTATGATAGGCAGGAGGTGCAGTGGATCACGCCTGTAATCTCAGCACTTTGGGAGGCTGAGGCAGGCTGATCACTGGAGGTCAGGAGTTCGAGACCAGGCTGGCCAACATGGTGAAACCTCGTCTCTAATAAAAATAGAAAAATCAGCCAGGTGTGGTGGTGCACCCCTGTAATCCCAGCTACTCAGGTGGCTGAGGCGGGAGAATCACCTGAACCTGGGAGGTGGAGGATGCAGCAAGCCGAGATCATGCCACTGTACTCCAGCCTGAGTGAGGGAGTGAGACTCTGTCTCATAAATAAATAAATAGAAGAATTATGAAAGGCAGGAGAATTATGTTGTCAGAGCAAGCACAATGCAACTACTGACATAAATTCAATATCTGCTATTTACTGCAACTAGGATGTGTAACAACGAATTCCACTGGAATAGAGCTAAAAACCCACTACGACTCAGCAGCCACTTGCAGGCTACTGACCTGCATGCATTCAGAGTATTTTCGTGCTGATCAGCAATTAATTTGTTGATTATATATTTATAAATTCGTATGTTCCCTTGGATCTCGGTTTCTTCCTCACCCAAACTCACCTGCTCTTCACCGCAATATAATCCAAAGGCATCTGTCTTCCCACTCCACAAAACATCACGCTGCTCTCTTACATCGATAACAGCATCCTAACCGGACCTGGGAAACAGGAAAGTGGCAACTGCTTGAATGTGGGGCATACGTGTGCCAGAACGTGAATGAAAAATACTACGATGATTCTGGGTCCTGTAAGAACAACGAAGTTTTTATGGATCCAGTGGTCTGAGGCATGCCATGGCAGTGCCCTTATGGTGGGAAACGACTTCTGGCACCTTTTACTTCCTACCACTGAGAAAGGGGCAAAGAGCTTCTGGCAGCCTCTACCAGGGACCCAGCTCGGGCACACTTACTGAGGAACTAAAAAGGCTGCCAGCTTTGAGGGGCGTCCATAGCAAGAGAGGACTCCAGGTCCAGGCTGGGATGCAAGATGGCCCGTCACTTGGGCCACATTACCCAGAAGACCCAGTGGAGCTAGACACATCGATTCTACTCAACATTGCACTATAGGTCTTGCTTATTCCAATAAGGCAAGAAAGATAAAAGTATAAAGATTGGGGGCAAAGGGCCTGGCATGGTGGCTCACACCTGTAATCCCAGTGCTTTGGGAGGCTGAGGCAGGAGGATCACTTGAGCCCGGGAGTTTGAGGCTGCAGTGAACTGTGATCATGCCAACTCACTCCAGCCTGGGTAACAGAATGAGACCTTGTCTCTTCGGAAAAAGAAAAAAGAAAAAGATTGGAAAAACGGTATTATATTCTCAGTCAATACAATTGGGTATGTAGCCTGGGCAACACAGGGAGATCCTATTTCCACAAAAAAATAAAAAAATTAGCCAGGCATAGGGGTCCATACCTGCAGTCCCAGCTACTTGAGAGGCTGACGCGGGGGATCCCTTGAGTCCAGGAATTCAGGCTGCAGCCAGCTGTAGTCACAGCACTGCACTCCAGACTGGGCAACAGAGAAAGACCCTGTCACAAACAAACAAAAAATATGCTTGGGTATGAAAAAAGCATAAAAGAATCAACTGCCAAGTTATTAGAATTAAGTAACGTTAGCAAGGTTTCTGGATCCAAAAAGAATACTCAAAAATAGTGTAAACATTCATAGCAGTTTTAGTCATAATACCCAAAACCTCAAAACAACTCAAATATCCATCAATAGGTGAATATAGAAACAAAATGTGGAATAGCTATCCAATGGTATATTACTCAGCTACAAAAAGGAACAAATCAATAACACACATGAGCCACTTACTGATGGATTAACTGAGCTCCAAATTCACCCTGCAGTCCCCACCTGCTGTCACTGGCTGGACTCCACCCTTCTCCTTGGCTGTGGCACGATATTAAGTTTTGTCAAAGGGCACCGGAGGGAGCCTGCAGAAGGCAGGGGCTTGTGGATCTGGTGCCTTTTCCTTTCTTCCTCCCTTCTTCTTCCTCCAGCATCCATGTATTTAGAGGACCACGATGGATGCTGGAGAAAGGTCAGGAGTTCGAGACCAGCCTGGTCAACATGGTGAAACCTCATCTCTACTAAAAATACAAAAATCAGCCAGGTGTGGTGGTGCATGCCTGTAATCTCAGCTACTCAGGCGGCCAAGACAGGCCATGACAGGAGAATCGCTTGAACTTGGGAGGTGGAGGTTGCAGTGAGCCCAGAGCACTGCCCCAGGCTCTTCAGGATGTCTCCACCCCGAAAGCAGCTGGCCTGTGGTTCCAGGATCCACTCACACTGGCAGGATGACAGCTCATCCTGGCTCTCCCAGAGCCGGCCTGCTTTGAAAACTGGAAGACCTGTGTCTGGGAACGCCCTCAAACCCAGGCCCAGGCAAACCGGCATGCTTAGTTTCCCCACAGATCAGACTTCTCCAACACAGCTTTTAAAGGAAGAGGAAAGCCCAGAACTCTGAGCTCCTCTCCCGCCGTGCTGAAGGGCCATGTTCCCGCCAGGACCACAGCCCAGCCCTCCACAGCTAACGACAGGGGTGGCTGTCCTTCCGTTTTTAGGTTTTGTTCCCTTTTCCTCCCTTCTGTCTTTTCTTCTAAAACGTGAAAGGAAGCTAGGGGTAAGAGGGGGGCTTTCGACAATATTAGGGACATCCCTGGCGTTCTTTCCCAAGAAACTGTAACATCTACCACCCTGGGTCCCCTGCTTAGAATTCTCACCGAGGACATCGATGTCAATACGGCGCTCCAAGAGCCCCTGGAACACCCCGGGGAAGCACAAGGGGTAGGAGTGATTCAATGCAGGGACTCCAGCAGGGATCCCCCTAGGGTCCCTTGGCTACATGCCCCGCTTGCTTGCAGCTTCATCCTTGGGAACCGTTTCTCAAGGCAGTGTCTCAGCCTGGCTGCATATGGAAGGCAGGAGTCTGGGGACCTCAGGTTTAAGGAGCTTGCTGGTGCCGCTGACGTACACAGTAGCGCACCTGTGGCCTCTTGAGACTGGCCCGTTCACAGGGCACGCAGCTGCGCTTCGCCAGATGACGCCAATTGTTTCCCAGAGTGGCGGGGCGTGGTCCACCCTACCACAGTCTTTTTGAGTTTCCCTTGCTCCCCATTCTCTCAATATTAGATAGAAACTGCCAGATGGGTCAGATTGTTGCCAGCCTGGGAGCAGTAACAGTATCCCATCAGAATCCGCATTTCCCTGGTTACTAATGAGGTGGCGCTTTTGTCATGTATTTAACTGGCTGATCATGTTTTCTTCTGTAAAATGCCCATCATGGGCCAGGTGCAGTTGCTCACGCCTGTAATCCCAGCCCTTTGGGAGGCTGAGGTGGAGGATCACTTGGGCCCAGGTATTTAAGACCCCATCTTTTTTATTTTTATTTTTGAGACAGAGTCTCACTCTGCCACCCAGGCTAGAGTGCAGTGGCGTGATCTTGGCTCACTGCAACCTCCACCGCCCAGGTTCAAGCAATACTGCTTCAGCCTCCTGAGTAGATGGAACTACAGGCGCGTGTCACCACATCTGGTTAATTTTTTGTGTTTTTAGTAGAGATAGGGTTTCACTGTGTTAGCCAGGATGGTCTTGATCTCCTGACCTCGTGATCCACCCGTCTTGACCTCCCAAAGTACTGGGATTACAGGCATGAGCCACTGCACCCAGCCAAGACCCCATCTCTTAAACAAAAAAATTAGTTGGGTGCAGTACCAACTATAGGTACATACCGATAGTCCCAGCTGCTTGGGAGGCTAAGGCAGGAGGATTACCTGAGCCCAGGAGTTTGAGGCTGCAGTGAGCTACGATCCCACCACTGAACTCCAGCCTGGGTGACAGAGTGAAACCACCTCTAAAACACACCACAAAAGCCATTCGTGTCTTTTGAATATTTTTCTCTTCAGTTGTGTGTGTGTGTGTGTGTGTGTGTGTGTGTGTACTGCTACTTAAGCCTGTCTCAAATGTATTCAGCTGTTTAATTAACATATGCCATGTACAAGAATGGCCACAAACTTAGGTGCACAGCTCAGGATTTGAGAGTAACCGCTACCCAGATCGATACAGAACCTTTACGCCACCCCAGGGTCCTTGTGTCCCTTCTCAGGCACATCCTCTTAGAAATGATTGCTATTAACAGTGCTTAATTTCATCTGTTCTTGAACTTCACATAAATCAAACCATAAAGTGTACACTCTTTTGTATCTGGCTGTGAGATTCATCCCTATTGAGGTATTTATCAGGAATTTTTTATTGTCATATAATATTTTATGGCATGAATAAGCCATAACTGATAGACACTTGTGCCATTTCCAGTTTGGAGCTAACACAAATTAAACTGCTAACTTTCTTTCTTTCTTTCTCCTTCCTCCCTCCCTCCCTCCCTTCCTTCCTTTTCTTTCTTTTCTTTTTCTTTCTTTCTTTTTTCTTTCTTTCTTTCTTTCTTTTCTTTCTTTCTTTCTTTCTTTCTTTCTTTCTTTCTTTCTTTCTTTCTTTCTT